>NC_134521.1:27520630-27838880 GCF_027942865.1 Odontesthes bonariensis
TATTCTGATGTTGTGCTCTATCTCATAGTGAATCCGCAAAGAGAACAACTACAGACAACTAGCCTCTCTTTGATATAATAACTCCTCCGGTCTACAGCTATTATGTAAGACAATTATGACAGACATGAACATTTATTTTGACGTGTGGGCCTGTGTGACGTGTTGTCACACAGGCCAGCAGGTGAGTCAGTAACACCTCTCATTATTTAGACCTGACATCTGCCTAAGCCACTATATAATTACAAGGCCTTTGAGCACCCATAATTGTCTTTCACGTCCTGTTTATTGTCCTCAGTGAGACATTTCCATAAGCGTCCATTATCAACATTACAGGTACAGATACCTCAGAGGCCAACACCTACTAATCATTATCTCACTGCAGGGATTTAACATTATTGTTTCTGTTTGTGTTTATTCAGAAATAAACTGGCTAAAAGAAGTAAATACACTTTTGGGGGGGCAGGAGGAGAAGTTGGCAGAGTGACATGGGTGCAACATAATGGGTGCAACATTGTGGTGCTGTGATTAACACAATTCGTCTCAGTAAGGAGGCTCCAGGTTCACATCTCAGAAGAACCTCCAACAGTTGGAAGCTGTGCAGGTCAGGTTAAACGGTGATTCGAGTTTACATTCATGATCTTTGAGTTAGTTCTGGGAATAACAGATGGAAATGGAGGACAAAACCGAGAAAACTGATGAATAAGTGGGTCCTGGTTTGATTCCTGAGTAGAACTGTTATTCTCTTCCTGTAATATATATGATAATGTTCTGTGTACTGTAATGTTAATTTTCAGTCAGTTGCTGGCTAGGTTTTTCTTTCCGGTCCTTTTTGGTTTAGGCTCAAAGTTACTTGGTTCAGTTTAGGAAGAGGTATGAGAAATAAGACCTGAACAAAGACAACAGAAATTTATTTCTGCCATCCTTTGAACGAAGGAATGAATCACTGACACCTGGGGTGGGCTCGGACAGACATGCCATTTTCTGTGGTCCGGACACTCAATATTATCCATAATATACCTCCATCACATCATGAGGTTTTAAGAAGTCATTACTTTTTTTTGTATTCCTGCGAGGCCAAAAGTCTTGTATACAGATATTTTGTTAAACCTTTTAACTATTTATGATAATGTACTATATTAAAAGACAGTTTTTTTTTGTCAAATCCTGTGTTGAATACTATATCTTTTATTTTCTTTAATGTGTTTGCATTCTACACTTAGCTAGATGAATTAGGACAGCTGATAAAGAATAATTCACCATTCCCACTCTCACTTGTAAAATGGAGTCATGGGAAACAGTTCATGCTGGTAATGCTGTTATTGTAATGTAATCTTATCTCATTGGACTGTGTCTGCATATTTTATTTCCTTTTACTGCTGATTCGTGTTAATGTCTAAAACACACTGTTTTGCCTTTATTTCTCCAGCGGACGAGCTGACTATCAAATGTGAGTGATGTAGAACATTAAAGGGTTAAGTGACCGGCGTTGTTAGTGTGAGAATGAAACAGTGGTGTTCTGATTGAAGGAGCAGCAGAAAGAGAGGCGGACAAACAACAGGATGTCAATTAAACAGCAGGAGTGAAATCCACACTCGGTGTCAGCTTGAAGCTGTCAACTGTCAATAGAGGGGAATGCCAGACAGTCCTGCAAGCGTCTCCTACGGAGGTGTGTGCTTGGCTGTGTGTGTGTAAGCATGTTTACACATTGTAGCTGTAATTGGAAACATGCATTCATCCATGCACAAGTGTGCTGTGCAAGTAAAATTTCAGATAAAAGTCAACTTTAACAGCAAGCAAATATAATAAGAAACCTTGTTAACATGCAAACAGATGGAAGTGTCGCTGTAGATATTTTCCACTTCGCCATGTCTTTGCCTTGATAGAAAATACTGGCTCGTATTTGCATTTGTTTCATGAAACTCCATTTTCATGCCTGCTGTGCTCTTGATAGATAAATACTTAGCTTAAACACTTTTGTGAACACACACACACACCAGCGAACTCTTCGTCAGCACACAAGGCAAAACCAGAGGGGGAGCTCTCACTGAACAAAATATTCAGCATCTCAAACCAATTTTGTGAGGCTCGGGTCCTGAGCAAAGGTTCAAGGATAAGTTGCTCTTTCATTTCATGTATTTACCATGTTAACAGTGTGTGAACATACTAACTAACTGTCTCTGTTTCCTACTCAAACATACCTTATAGGGCACAGTTTTAGAGTTCCCTTTTGGAATCATCTGTCCACTTGTTTCAGAGTGTAAAAGTAGCACCGTTTCTCTTAGATGGGTTATATTTCCTTCTTGGATATGTTAGTTATTGACGAGTCATTGTAAATGGAAGCTTCCTGTGTTAGTTATAGAAACAGATATTGCGTCAGGAGTTTAAAGCGAGACGTATCCTTTAACAACTGTAACACTGAACTGACCCTTTTAATCGTTGCTTTATTCAGTATGTTCACTTTTTTCTGTCATATTCCTTTTGAATTTGAAATTAATTGAATAAGAAATAAAAGAAAAACTAGATTTTAAGAATAAGAAATTTGATTCAAAGTTTATTCTTATCTTCAAATATTAACACCAGCTGACTCAACTTCAAAGCCGGAGATAAAAGGAACAACGATGTCGTGAGTGCTGCTGTTCTTCTCGATCAGAAGGCTCTTTCTACTCATTTGCTGCTCCATCTTGTGTAATCAAGAGCTGTTTTGATTAATGAGGGGCGCTTCTGGTCGCCACGTGCTCTGATTAACTAGCCTCAGTAGATTTTAAGGCACCTTCCAATTTGACACCCAAACCCAGCATAAAAGGAGGAATGAAGTAGCATAATGAGCAATTATAAATGCATTAAATTCAACTTTAAGACTTACATGGATGATTTGTTCAGATGATCACATCTTATATTCACCCCATGTGTTTCACTCTCGGTGAGAGTAACTTTAGAGTCTTCATGACCTTCAACTAAAATCTGCTGAAAATGGACACCAGTATGTTTGGTGCATGCAGGGGGCGCACACACACACACATGCACACACAAAGCAGAATTTAGTGAGGAAATAAGTCAACTTTGATGGGAAGCTGCCATTGACCTTCTGTGTGTGTGTGTGTGTGTGTGTGTGTGTGTGTGCCTGGCCTCTTTGCTGTGTTTCCACTAAATTAAGAACTTATTAGGACTTAAAAACCCTATCCTATTTCACGCAGGGAACCTGGATTACCCTTCAAAGCCTGCGGTTTGGCTCTTTTTATGTTGTAGCACTTAATATTTTATGTCAGTGTGACAGTTGGAGCATTTAAGAGGGGTCATATGTCAAAGTTAGATTTTAACGCTGCATAAATGCAGTTCTTGCCAACAGCTAATTACACGTGTTGAGGATTTGTCTGTCAGAACGAAGAGGAAATAAATGACTTCCACTGACCCAAAGTGGAAAATATCTTTATATTCCCATTTCACCCCAAAACACTCATGCGGTAGCAGCATTTTTGTTCCTCACTCTGTTGGTGTTTGCTTTGAAATTTTAGTCATAAGTTGACAGGTTTTTAGGAATTAGACTCATTAAACATCCTTGAAAAGTAATTAGAATGCTTAATCAGATTTTTATTTGGACTCCCTTGTCTAATAACACAAAGTCAGAGATGATAGCTTTTTTTCTGCCACTGCACATCAGCTTGATCAATGATAATAAGGGCAACTTTATTTAGATATTGTCAGTGCTTATTGCCGGGAATGTTTCCCAAAGCGAGGGATGTGGCATTAGCAGGAGCTGCTCAACCAGGGCCCCAAATGCAGTAAATACATCTTCACATAAACAAGCAACATGGGATCTGCAGGGTTGTTATAGGGTGGTGTGAAGCCACAGCCTCGCCTCACTTGGAACAAAAAAATGCCCCATGGCTTCAGATCTGTTTCAATATTTTTTTTTAAGTTTACCACAGTCATGATTAAAAACCCTTTTAGTGGCCAGCACTAACAGTGTTTACACACTTGTCCATAATTAGGAATCAGGCTTTGGTAGACTGCAGTTATAAAGTCATTGGACTACAGAGATTGCAGTTGGATAAATATACATTTCTGGCAAAGTTATTGGGAAAATGATGAAACATTAATGTAATGCATGAGGAGTAAACAGAAAGAAATGGAAAGAAAAATGGATGAATTACATTGATGAAATCCATGCTGATGAGAATAGATAATAATGTATGAATCATCGTGTCTTGCTTTCTTGTCACATCATGTTTTATTCGGAGGCCTCCTTTATTATAAGCAGACCTCTGTGGAAATGTCTCTCCATCTCATTCTATCTGTCATCATATTGCATTAGCGTTGTGCACTAAATGCATCGATGGAGGATATCAGATTGCCTGCTGAGATGAGACGGACTGTGAATCAAACAGATACAGAGTGCTGGTGGAGACAATCCTTGTGTTCTTCTTCACAGCTGCTGCCAACAGCAGGCCAGTTCTGTCTCATTGTGTTGCTTAGAGCCTCTGACACAACAGCGAAACTCTACCCTTTTCTATTATGATGGATACACTAATAAATGTGGCTCGGTTTCAAACAGGAGAACCTGTTTTGTGATTTCTAAGCCTGTCACTTAACCTGTGAGCTTCTTTTCCCCATTAAACCTGTCTCCAGAGATATGTACTGGGGAGGGTGAGTGTGTGCTTGTACATATGAAGTGTATGGTGGTGCTCCAGGGATTGTGGCCAACTGTTGTCTACATATTTCAACTTAGTTTCCTGCTATTTGTTTTCTATGTTCAGACTCAAACAGTTTAGCCTCTTCCCTTTGATCAGTGGTTTATTATTGTGGCTCAAGATTTATAACTTTGTTCACAGTCTCAACATCAGAAAGTCTTGGGATGTAACGAGGGAGAATCCATATTAAATGTTGAAGTAATGTTTAATGTTCCAAAGCTTTTATATGGACAGCATGAGCTGACACACACAGACTGAGAAGCATCTTTTCTTTCTCTTCTTGTGATGTAAAAGAATACTGAAAATATCTAACCACAGGCTTTTATAAAACTTCTTCATGTCAGTTCCCAGACTCATTGTTTGTCAGAAGTTAGACCTTTAGTTTTCTTGTCATTAATTCTAAACAGTTTCTTTAAGTTCAGCTATTTGCTGACATACACCCAATGAAAAACAATAAAATAAGAATCTATAAAAATCTATTGATTAACTCACTCTTGCATTGGAAGTGATGGGCAGCCCAGATCCTCTCTTAGAGTTTTCTAATCTCCTTTGCCCTTGAAGTTTTACCAGCCCCCAGTCGATGCTGTGAGCATTTTCCAGATGAAGTGAAAACTCCATCAGCTTGAAGGCAGAATTTTATTGTTTGGCACCTTTGTCAAGCAAACCTGTATGGTTAAGGCTGAACCTCTACATTCACTGATGTCAGTATCTTGACATAGTCAGGTAACAAGCATATGGTGTATGAAGATGAATCTCACACAAGTAAAGCTCAAACTCACACCAACTTAAACTCTGTGATACTGTGTGATTTATGTATTTAGTTGAAGTGAGTGAAGAGTGGATTTCACTGCTACAGTCGCGCGTGTTCTCTGAATTTACAACAGAGCAGAGATTAGATTCATAGAAGTTAATTATTATTGCACAAGAACTCCCCCTAATGGTGAGGTCAGATACTCACAACATGCTTTTTTGTTGTCATAAAAGATGAAATAGCAAAGTGTAAACTCTTTGGGCAATGTTAGAGCACCTGAGTGCAAGTTGACTAAATTTACCATGTTTTCCTCTTCCTCCTCACATCGTGTTGACCGGAGTGCCAGTGCACCGTACTATTACTCCTTTAGGAGTCACACAAACACACTAAATGAATTCCTAGAAATTAATTGATTAACTGCTGTTGTACAAGATACATGGAAATTATATAATAATTCAGTAGAACAGGGACATCATTCAAAGCTAATTTCTGGAATGATGGCAGTGGTGCTTGCCCCACAGCAAGAAGCCTCCCAGTTTGAATCTCAGCTGTGGCCTTTATGTGGGAACAATGCAGACATCAGGACAAACTGTGAGGTCTACCTACATGCACTTAGCTATGATACTTACAGAAATGTTTGCTTTGAAAACATTTGAACTTATCCCTTATCTGTCAGTTCACCTCAGAGAAGTGCAAGTTACACATGTCTATGAACCAGTTTTAAGATGCAGACTGACTAATAACCTAATTTAAAAAACAACAACAGTTTTATCATCCATCCATCCATTTTCTATACCCGCTTAATCCATCAGTTGGGTCGCGGGGGATAAGAAGCCTATCCCATCTGTCATTGGGCGAGAGGCGGGGTACACCCTGGACAGGCCACCAGTCCATCACAGGGCCACAGAGACGAACCAGACACACTCACTCCTAGGGACAATTTAGAGACACCAGTTAACCTAACATGCATGTTTTTGGATGGTGGGAGGAAGCTGGGTTACCCAGAGAGAATCCATGCATACACAGGGAAAACATGCAAACTCCACACAGAAAGGCCCCAGCCGGGAGTTGAACCTGGAGCCCTCTCGCTGTGAGGTGACGGTGCTAACCACCACAGCACCGTGCAGCCCAGTTTTGTCATATAAAGTATTAATGGAGAATATCAAAGAGAACATAGACATCGAATGATAGAAAATATTAAAGGAGCATAGAACATTTCAGGCCAAAAAAAGGCCCATCAAGTGCCCCATTATGGGGGAAGCCAAGTGTGACAAAGAGGAGGAGCAAGGCAGTTTAACAAGTTAAACTTGTCTGTTTTAAAATAACGCTGAGTTTATTTATGCATTGAGCAAGAGAAGTCCTGCTCTGCCTCCCCTCCTCTACCTCACTATCACTGCTTCACCGAGACACGTCATTTCTGAGGTATGCTTTAAATATCTAATTTTGTCCCTTTTTTATCCAGCACACTGTTTGTGATGTTTTCTCTAAAGAGAAGCGTTTTTCTATTGGTGTCAAATGGATTATTACAGAGAAGTTTAGGTTTATATTGGCATAACTGAAGTGAGGCAGCTGCAGCAAGTCTTTTTTTTTTGGCAATTTAGAAACAATCTCAGAGTGCAATGGAAGCCAGCGATGGGTCACTTTGTGACTTAACATTCAGTCCAACTTGTTCAGCTTGTAGTTTCTAAACTCAGCCTCTAAATTCAGCTTGAAATACATTTTTACCAACCTTTGCTCCAGTGTTCGTGTTACTCCAGGTCGTCAACTTCTACCCAGCGGTAAAGAAGCAGTTAGCTGATTTTCTTTAGTCAATAGTCAAGTAAAGCATCTTCTTAAAGCTGCATTTCGGTTCAGGAATTCAAATGACTGAATTGAGGTCATTTTTTATTTAGCATGGATTATAAATGTTCATTGATTTGGTTAAAAATTAATGCAGAACTCTTACGGCAGACACGAGCGGACTGAATAAATGTATGTTCATGAACAATAGTTCATTGTTGATGCCATTCTCCCAGCAGCCACCATGGAACCAAACAAGGCAACGTGGACAGAAGATCAAGAAATGTTACACAGAGCCTTGATTTCTGCATTTATACAAATAGCCAGTAGGTGTCACTGTGCATCCTCTGAAGATAAAGAAGGACAGAGGAGGTTTTAAATTCAGATAGAGGAGTAAAAGCTCCGATTTACAACTCGTATTCTTTTTCTACCATGAAACACCTCATGAAGGCAAAGGTTGGATTTTTGGAGCGTGTACAGCGTGTTTGAAATACAGTTTTTTTCAATCGCTAACAAGCGCTTACCCATACTTCAGATACTTTTTCTAAACTCTTAACACAAATAGCACAGCATGGGTATTTTGTGGCCATACCATTCACACATTTCATGTCATTTCACACAATATGCAGTCAAACACATTTCCTTAACAGACAAGCTATACCCCCCAACAAAATTATGGATTGTTTTTGCATTATTTACGAATGTTAACACACAACATCCCACAATAGCAAAAACAATATTCCAAACCTTATATACAGTATAAAAACCTCTGCTTCTGTAGTGATATCAGTTCAAAAACAATATATCTCAGCTGATAATAAACAAACAATTGAATAATTGTTTCTATTCCCACTTGACATGTCAATAAGGGCATACATTAATGCATATTTTGATTTATTTTATTTCATTTTTTTTTTTTGGTGCATTTTTTTTCTTTGACCCGGTGGTTGGGGACTGCTGCTCTAAAGAATACAACGTCTTCCTCCCTCTGGGGGAAGAGGAAAGCTCCTCAATAATGATCAAGAGCTTGCCATTGTAGAAATGGTTGTTACAAATAATGCAATAAAACTACATGAAGTTCAAACTAGAATTGTGGAGGACCATGAGATATTTGACAATATCGATAGCATCAGCCTCACAACCATTACACGGACATTGTCCAAACACAGAGTGCGGATGAAGCAGCTCTACACTGTTCCCTTTGAGAGGAACAGTGAGAGAGTCAAGGCGCTACGACGACAATATATCCAGGTATAGTACTGTATATTCAATTCAATGTCCAGTTCTATAAGCTTTGCACTTTGCAAATAGGTAACCTACACAGTAATAGGTTACAGTACAGTATGGTATACAGTAATGAGATTTACATAAACTTTGTTTCAGAGAGTTATGGAATTGGAGGCCAACCAGGTCCCTCATGAATTCATATTCATAGATGAGGCACGATTCAATCTGGCCAAAAGGCGTCGACGTGGACGAAATATAGTTGGAAAAAGGGCCACAGTTGATGTGCCAGGCCAGAGAGGGGCAAACATTACCATGTGTGCAGCAATTGCAAATGCAGGATTAGTCCTTCACAGAAGCCAGGTTGGACCCTACAATACCGAGCGCCTCCTTGCCTTTCTCGATGATCTCCACCAGCGCCTGGTTCCAGAGCAGGATCAGCAGGGTGAAAACATGAGGACCTTTGTGATCACCTGGGACAATGTGGCTTTCCACCATTCACAAGCCATAACTACATGGTTTGAAGTCCACCCAAGATTGGTACGTCTCTTCCTTCCACCCTATTCACCTTTCCTCAACCCCATAGAGGAGTTCTTTTCTGCATGGAGGTGGAAGGTTTATGACCATCAGCCACATGACCAGATGTCCCTCCTTGAAGCCATGGATGCTGGCTGCAGGGACATCACAGTTGATGATTGCCAAGGGTGGATCCAACATACCAAGCGGTTTTATCCCAGGTGCCTCGCCTTGGATAATATCAGATGCGATGTTGATGAAAACATGTGGCCTAACCCTGAAGATCGCAGAGATCAGTAATCAGTAATTTTGTGCTTTTTTTTTAGTCCCCCCCCCCCTTTTTATCTGGTCTTTTTGCTGTTGTTTTTTTGTTCAGAATGCTCTTGTGTATTTCATGGATTTTTTGTTCACTGTAAGTGAACTGTTTTCTGTTCTATCATATTGTAAACAGCATTTCTACTGTACCTCCTGTAGTAAACAGTAAAGGAAAAAAAAAACTTATTTGCTTTTTACTGGAATGCCTTTGAATGTGAACATTAGGCTACATGTGGACATACAGTTCCCAACCAAGAAATGTAGTGCAAAAACGGTGGATTTCATGTTTTGCATGCAAATACCTGTAAAACTGAAACATAAAAGTCTATGCAGTTTTTGTAATGTCAACAATAGCCACTATTTTGAAACCTGGTGTACTTTGATTGACTGCATGTACCCCAAGTGTAAACAAGTGTTATTCTTTGACAGAATAATTTCATTTTGAGTCAGATTTCCAGTGTTTTGGTAAAAAATGTGTGCAAAAAAAAATGTGTTCTATTTTGAAATGAAGAGTTATTATATATTTAACAAAATGTGTTTTTGAGAAGAAAATTATCCATTTGGCCAATTGTGTTTTGTAGGTGTGAGTCTGTGTTAAAGGGACACTATGTAATAAATTAAAGGGGAACTCCGGGGCATTTGAAGCGTGTTTCCATTGCTAGAGGTTGTCAAATACTGATAGTAGGACACAGAGAGGTGCAAATCTGCGCTCCCTGTGTGGAGATCGCTCTGTTCGCACACCCTGTCATGCGAGGCTAATACGTGGTGGCTAAGGGGCAAGCGCTAACCCTTCCACGTAAAACAACAACTTGCACACAGCAGAAACGTCACACCACTTTATAAACCATCCGACAATAAAGTCACAAGCCTTACCATCAAAACCATATGCATGGTTCTCACATTACTGGCATTGGGACGTTACAAAACAACTTTATAAACAGCATGTAACTCACCGGGTAGTTGTAGGCTCGCGCATGTGAAAGCCCAAAAGAGTCGATGGAGAATAATCCCATATACAAAACAATAATATTCTCTAGAAAAACTGTGATGTTATGTTATCTGACATGTTATCTGTCATCTGTATTTATAGTGTTGTTGTATGTGTGTTGTGTAATCCTTTGTACTGTGTGTCTTGATTTATTTTTGTTTGTATGGACCTTGAGTCTGAAGCTATAGCTTCTTGAATCTTGACACATTCCGCTTGCCGTAGTTCAAGAAGTTGCAGCGCACATTTGAAAACGTGACGCGCTAGAGAGCAAATTCATTCAACTTTGCAAAATAAAATTGCACCA
Organism: Odontesthes bonariensis; assembly: GCF_027942865.1. NCBI lineage: Eukaryota > Metazoa > Chordata > Actinopteri > Atheriniformes > Atherinopsidae > Odontesthes > Odontesthes bonariensis. The sequence goes on from NC_134521.1 coordinate 27,531,196, forward strand.
CTAGATGGGGGAAGAAATTACATAATGTCCCTTTAAGAGTTTAAAAAAAGCTTGTTAGCGATTGAAAAAAACTGTAAATGACGAGCGCGCTTATTCAGCTATATGTCGCACAGAATTGTGCAGGTTTTTCCGTTTTGTGTCTTTAAGAGCAGGAGAAGACCAGTATGCTTAAAACAAAACGTATGAGCTGGACAGGCTTTGACCACCCGCGTTTGTTCATGATCGTTCTTCTTTGCTGTGAAAATTTTTAAGAATGTCATTGAGGGTCAAACAGAATGTGGCTGATGAGTTCTGTGACGCACAGGGACGCAGTTCACTTTCAGGGATGCTGAGATGAAAAGGCGGCTATATAAGAGACTGAATTAAAGAAATGCTTTGATAGCTTTTGTGTGAGCAAGTGATTTTAATCTTTCGTTCTTTTTTTTATTTACTCAATTTTTCTCTCAGTGTTTTTTGTCAAGGAGCAACATTGTTTTTCTCCAGCTTCTGTCAGGCTTTTGTGTTGCAGCAATTGTTGATGCACCGTCCGGCGGTTATTCATACTCTGACCACGTACCTCCGAGTTTACCCCTTCTCTTGTGGCTGCAGAAGATGTGTTTGTGTGTGTTCCCTCACTGATAATAGCTTAAGATAAAGATTGTACCCAAGAAAACACATGCGCAAGAGAACATACACAAACAGAGTGAGAAAAACGACATGGATACAAGCAGATTCATTGCTGGGTTAAAAGTCACTTTGTTTTGCTGAAATCACTTCCATGACACATACAGTACTGTGTAAAATTCCTGATCACCTCTCATACAGGACATGGATACAAGGATTTATTGAAACGTGTAAACGTAGATAAAAAAAAAACACATCAGGCCGAGTTTTCTGATCATTCAGCTTAAAGTCAGAATTTGGTTTGTCCACCTTTATTCTTCAACACAGCCTTAACCCTCTTTCAACATTTTTTTTGTAATTTCTCCATATAGTCTACAGGAATTGTTTATTCTAAATCCTTCAATAATGTTGAATCCTCTGGGGAGCATTCATCACTCCGTAAGACCCATCGCCACTGACTTTCAGCCCAGTTCTTGTGTTATTTGGCAATACCTCAGCTCTCTCTCTCTCGCCGTTTCCCCTCTTTAAGAATCGCTTCTGTCCTTCCATTTCAAATTGAGTTTTGGCGATTGCTACATGGATCAGCTGAAGGGCCAGATGCATCAATTTAGACATTTCACATATTCAATTTTCAATACAATCTGATTTTAATCTAGTCCAAAAATAGCTCTCTGGCAATAAGATGCTTTTGAATAAGAATAAATCATATCTTATGTATTTTTGCACTAGATAAAATCCTTTGCTTTTACCAAACAACAGGAATATAAACTACCTGGATGGTACAGCGCTAGAAAAAGTTGATGAATTTAAATATTTAGGCCTTTGGCTAGACTCTCAGCTATCTTTCAAACTTCACATCAGCCTAATCACAAAGGAAATCTATGGTGTATCGTCTTAAGTCACTTTACCGTTCTGTTGAATGTTTTTCTTTGCAAGTTCGAAGAAGAATTGTGACAATTCTTGATTATGCTGAAGTTATTTATAGCAACACCCCAGAAACAAATCTTCGTTATTTAAACACTTTATATAATAATAGTCTTTGTAGATTTGTTCTGAGGTGCCCATACAGGACCCACCACTGTCTAATGTATGAGTCCTTGAATTGGCTGGCTCCCAAGACTAGAAGGAAATTTCTTATTTACTTTTAAGTGTCCATCCATCCATTATCTATACCACTGAATCCGTCGGTCAGGTTGCAGGGGGCCTGGAGCCTATTCCAGCAGTCAATGGGCGAGAGGCAGGGTACACCCTGGACAGGCCGCCAGTCCATCACAGGGCCACACAGAGACAAGCAACCATACACACTCACACTCACTCCTAAGGACAATTTTAGAGAGACCAATTGACCTAACATGCATGTTTTTGGACAGTGGGGAGGAAGCCGGAGTACCCGGAGATAACCCACGCATACACGGGGAGAACATGCAAACTCCACACAGAAAGGCCCCAGCTGGGAGTTGAACCTGGAACCCTCTCGCTGTGAGGCGACAGTGCTAACCACCACACCACCGTGCAGCTACTTTTAAGTGTATCAATTCTAATTTCCCTCAGTATTTGAAACAGTATCTTATACCTTTCTGTTCACAGTACAGCCTAAGGCATACTGATCATTCATTTTTCTATACACCAAGAATCAGGAAAGAAATTGGTTGCCGCACATTTAAGTTTAAAGCTCCATCAGACTGGAATAAACTCAATCCCTCAGATCCATCACCTCTTTTCAAATCTTTAAATCATCTTTATTTACTCATGGTCAAACATCCTGCTCTTGTTTTTGATTTTGTTTTTCTGTTGGAATCAGTCTGTCTAGACCTACTGGCCTGTTCCTTGTAGTGTTGCACCGATACCGATACCAGTATCGGGCGGGGCCCTGATCGGCACTAAAATGGTGGTATCGGTATCGGCGAGTACCAACAAATAGGGCGCCGATACCATTTCCGATACTTTTATGACACTTGAACGCAGCCCTCTCTCTCCCGCCACTCGCTACACTGTGTTGCTAGGGCCTGCTCCAGACCAATGAGAGCGGGCCAATAGCCGCTCTTAACCAATGCCGGGGCAGCTTTTTCATGCGAAGGGAAAAACAAACCAGGAGAAGAAAAATGTTGGCGGTGTGGAAGTATTTCGTTATAGAAACGCCGGCGAGTGCATTGGCTACATGCAAGATTTGCGACCAGAAAGTTTCGAGAGGTGGAGTTAAAACGGGCAGTTTCAATACCTCGAACCTGATAAAACATTTGAAGACGAAACATGTGAACGAACACAAAGAGTTTGAGGCTGAGGCAACTGCTAGCAGCAAGAGAAAGCGGGATGGACCGCAGCAACAAACCCTGGTCAGTATATTTCGTAGGAAGGAGCAGTGGGACGAGAAGAGTGAAGCAGCAAGACAGATGTCCGAAAAAATAACCGAAATGACTGTTCTCAGTAACCTGCCCCTTGCCTTCGTTGAAAGCGTGGGATTCCGGCTTTTTATGGATCACGCAGTACCTAAGTATAAGGTCCCAAGTCGTAAATACATCACGGAGACGACTATCCCTGCACTGAAAAAAAAAGTAACGGAGCATGTTTTAAGAAAGCTGGGGAGGGGAGGGACCATAAGTTGTTCAACTGACATCTGGAGCAGCCAAGTCTCCCCACTTTCCCTGCTAAGCTTGACAGCCCACTGGGTGGACTTACAAACATTCATTTCGGAGAGTGTTGTACTTAATGCCATTGAATTCAAGGGGTCACACACCGGCGAAGCTATTGCAGGAGCAATAGAGAGCATGCTGCTCAACTGGAGCATCCCGAAGTCAAAGGTAACGTAAATCTTCTTGTCTAGACTTTGAAAGAAATGCCGCAGTAATTTGAGACCTGTTACAAAAGTGCCGTAGAAGTAAAGTTGTGTGTGTGTATGTGTGCGCGTGTGTGTGTGCGCGTGTGTGGTGGCCTCCTTTCAGAAATGAAAATAAAGGACGCCGTCATCCTGTGCTTTGTGAACGAACATTAGTGGGAATTGTTAGCTATATGCTTTTGTTTGAAAACACAGTGAGCAACAGCGTCGGCATTTCTAACTATCTGATGCACGCGCTTGTTAAAGCTATGGTAGGTAATCCTAGAGAGCTAGCAAGAGAGCTAGCAAGATTCGAAAGTGTCCCCTCCTCTAAGCTCCACCACCCCCCCTCCCCATTCCGTCAGTGCTTCATCCAAAGCCGGTAGAACCGCATGCGCACATGGAGCAGGGAGCCGGCAGAGGGGGGCGTAGGCAGAAAGCAGAGGCATCTGATTGTTTTTTTGTAGGCGACCAATCCGAGATCAGTGTCCCGCTGATCTCGGATTGGTCAGCTTTTTCTCAGTCCTGCAGCTGCCACAGAGGTCTGATTATTTTCGTCCCTTTTTCTAAATACATCTTGTATAGATTTCTCTCAGGATAGACGGACCATTTCACCCAGTATTACAAAATGTGTTTCTGAACAGGATTACCAACCATGTCTTTAAGGCTAACTTTTTATACCAAGCCAGCACCTACCAAGTGTCTCCAATGCGCCGAGACACCCAACTATCGGGTCGGTGTGTTGAAAGGGCTTGACATGATCAGACAGACACAGAGCACGGTTTCATAAAGGTACATGATAGCGCACAGAGGAGGGAGGGAGAAAAGCTGGACGTTCAACTGCGTCGCGCCCACAACATTTAAAGTTGATATGCGGGCGACTTGTCTATTTGTAGTCATTCATGAAAATACGGAACAACAGGGAAAGATGAGGAGTTGCTCTCTCCGTGTGGTTCCTCCAGGCCCTTTAGGTTGAGGCAGCTTCTTCTCCACATCACTTTTAGGAACATGTGCCACATCATTTTCCTTTATAGCAAACGTGGGTCTCTCCCACTCTTTCGTGTTTCCGTGGACTCTTCTGTGAAATTGTACCAGTATTTCGTCATCCTCAACTTTCTCAATCATGCCACGGACAGATCTGTGTTTACTGGATCACTTCTCTCATCCTCAGAGCTCTCCTTATCAGACACAAGTGGGACAAGGACATCCCTCCCCTCAGAACTGCTAACTAAGATTTTCTTTTTGGTTGCTTTTTCCTTGCAAGTTTCTTTTGTCTCTCTTTATGAGCCTTTTCAATTGCCTGCTTCTCAGGAGTATCAGTTAGGATGGCTGTCTTCTAGAGTTGGATGTCTCGAGACCGGTCTTGGTCTCGAGACCGGTCTCGAGACCACTTTTACGTGTTCTCGGTCTTGTCACAGTCTCGACCGTCTTTGGTCTTGGTCTTGTCTTGGGTCTCGGATCCCTTGGTCTTGTCTTGGTCTCGGGAGATTTGCAACAAATAATGTCCATGATACAAAACATAACATTCAATAATGCAACATTAAATTATTTCACCTTTCACGCCTTTCAAATGCAACCAATCAATGACATGCATGTATTTTGTTGTGATTAAGAAACTGGCGCTCATCCAATCAAAAGACGCAAGTGTAGAGCCAGTGCAAAACTTTACGTTTACGTTGTAGCTCAGTCTCAGTCAGACCTAGTAGCCTAACAATAATGTCAGCGAATTCCGGCATCATCAAATTTGCATTTACGGACCATAAAGACATTTGCAGTTTTGCAAAGTGTCTCTCACCGAAACAGCCGGGCCGGGACCACATCAACGTTCACCAGACACCTGGAGCGGAGACACCCGGAGAGGTAAGCTAGCTAGTCGGTACTGGCTCCAAACTCTTTATCCGTACCAATCTCACATGACCAGATCATGCATGTGCTAGTATTATTTATCATGACATGCTCTTCTTACACGCGCGGTATAAATTATTTAGGGACGGATATTTTTTTGCAAGCTTCAGTTCTTTGCAGACTTACTGAAACATTTTTGGCTGAGAGTGTAACTAAATGCTAAGTACAGGTAGTTAACTTATCAGTGGCTCTTGGCTACTTAACATTTTTCACCAACGTTAGATATTTTGGCGAATTCATTGAGTAGAAATACTTTATATCAAAACCGTGTCAGTGAGCACTTTAAGGCCTGGTACCATGTGGTTTGTTGTTGATTTTGGCATAATATTGTTGCTGACACGCAAGGAAGGATGAGCCATGGGTGCCTCGACATTGCTAGGTTAGCACTAGCGGCATTCTCGCTGATGAAGCCAGATATCAGAGCAGCTGTTTTCGACTGACATTGTGTCATAAAAGCTGTGAGGTAAAAACGTCCTAAAACCAGAGACACTTATGAAGGAGAAAGTACAATTTGACATGTTGATTGTTTAGCGACAGCTCGAAACTCCTTGCAATGAGTTTGATTCACACGCCGCAACTCCTCTACCACTGTCTCGTCATGAATCTTGAGTTTGAGTTGACCTGAGCATAATTGCAACTGACACCCATTCTACAAAATGTACAATCATGTTTGACGTGGTTATGGGTCTTGTCCTGTGTTAACTGTAACCAGTCCAGCGTGTAGGGCAACAACAGCATGTTATTATTAGATAGGTAGATAGGTGGATGGATGGATGGATAGATAGAGTAATGTAATTATCTATCTTTCTCTTTCTATCTCTACTATGGGACACAATTCTATTGTATAGTAACTTTAGACTTTTTTTATAATGTATATATTTTTCTTTCATTTCTTGTCATTACCTGTGTCTGATTGCTGGCTGACACATAAGGAGGCTTAATGCAATGTAAAAAAATAATTTTCTGTTAATGTGTCACACTGGATTGGATGAGGTTGTTTTGTATGTAAAGACTTGCACTCATTGATAGATTTAAAATTACTGCATTTGTAAGATACAGTAGTTTGTTGTGGTTGAATAGAAACAGATGACTTACAGATTCTTTTCCCCCTATGTTGTAGGTACTTGGAGTACAAATCTCTGCATTGTTCTGTCTGTAGTTGACATAATACCTTCTTAAATTGAATTTAAACTGGGACTGAACCTCTTACCCCAGTATGCTGCTTTTATTCAATTGATGCAAGTTATGGTGTAACACTAGTTCACTAGCTTTTTTTTTTTTTGGTCTCGGTCTCGTCTCGGTCTCGTCTCGACTTTGTCTTGGTCTTGACTCAGTCTGTCTTGGCCTTGGTCTCGTCTTGGTCTCGGTCTTGATACCCTCTGGTCTTGGTAGTGTCTTGGTCTCGGTTTAGGCGGTCTTGACTACAAGTCTACTGTCTTCACACGCTTTCGTTTGGTTTGTGTCCTGCGGGAACATTTGGGAAGTGGTAGGATTTCACGAGGCGACACACATCCAGGTTTGCTGGGAACTCGTGGGACATCAGCTGGCGATGCACATCCATGTGGACCATGCGCAGTGGATGGATCAGCATCAGAAAGTGAATTATCTGCATGGGGTGGATCATCTGCAGGGGCAGCCTGCAGCTCAGGGTTTGGCCGGTCAGACACCATGGATGGTGCAAACGCTTCATGGGGGGAAATTTCTCGGTTATATGGGAAAATCCCAGTGGACCTAAATCCAGAAGTGATGTTGTGCGGAGTCACAGCTGACATGAAGGCCTCATTCACGAGTCCTGCAATGTGGTAGATGGAGACTGTGTTGAAAGGGTTGGATCTCATCCACCCATCAAGAGCTTTGCTGTATTGGGTCTTGAACGGGCCATACAGAGTCACGTCGAGAGGCTGCATGCAATGGGATGTGTGGGGTGGGAGGGTGAGCAGAACAATACCGTTGCTCTTGGCTATTTCTACTGTATTGCCTTGGCAAGATGGCTTTTCTACAATGTTTGTGACATTAAAAATAAAACATGTAGGCCTATTGAAATATTACGTTAAAAGATTTTTAAGACTAAACTTAATTGTGCCTCATGGTGGGACAAATGCTCTGAGACACTGTCTCATTTTACTCCAACACCACCATTTTAGAAAAAACAACCTCTCAAAGCAATTCAGGCTAGTCTTGAGCCAGGATCATCACATGGTTTTATATGCTGGTAGTTCATCAACATGTATGATATACGCTTTTTTACCGAAATCAGTTTGCTTTGGCACAAGAGTTGATTAAGTTGACAGCAAGAAAATTTACTTTTACATGCAAAAAACATATTTTTGTGAAAAAAACATGCTTACCACAGCACCATGAGGTCCTCTCCTTCATGTCCAAGGGCAAATGGGGCTTCAAAACATAATGTCACATGACCACAAATGTTTTGCATTGCCTAGATACAGGGGGTGTCTCACGTTACCCAATGTCTCTCAGTGTCTCAGTTCTTTTAATACATTTTTTTTTCATAAATGCTGCTTAAAAAAATTGACCAAATGTGTCTTAGCAACAGTCTTATAATAAAGGACCTAAAGATATCAAACTGTGTCCCTTGCTTAGTTGTCACTTATGTGTAGACACAACACTGATTCATTCCTTAAATTAGATGCCTTTTTTTAAATCCTAGAATGATTCATAGGTCAGTGGCTGGGCGAACAATAAAAAAGGTACATGGACTGGACTGAAAATGAGTAAAAGAGCAGCCCATCTCCAAACAAAGATTTTAAAGGACCTTCAGAAATCCTGGAGAAGTATTGTTTAATACCATTTTGAAAGGTTAAATTAAAGTTTTGCTCCTTGGAAGCAAATATAAAGTGACTCAAGACTTTAACACAGTTCTGTACCTCCTCATACGAACTCACAGCACCACTTTAGCATCTAAAAGGAGCAAAAAAAACATCCTCTCATGGTAAGTGAATGACAGAACGTATATGACAAAACTCCTGTTCAATGCGAGACAGAGACAATGCTAACTTTTATATAGGTTGAAGGTGAGTCACATGGTTTAATGTATGGTTTAAGTCCTGACTTGACACCCTCATTGAATAGTGCTTAACTTCCAACTTAGATCTACATCCCACCATAAAAAAAAAAACATGTACAAGTTACCATGTATTAGCTTTGTTCCTGCCATACATGTAAACAGAATGCCACAGAGTCTCTGTTCTGAGTCCTGTGGCTGCCTTCTATATTCATACAGAGCATCCACATTGAAACCTAACAAATGGCAATAGTTTTGATGGCTGCTTGTGTAGTGGGACTGAAGTTGTGAAGCTCAGTTTTGCATGTCAAACATGTCTGCTGCTTTTCTGGACATTAATTTTCATCATGCACACTTTTGGTGCTGATCTGCACGTGGTAAAACATATTATATCACTTCCTGTTACCACATTTGTGTTCTGTGCAACTTTTCGCTCTTCTTGGATTACTAAATATCTTCTTATAGTGAAACATTTCACATTGTAAACTCCATCATGCAGTTCCTCTTCTGTTCTATAGCATATTTGCAGAGATCTTTTATCAGTGTATCTAAAATCCCCTAGCTTAATATGGTGACCAGCTTTGTCCCTTCATCTCCTGCTTTCAGTTGTTTTTGGGTGTCAGATGTTTTGCTACTCCTCTGCCTTCTTTGGCGATAATGGTATGTCTTCTTGTAATTTTGGAGAAACCTATTGAATATTGCTGGCAAATGGATAAATGTAGACACAGTCTACATATATATAAAGACAAAAAACTTCACAGAACAAAAACATAAAACTTTTAAATGCGGTTTGCTGAATATTAGAGCTCTCCTTTCCAAGTCTCTGTTAAAGATCCTGTGGCATGAAAATAAATGGAGGCTTTTATATATTTTTATAGGCTTTAGTGGTCCCCTAATACTATATCTGAGTTTTTTTCCCCAAAATTCTGTCCCAAAAATGAGCTTTCCTTAGGATCCTCAGAATGAGCTGTTTAGTGGGGGTGTGGCCTTAGTTACGCCTGTGGTACCTTGCGCAAATGTTTTGTGAATCGCTCTGGCACGTAGATGGCACGGCAGCCCTGTGCCGTAAAACTAGCAAAACCTGTTGATATGAGCTTACTTTGACAATATGACGAACTAGTTACTGAACAACACAGTCAAACATCAAGCAAGTGCTACACAAGACAGCAAAAAAGGCGTGCGTGAAGGGGAAAGCAGGAGTGAGGATTTTGACATTCTCATCTGATTGCTCTGATGCACGTAGCGCCAGTCATTTCAATCAGGGGAAAGGCAGATATCGTGCGCGCCATAACACCAACAGCAGGACGGCTATCAAAACAACAAATAAGTACACAACACTCGTGTTACAGTAAATGAGGTGTCCACTTGCATACCTCATGCTATTTACCTCTACATTATGGAGTTAAATTTGTCTCAATAATATTTGTATACACGCAGAAGGGGATCCACAAATATGTCTTGATTTGCATGTGTGTTTTGATATCTACAAATAAAAAAATCATATTTGTAACTCGTATATTGATTTTTACAAATATAGATGTGCATTTGTAAATAAAATGCCATTTGTAAAACCAAAAAAATCATTTGTGAAATGTGATTCTGCATTTGTGAATCACCAGCACACACATTTTTCGCTTTCCACAGTTACGTGTTTTTGAGACGTTCTTCGCATGAAAGTCGCACAAATCCACACGTAAATATTTCTTGACTTGCATTCGTGTTTTGATATCCACAAATAAAAAAAAACATATTTTTAACTTGTAAATTGGTTTTCACAATTGTAGATGTGTATTTGTAAATGAAATGGCATTTGTAAAACTGAAAATTGCCTTTGTGATATCTAATTTTGCATTTGTGCATTAACAGCACACGTAGGTTTCGTTTTCGCATTTGTGAATCAGTACGATCAGCGCACGTATTTTTGAGACAATCTTTGCGGCAGAGGGAGCCACCCAGATTCACAAATAGCCTACCTCTACTTTCTAATCCAGTAGATGGCAGTGTTGTTCTATTGAGAATGAGGAGTTGTCGTCATAGTACAGAGCCCCGCCCCTATCCGCCATGTTGGCAGAATGCTAGTGAGAAAACGCCATTCTCTCCGTTCGTTTACATTGTACGCGTGTGTTTTTAAATCAGTAAGTTTAAACAGTGCGGAATTGCAAGAACATGCCTGGAAATCACTGCTGTGTGAAGAACTGTTCCAGTACCTCACATAATACGTTTGGGAAACATAGGAACAACGAAATACATTTTTTTAGGTTTCCTAAATGGATGCAGCATCAGGGAGAGCAGGTGTCTGACCTGACGAGGAGACGCCGGGTTGCCTGGCTGGCTGGACCTTACTTTCGATTGCACCCCTCCGTCTGTGAGAGTGTGTTCTCTACATTTTCACTCGGGTACGTTCTCTAAAAATCTCTTTATGTTGTTGTCTCTTAAAGCTACGAAGTTACTTTATGTTGTTGCAAACCCTGAAGTGCACCTGACGTTGCTGCCTAGCGAGCTAACTAGCGAACTGTTGCCTCTTCGAAAATGCTCAATTTGCAAACTGTTGCCTCTTCGAAAATTAATGTTAACTACCCCCTAATGTGGCTAATGTGTTAATGTGTACCCCTTCAGCCCTTTTGTCATACCATGAGCAGCGTTACCCTCTCAGTCTATATCTTTATTTTGCATGTGTTCTGTGATGTGATGGGTTTGCCATTGATTGCATAGGTTTTTTTCATAAACTATTTATTCTGTTGTAGGTAAGCCATCATATGAGATGTTGGAGAACCACGCTGACTGGACAAATTCAGCTTTTTACATTCAACTGTACCTGTGCACATGCTGCTCAAATGTGAGGTTGAAAAACTAATGCCTTTAGATACGATTGTCCCTGTTTGCTGTGCCTTAACTAACATGTGCAAAAGTGTTGTTTGAGTTCATTCCTCATTGTTCATTACTTTTTAATTTGTTTGAAATAAATGTTTGAGTGCCTTGTTCATTACCTTTTAATTTGTTTGAAATAAATGCTTGAAACAAGTTGATATGGCTTAACAATGTTTATTAACAGAACAGGAAAAAAGAAGGTGCAGAATGCAATATACCTCTAGGAAAAGTTAACAGTGCAAAAGAACATGTGTGCATTCAGAATAAAAAAGTATAAAAATTTCCAGCATGTAAACATTGACAACAAGCAATAATAAAATAATACTGTTACTAGTGCAAAAGAACAAAGAAACACTATTCAGCACAAGAAGAGCAAAACCATGGCGTGTCAGCGGAGGGTCTGTCCACAAGCCCCACACAACTGAAGTGATACCACTGGACTGGGTAAGTGGAGGCTCAGAGTCTCCGTGAATGCAGGACCTGTAAAATAAATAAAGTGAAATGAACTAAACAGTAAAAAGCATTTATTTCAAGTTACAGTCTACACTTTAGACACATTGATAATGGCTGTAATCTAACCAGGACATGTACACCTTGCATTCAAAATGTTAATGGCTTAAATCTAACCAGGAATGTACGCCTTGCAATCACACATAAGTACCCTAGCGAACCCAGAACTGGTTTGTTCACTTTGCAGCCCCCAACACCCAACACAATAACCTGCTACAGTATGTGTTGTTGGGCTAAAATCAAATGACAACTAAATACCTAAACATAAGCTTTAGCATACATCAAAACATTGGAAACGTTTGTGTACATTGAACATCTCGTTAATCTAGTGTTTACAAAACAAGTCGCAGTTAATTACGTTGTCATTTTGGTCAAGAAGTATCTAAATGCAATGTAATTACAACACACTAAAATGCATGACAAGAACCTTACCTTTGCCAGTACAACGCTGTTATCATCACCAGAGCCACCTGGAGGCTTGTAGATGGCCATGTCCTGCACCCAGCCACAGCAGAAAGTCTCATACGATTCCAAAGATTTGTGACTTTTAAACTCCTGCATAGTGTAGTAACTTACACCAAAGACAAGATAATTGACTATGTCCATATATGTGCACGGAGGTAACTGGTTCAGGTCTCTGTGCCATTCTGCTGCAGGGAGCTCGTAAGGATCAATATTTTGGATGCTGGACAGTTTCTCCAAATACCGCTGCTTTGCGCTTGTAATAAGCTTGTCCCTGCAAGGTCCCTTTTCTTTCGCCTTATCTCTCTCCATTGCTTTGCTTTCTTTCTTTCTTTTGTATTCGTCTCTGCCCTGCCGAAATGACAAATGCGGGAGGATATCCGTTAAGTTAATGGCGTTGCCCCTGGCAACCAATAGATTCTTCTGCCAACATGGCCGACCGGAGTCACGTGACTCCTCATTCTCAATACTTAATCTATTGCGTGTTACCATATTGCTCTCACTCTGAATACTGTCAGAAAAAATAAAACATATGAAAAATAGAGAGTCTCTGAACTATTTACATTTACATTTTACTATCATAACTATCATAATTTGGGACGAGGGAATTGTACTTAGGGCCTACTGAAGTTGGCGGTAGCTGCTCATCATGCCCACGTTGTTCGGCCATGGTTGAATTTGAATGAATTGAAAAATTCGATGAAAGTCAAGTGAAGCATAGCTGTTATGAGCTTTATAGAACAACACCTACTGGATTAGAAAGTAGAGGTAGGCTATTTGTGAATCTGGGTGGCTCCCTCTGCCGCAAAGATTGTCTCAAAAATACGTGCGCTGATCGTGCTGATTCACAAATGCGAAAACGAAACCTACGTGTGCTGTTAATGCACAAATGCAAAATTAGTTATCACAAAGGCAATTTTCAGTTTTACAAATGACATCTCATTTACAAATACACATCTACAATTGTGAAAACCAATTTACAAGTTACAAATATGTTTTTTTTTTCATTTGTGGATATCAAAACACGAATGCAAGTCAAGAAATATTTACGTGTGGATTTGTGCGACTTTCATGCGAAGAACGTCTCAAAAAGACGTAACTGTGGAAAGCGAAAAATGTGTGTGCTGGTGATTCACAAATGCAGAATTACATTTCACAAATGATTTTTTTGGTTTTACAAATGGCATTTTATTTACAAATGCACATCTATATTTGTAAAAATCAATATACGAGTTACAAATATGATTTTTTTATTTGTAGATATCAAAACACACATGCAAATCAAGACATATTTGTGGATCCCCTTCTGCGTATATACAAATATTATTGAGACAAATTTAATTCCATACTACATTAGCGACAGTGACCGAGCTATTAGCTGCAGAGCTAACGACAGACAGACTGACCGTTTTGACTCTGGAACCATGAATGAATCATTATCCTGATGAAATGCACTGAATTTGCGGATTCATTCTTCTTCAGGAAGCTTGAAGTAGGGGGTTTTGGTCTAAAATGAGCGAGCTAACCATCTCATGGGCATGCAAACACCTCCAACAGCCCAGTTGGCAGAGATAAGAGCTTGCAGATGCTATTAGCTGCATAGCTAACCGTTAGCTAACGTTAGCTGCTAACGATACAAACCCTTTCCTGTGGTAACAAGCTATGTAACTATACTGTACATACAGGAAAGCAACACAATAATAGAGCGTTAAATTACTTACTCGGGAATGAGATCCCTCCCCAAGTTAAGGGGGCGAATGGAGCAGGAGATTGACAGGCAGATCGGTGCGGTGTCTGCAGTAATGCGGCTCTGCACCGGCCCGTCGTGGTGAAGGAGCTGAGCCAGAAGGCGAAGCTCTCGATTTACCGGTCAATCTATGTTCCTACCCTCACCTATGGTCACGAGCTGTGGGTAGTGACTGAGAGAACGAGATCGCGAATACAAGCGGCTGAAATGAGTTTCCTCCGCAGGGTGTCTGGGCTCTCCCTTGGGCTCGGTATTAGCCCAAGTTCTGGAAACATTCGTCTGTGAAATATTTGGTGCACACACAAATCTCTTCGGTTCTGTCGTCACTTTCCCAGAAAAAAACGTTTCCAAAGGCGGAGAATAATTTCCAGTGCATGGTTTAGGTCTATCGTCATTTTTAGCCACTGGGGGACCGCAGGCAGGCTAGAGGAACTCATATTAATGTTAAACAACCTTAAAATGAAAATTTCATGCCATGGGACCTTTAATCATTTACATGATTAGTGAGATTTTTTCTTACAGAAACCTGCCTGCAGGATGTAATTCCCTCTCAAGTCGAAATCACGAAAACCAAGTTGTTCTTTTGTTACAGGCTTTAATCACACAAGGAGCATGATAGTGTGCCGTGAGAACTGTTAGACATACAGACAGAAAAGCAAATCAAATTACTCCCACGTAAAGACATCAAAGGAACAACGCGACTGTTACATGACTCAACAGAACTTCGTCACATTACATCTTTAGTCTTACAAACATAACAGTAACAACATAAATGTACCTCATTGGCCGCTTTCTCTTGAGAGAAAATTAGAAATCTTCAGTCCTTCAGTGCACTATGCACTTTATCCAGTTTTCCTTAATTATTGCTGATCTTAGGCAGAGAAATCAGCAAGGTGCCTGCGTGCTAGCTTGGTCCAGAATGTTCCAGGTAGCGACCCTCAAAAGTAACACCCATCAACCTGCGGCAGCAACCTTGGTTCCCCCTTAAGACTTGTTCCCCATATCAAACAAACAATTTACATGAAATATATGAAATGATGCTTTTAATATTAAACCACTGTTACTACAAATGTATGCATTCATGGACTCTGTATGGTTTAACCTAATGTTTATTTATCTATTATTTATTTATTTATTCTGACTTCGATGGCAGCTACACAGGAGGAGCATCATGTTTGCATGAATGAATGAACTCCCTTCAGCTATTTAGATGTTCACATTCCTCAAACCACAGCCTGAGGAGAAGTGGAAGCTATCTTCAGATCAGGGTTACTAATCAGTTCTAGATCCAAGAGGAGTTTTAGCTGAATCTCTGATTCTCAGTTTTTCTCACCCAAAGGGTTTCTTAAAATGTACACAGACCTACTCTCTTAATCATATCCTTGATCTTGTGCTGACATATGGCACAGAGTCAACAACTGTTAGTATTTCCTCATAACCCTGTTTTATGTTAACCCATTTTTTGATAACCTTCCAGTTTATATTAGTTGACCACCCTGCATATGAGAAGAAATGTATTTATAGTAGGTGTCTAACAGAGAAAGCTGAAACTGAATTTAAATAATCAATTCCATTATCATTTTCTTCCGTGACATGGGCAAATACAACAAACACAACCTAAACTTTACTCCCATACAGCTTGATTATCTTGTTAATGGCGCTATAGTTTCAGAGTGTACAACATTGAACAATGAAAAATAAGATAATCGGTCAGAAGAGGCTGGCTCTTTGGTTTAACTCACACATTAGTGCTTTAAAGCAGACTGCAAGAAAGAAAGAAAATGGCGTTTCACTAATTTAGAAGAATCTCAGTTAGTCTGGATGGATAGACTAATGACATAAGAAAGCCCTTTGCAAAGCTAGAACTGCTTATTATTCATAACAACAATCCCAGGTTTCTTTTCAGCATTGACTGCATCATGTCAAATGTGGCCCAAATCCCATTTCTTTTTTGCTCATACTTGACTCAGATCAGATTTGATTATGTCAGTGTGAACAGCACAAATCACATGGAATCCGATTTTTTCAATTCTGATTTGGGCCACTTTAGTATGTATCAGCTACAGACCGGATTTTTTGTAAAGTCTACTGACTTTTAAGGTTGCGGTAACTGAATCTTTAGCTCAGCTTTGTAATCATTTACACAGAAATAATCTGTTTGAGGAGTTTCAGTCAGGATTCAGAGCACATCATAGCACAGAAAGTTACCAATGATTCTGACTTCTGATAGTGTCTGTGTTTGTCAGCACTGTATTTGATACAGTCTAACAAAACATTCTATTACAAAGGCTTGAACGTGTTATTGGAATTAACGGAACGGCATTAGGCTGGTTTATATTTACCTGATAGATTCCAGTTTGTCCATTTAAACGAAAAATCTTCCTTGCACACCAGAGTAAGTTATGGAGTTCCTCAGTTTTCTGTGCTTGGAACAAGTCTTTTCCCTTTATGATTACTACTATAAGACAGCATGGTATACATTTCCATTGTTATGCTGATAATACTCAGCTCCAACTATCTATAAAACCAACCCATTAGTTGGATAGAGTCCTAGCATGTCTCAAAGACATGAAGACCTGGATGACTCTGAATTTTTTGCTTTTAAATTCAGACAAAAAAGTAATCGTCTTTGGATTTGAGCACGAAAGGAATAAACTCTGTAGCTTTATAGATAAAACAGGTTTCTAGGACTGCCTTCTTTCACCTTCGTAATATTGTAAAAATTGGGAATATCCTGTCTCTGTCACACCCAGAGAATTGCAGGACACAGGAGCAGGTGATGTTAATCCGAAGCTTTTATTTAGGAGGAACAAGGTGGTCCAAACTCTCCAAGAGAGAACAAAAAGGACTATATATAAGTTATCAATAATTATATATACTTCTCCCAAAATGAGAGAAGTATATCTATGAAAAGTTATAAAAATAATAATCACTCCACTGAGGAGGAAAAACAAAGGCTTTGAAACTTTGAACTTTAAACTAATGATCACTCCTGCTGTGGAGGAAAACAAAAAACCTGTAAAAATAGGAGGCACTAGGGTATGAAACTTTACTTAGAAACAAAAGATCACTTCACTCGGAGGAAAAAGCAATAACGCTATTAAACTTAAACTGCTCTTTAACAAGGCTATGATTACAAAAGTTATCAGAAAACAAAAACTCTCTTAGCGAGATCAGATCTGTGGCATGGAACATGGACTTAGGTTTGTAAGAAGGCGAGAGTGAAGTACGTTGGCTACAACAAACACGACACACTGGCACAAGACAAAGGGAGACGTCAACTCTTATACACACAGGGTTAACGGGGAACAGGTGGAATCACTCATGCGACAATCAGACTGGAACACAAGAGGAAGGGCAAGTGACCTGAAACGAGTATTTCAAGATGTACAACATTCAGTTGGGGTAGCGAATGGAGGCTTCTGGCAGTTTGCTGGTCGAGAGAATGTGACGTCAGCGCTGGAGGTTTAAACGAGTTGTTTGAATTTCTTTCGCCTCAGTTTTTTTTTTTTTTTTTCGCAAATGGGTAAAAAGAGGAAGAAAACAACAACAATCAGTCCTGGGAAAGAGCCAGAGTCGGGGGAAGGGGAATTAAGTGGCAGTGAAATGGATGACATGGATTCACACCAGGCAGGTAGTCAAACAACGCAGGGACAAAGCAGTGAAACAGTGGAGGTGAGGGCCAGCGAAGGACAGGTAAGACCCACACAAGCCAGAGAGGAAGCGAATATTGAGGTTAAAGTCATCTTAAGGTTTGGGGAACATGGAGGGCTTAAAACCATGAATCCAGTTATTTTGACAAATGTATTAAAGAAAGAGGTGGGGGATATCATCCGAGGAGTAGTGTTAAATGATGGAAATTTGCTGGTGATATGCAGAGATGATATGCAGAGATGAGATGCAAGGCGAGCGCACATTTGGTCTGAAGACTAAAGAGCAACGCAAAGTGGTTAGTACAAGCTATGTGGGAGTGCGTGGCCGACTGCTTAAAGGGGTGATATGGGGAGTTCCACTGGAGATGTCCATATTGGAGGTGGAGGCCAACCTACAGGGAGGTAGGCTGAGAGGGGTGAAACGTATGCAAGTTTTTCGTGAAGGTGTGAGGAGAGATTGTGAAGGTGTCCTGCTGGAATTTGAGGAAGATGTACTGCCATCGAGGGTGTTTTTGGGTCTGGTAAGCTATACTGTGCATGAATACGTGCCCAGGCCGGTGCGGTGCTATAAATGCCAGAGGTTTGGGCACATAACAAAAATGTGTAATAGAAAGCGCCGGTGCGCTAAATGCGGAGAGGACCATGAATATTCTGAATGCGCGCGGGTGAAGCTGGTGTGTTGCAACTGTGGAGGGGATCATAGTGTGGCCTTTAGGGGGTGCGAAGAATTAAAAAGGCAGAAGGAGATACAACAGGTGAGAGCACAGCGGATGATCACATATGCGGCGGCGACTAAGATGGTTAAGCCAGTCAGAGGGGGTGGAGAAGTGACTGAGCGTAGCCAAGGACTCAGGACAGAACCTGACAAGTTACATCAGGAGATCGTAGTCGACTTGAAGAAGTTAGTTACGTTTGTGGTGGCGGTCGTTAACTCAACTATGGAAGTGAAATCTAAGTCAGAAAGGACACAAATAATAGTGAAAGCTGCGATGTGTAACCTGGGGCTGAAGGATTTGACATGGGAAGAGGTAAGTAACGGAGTTGTATTATCAGGCTAGATCAGAGAAGCCAGGTGGATAGGTGTTTCATGTTCTTTGTTCTTCAATGGAACGCTAGGAGCCTGCCTGCTAACGGGGAGGAGTTTAAGAAATTTATTGATGATTTACCTCATAAACCGGATGTGGTGTGTGTCCAGGAGACATGGTTGCGGCCGAACTTGGATTTTAGAATTAGTGGATATGTGGCTGTTAGGTGTGACAGGGAAGAAGGGGGTGGTGGAGGGTGAGCCTCGTTTATAAAGGAGGGTGTCTCATTCAAAGAAGTAGGTCTAGGTAAGGATCAAGAGTATGTGTCAGTGGAGGTTTGGACAGAAGAGGCTAAGTTAAGTGTTATTAATTACTACAACCCATGTAATGCTCTAGATTTGAATAAACTATTGTCTATAGAGGGTATTGGGGATAGCAGGGTGGTATTATGTGGTGACTTTAACGCACATGGCACTTTATGGGGGGGGCACTAGAGACGAGCCGAATGGGGATGTGATGGAACAGTTGATGGAAGAGAAAGGTCTGGTCTGCCTTAATGATGGGCGAGGAACCAGAATTGATGTGCGCACTGGAAATACTTCAGCTTTAGATTTAACGTTGGTGAGTAGCAACATTGCAAGTTTATGTGAATGGGAGGTCAGGGAGGATTCAACGATGGGTAGTGACCATTTTCCAGTAGAAAGTAGACTTTTACTGAGGGGGATTGTAACTCATGGAGGTATTGGTAACAGGTGGATATTTGGTAAGGCTATGTAGCGATATTGGGCATTTATATATGTATCAAATATAAGGATTTATCAGACGTTCTCACAGTCTCAATAAACCTTAAACCTCGAATGTAGGGCACCACCTTCGAATGAAGGAAAAACACAAAATCTTACGATCCTGGTATGTTAAATTAATGTTTCAATTAATAATCAATTAATAATCAGTCTCATATCTCGCTACTTTCGTGAAAGTTCTCGTTTGGTTGGAAAAACATTACGTAAAGAAAGCATACGACACAATCTGTGATTTTAACATATATATAGATATATGAACTATTTATTAAAATGATATGACCAAAGACATGAACCTTAAACAAACAGGAGATGCATTGAATATGGGTGATTATATAAAACACTTAGTGAATGGAAAATAAAAATTATGGGAATGGAGGGATACTGGATTTATTCAAATAGTTTAGGTTGACTTACTATTTGAAGCTAAAGACTGACATCTTGGATTCATT
Source organism: Odontesthes bonariensis (assembly GCF_027942865.1). Classification (NCBI taxonomy): domain Eukaryota; kingdom Metazoa; phylum Chordata; class Actinopteri; order Atheriniformes; family Atherinopsidae; genus Odontesthes; species Odontesthes bonariensis. The sequence continues at coordinate 27,551,055 of NC_134521.1, forward strand.
TATCATTCTAATAAGTCTCGAGACATCCATCTAACCCACTTTAAGGTGAAAAACGGGTCGGCCTTACTTTACTGAAGTCCTTTTTGTCAGCTTGGAGCACCGCAGGTAGTAGCCACGCAGCCCGAGTGGATTTCTTCTGGGTTCCGCTCTCAGGGCCTGGTTGTGGCTGATTTCAGCGGACTCTCTTGGACTTCTCAGCAGTTGACTGGTTGCTTCTATTCACCGGGAAACGGGAACGCTGGTGTCGAGGACCTCACCGTGCAAGAATGATAAAATCCTCCGAGTGTCAGAGTTGGTCGGTTGCTGGTTTCTCTGATGAAGTGAATTTACGTTCACAGAAGGTTAACAGAGGTTGCCTGGAGTTGGCTTTCTTGGTAGGAAAAACTGATGGCGTGCAACAGCAGAGGTTAGAACGTGCGACGTAAAAAGGACATGGATGACGATGGACGAACAAAAACACAGAAAGCGTGTATCTTCAGACTACTTCATTCTGTTTCTATCTTTGTTCGGGTCTTTCTTTCTCGTCTTTCTTTGGGTCCTTGCCATCTCCTTCCTCCCTCCTGTCGTCTTCTGCACCGCTCATACTCTCAGCTTTCGGCTCTCTCCTGAGACTCTGGAAAACTCCCAAAACTCTGGTGAGCTCTTCTCGTCTTCTTCTCTTCTCAAATCATCTCTACATCTTCTAAAATCTGTTCTAATCTCTTAAAATCTCATCTTTCTCAATCTCTTCAAATCTCTTAAAATCTGAAAAACTGAAAATCTGAGTCTGGGTTCGCGGGGTCCGTGGTTTGACTCGCGGAGGCGGGGCATGACGTAGGCTTACACTACTCTTTCAGCCAATTATATGCCTGAACTGTGGTGATGTCTGCCTGGGTGTCTGTGTGAGGTGAGATCTGTTTTCAACATTTATATGGGGATTCCTGGATAAAACAAAGAAACTCTATTTCTCCATTACTCCCGTCTCATAGAACATTTGTCTCGATGATTCTGAAAACACCACAACTTGTTATGATATGCAGATTAAAGATATAACATAGACTTGTGATATAAAGACATCAAATAACACAACATGATACAGATGATTATGAGTCTCAAAATTCAGATGAATATCTGTAGAGTCGTGACATATGAATAGCGAACCACACAATGTTAATTTTCTGTGTTAACAATGGAGATACCAAACAATAACAAAATTTAAGCCAGAATCGTACAAATTGTCTCTATATGCATCTTGTGACTTTAATGGAAACCTGAAAGAACTTGAATAAGGTTATCAAACACATTTAATACAATGAAGATCTGGTCTTTATCCAGATACTTCCCCCACAGGAATGCTGGTATCTTCAGAGGCCGAAGGCCTCTTAATCCAACACTGGAACTGCTACAGCTAACTGGAACCTTTTTCAATATTTTGCTGAAATGGAGATGGATAAGATTAAGATTGATGAGGATATTGAAGCCATGGATAAAGGAATAAGAAAAGTTTTAATAGAGGCTGCAGAACGCTGTGTCCCGAAGAGTAGTGGTAGTGGTACAATGAAGAGACAGTCTGTTCCATGGTGGACGGATGAATGTAGTAAGGCAATCAAAGAGAGAAATCTAGCACTGAATGTTTTAAGAGAAACTTTGACCTTTGGAAATTTAGTGACATATAAAAAGGCGAGAGCTATTGCACGAAGGGTTGTGAGACAGGCAAAGAGGGAAAGTTGGAGTAAGTTTTGTGATGGGATGGGGAGAACAACTGTGGTAGGGGAGGTTTGGGGTGCAATCAAAAGTATGAGGGGGATTCGTAGAGAACGGCAATACCCTGTCCTTAAATTTCAAGAGGAAGTTGCAGTGGTTGATGAAGAAAAGGCTGAAATGATAGCCAAGGCCCTGGTTAAAATACACAGCTCTGATGATCTGACAGTCTTGGGCAAGCATGGATGGGAGGAGACAAAAGCGGCTTACCCAGATGTACTTAGATGGAGGGAAGGAAATGGGGGTACAATAGATGCCCTGTTTACCCGTGTGGAGGTGGAAAGGGCTATAGGGAGGTCTGGTAACTCAGCTCCAGGTAAAGATAATGTTTGTTATGTGCCATGCTCAAGCTGCTGGGGCCAATGGCTATGGCCAAGCTCCTTGGATTCTATAATAAGGTGTGGGAGCTAGTAGCCTGGGCGAAAGCCGACTGTTGACTCTGTCAAACAGTCTGGGAAAACCCAAGAGGAATCCGTTTCCATGGAGGGCGGGACCTTACCCAGTAACTTAAATTCATTGGAGTAACGGAGTTCCCTTAACCAATCATAATGTTTAGAAATGACGTTGGTTATGCGCCGAGGTTCATGCTTACTCTCGCGAGGCTCTAGCTCGCGAATCACGCTTCCCACATCCGCTTTCATTATACCGGTACCATTTGATAAATCAAACTTTTCCCAAAGCCAGTTGGAAGGAGAGCTACGACATCCTTGCCACTAACAAAATTGAAGAGGCATTCCTCTTGCTCTCGTTTTAATTGTGTAATGATCTCCAGAGTTGAGACAACTTCATGGACAGCTTCTAGCGTTCTTCCGTCGCCATGTTTATTTCCGCTGCGGTTGAACTACAATTATATGGACTACAATGGACTCCGCGCGTGAGTTCTGCGTCACCACTCGCAACTGTTTGCTGATTGGCAAAACACTGAGCGAACCGAGGTAGGGGGATTTGGCCAGACTATGTGCGGAGCCAAAATCTTTGGGCGGAAGTACGTGGGATGGCGTCGCCAGGCTAGGGAGCTGGGCATTCTCCCCAAAAGCTGGAAAGAGGCTATTATTATCCCGATAAGGAAACCAGGTAAGGACCCTTCAAACCCGTGCAATTATAGGCCCATTGAACTTACATCACATATGGGGAAGATAATGGAAAGGATGATTGCTGAAAGGCTATGGTATCACGTGGAAAGTAAAGGCTGCATGTCAGTGTTACAAAGTGGGTTTAGAAAGGGGAGAGGAACCATGGACCCGGTTGTTTGTTTGGAGACAGATATTCGAAAAGCCCAGGCTAACAAAGAGTCAGTCTTGGCTGTGTTCCTGGACATAGAAAAGGCGTACGATATGGTATGGAAAGAGGGTCTGATGATTAAATTAAGCGAACTTGGCGTATCATGGCGTACTTTTAATTGGATTAAGGATTTCTTATTTGATAGACTCATTCAAGTTAGAATAGGAGGGGCCTTGTCAGGTCGATACGCAGTGGAGAATGGGACTTCCCAAGGGAGTGTAATAAGCTATCTGTTATTCTCTATTATGATTAATGATGTCTTCAAGCAGGTTGAGGATGGTGTTGGTTGCTCATTGTTTGCAGATGATGGGGCATTATCGAACCGGGGACGGAATGTCAATCACATAGTCTTGAAAGTGCAGGAGGCAATCCGTTCTGTGGAGGAGTACTGGTCAAAAGCATGGGGCTTTAAGTTCTCTACTGAGAAAACTAAAATGTTACTATTTACAAGGAAGAGGAATGTGAAAGTACTATTGAGAATGTATGACCAGGTAATTGAACAAGTTAAGGAATTTAAATTCTTAGGTGTATGGATGGATTCTAAGTTGACATGGAGAACTCACATTTCGCACATGGTTAAAAAATGAAGCAGGAATGTTTTGCATGGAGTGGTAATAGGTTTGCAGAATTGATGCCTTTCACTCAGATGCGGTTTTCCCCCTCTGTGGTGTTGTCTGTAACTCCTCCATGTTTCCATCCGTTACTGTGGACTTCAGTATCCTGGATAGGGTGAGGTCACGCAAGCCACCCACTGACGTAATTCAGCTTGTGGAGGAGAGTTTAAGACTCGTTTATGGCTCCTGTATTTCTGTATTCACAGACGGTTCAAAGGACCCCAAGTTGGGTTGCACAGGCTTCGCTTATGTCATCCCATCTCTGCATGTTTCTGTTAAAAAGAGGACACCAGATAATCTAGCAGTCTTTACAGTGGAGTTGTTGGCAATTTTAGCAGCCCTTCAGTGGCTAGAGAGTGCCAACATAAAGGAGGTAATAATATGCTCTGATTCAAGCTCCGCGCTAGAAGCTATCAAATCCTTCAGGTCTGCTAGTAGACAAGATTTAATAGTTGAGACCTTTGAGAGCCTTTATAGGCTACATCGTAACACGCAAGTCTCATTTATGTGGGTCCCAGCCCACAGGGGTATTGAGGGTAACGAGGAAGCTGATCAGCTGGCTAAGCAGGCAGTGGTGGCAGACGGTCCATTTATGGACGTCGCTGTCAGTAGAGCAGAAAGTAAGTCACTTATTAAAGATTATTTTATCAAGGAATGGCAGGGCAATTGGGAAAGGGCTATGAAGGGGAGGCATCTGTTTATTTTTCAGAAAACTGTGGGTTTAAAGGGAAGGACAGAAATCAGAGGTACAAAGGAGGAGAGAGTAATCACTCGACTCAGAATAGGTCACACTTGTTTAAATAAGACTCTTCACCTCGTAGGGATGCACCCATCAGGCCTCTGTGAGCATTGCAGGGAGCCAGAATCAGTGGAACATGCATTACATCATTGTGGTAAATATGTACTTCAGAGGAGACAAATTCTCCAAGAGATTAGGAGTCAGGGTAAGGCAATCAGTCTAGTAAATTTTTTTCACTTGTATTAGACAAAGTATGTTTTTCACCAATCTAAAAGAAACAGGCTTATTTGACAGAATCTGAATTGGTTATGCACATTCACACACACACACACATACATCAGACATACACGTTACCCTCCACAAATACTAGAGACTAAGGGAAAGAAAACTCTGGCTCTTATAGGACAGTAGGGGGCGGACATGCGCCTAGACTGAGCGCTACTCGCCCATAAAGCCTCCAAAGAAGAAGAAGAAGTTGGGGTAGCACTGTTTGCAGACGATGGAGCAATATGGAAAAAAGGAAGAAATATAGACTTTGTGGTGAACAAAATACAGCAGGCAGTAAATAAGGTTCAAGAATGGGCCCTTCAATGGGGATTTAGGATCTCTATAGACAAAACAAAGACCATTTTCTTTTCTAAAAAGAAAATAAGCCCAAGTTTAAGAATTAAACTTGCTCGGACAGACTTGGAAAGAGTGGAATTTTTTAAGTACTTGGGAATGTGGTTTGATAAAGGGCTAACTTGGACAACACACATTCAAAAAATGATTGATAAATGCAAGAAGGTGTTGAATGTGATGAGGTGCTTGCGTGGTATTGAATGGGGAGCAAGTAGACCTACCTTAAAAGCCATTTACACAGGGCTGATAAGATCAGTCTTTGACTATGGGTGTATAGCGTATGGGTCTGCTGCTAAAACATCCCTAAAAAAAACTAGATGTTATCCAGAATCAAGGTTTGAAACTTTGCTGTGGGGCAATTAAGACCACGCCAGTGGCAGCGGTTCAGGTGGAGATGGGGGAGATGCCTCTTCATCTTAGAAGAGACCAGCTATATCTTGTGTACTGGGCAAACTGAAGAGGCCATACTGCTAAACACATGAGCCAGTCAGTTTTATGGCAATGCCAAGAGAGAGAGAATGACCTAATTAAAAGCTTAGGTTGGACAATAAGGCAGAAGACTTCCACAATAGGAATCGGTGCTCTGGAAATAAGCCCTACAGTGGCTTATTCAGGTGTTCCCCCTTAGTTACTGGCAGATGTTCCTATTGACTTGGGTTTGCTGGATGAAAAGAAGCATAATGAACTAGACCATTATAGTGTCAAAAGTTATATAGCAAGTAAGTATAAAGAAACACTCATTTTGTATACCGATGCATCTAAACAGACTGACAAGAAAGTGGGAATTGCCTATGTTATCCCTCAACTAAATGTCAAATCCTTTAGAAGAATTAATGATGACATGGCTGTTTATACAGCAGAATTGTTGGCAATATGGATGGCCCTGTTGTGGGTACAGAGTAATAGGCCTAAGCAAGCTGTAATAGCTTCAGACTCTAGTTCAGCGTTGATAAGCCTGAAGAACCTTCACTCTGAATCAAGACTGGACATAGTGTATGAAATAATGCAATTAGCCAACAACCTATTAAGGTCTGGTATCAGTACTACACTTTTATGGGTTCCAGCCCATATAGGTGTAGGAGGTAATGAACTGGCGGACAGATGTGCAAAAGAAGCAGCAAGAAAATCTGTTATAGATATGAAGGTTAAATACAGCAAAGCTGAAGTCAAAAGTATAATCAAAGCTAAAATTATTGGAAAATGGTAGGTCTTATGGGATAATGGTCAGTCTGGGAGACCTCTGTATAATATTCAAGGAAAGGTGGGGAGGAGTAGGAATACAAGCAGGAGTAAACAGGAAGAAGATGTGGTATCCAGAATGAGGCAAGGACATACAGGTCTAAATAGAACTGTATTTATAATGAAAAAGCATGTTGATGGAAAATGTGAATACTGCGATAGTCAAGAGTCCATAGAGCATGTCATTATGTACTGTTCTAAGTACCATCACGCCAGACAAACATTAGTTACACAGCTTGGGGATTATCAAGAGACACTGAATATACACTCTCTATTTCAAAAAGAGTCTAATGACATTTGTTTCAAGTTTTTCTTTTTCTTTTTGAAGGAAACTGGGCTATTAAAAATAAATTAGGATGAGTTTGTGATGGCGCCAGTTTGTTTGGCGATTCGTCTACCTCGGGCGCTCTGTTTGACATTTGCTGCAGCCCTGATCATCGCCTTTTTTTCGGATGTGTATGCTCTACTCCATTACGACCATCAAGCCTTGCTTTACATCCGCGACCAAATTCTCCGTGAGGCTTCAACAGCAAGATCCGAACCAGGAAATTGGATTACACCACCCCCTCCAGTACTGACAGGTATCCCAGCTTACCTGCGTCATTCGCCCGCAGCCCGACCACGGAAGAAACGCTCCAGGAGACGTGGTAGGAGAGGAGGCCTGCTGGTGAAACTCAAGATCCATCTACTCCCAGGCCGAACTGCTGGCCGGCGTCTAGAGCGATGGCTCCGTCCTGTCTCGCCTGCTACTCCTGTTGAAGCCTTCCCTGACTGTGATGCTGGTATATTGCCTCGTCCGCTGTTGTTCCCTGCCCCGCAAGCCGTCCCGACAGCGCTGTCTGGACCACATCGTCCTCAAATCCCCACTCGCTGGCGTTCCATGCGTAGGTGCAGCCGTGGCGCAGATCTCTCTAGCCTTCGCCCGCTGAAGCGCACTGGACCGTCGGCTAGCGGCGAGCTAACCCTCCAGATGGCCCTGTTAAACGTGCGATCCCTGGCGAACAAAACTTTCATGCTCAACGACTTTTTTATCTCTCGGGAACTGGACTTTCTGTTACTGTGTGAGACCTGGGTCTCTACCGTCGAAAACTTGCCGTTCTCTGAACTCTGTCCACCGGACTGCAACTTCTTCAATTCCCCCCGCACTACTGGACGAGGCGGAGGTGTGGCCTCTGTTTACAAACGGCCTTTTCACTGTCGGCAGATTCCTCACGCTGGCTTTGCTAGCTTTGAGCTGCAGCTGTTTGAAATAATTTTATCTTTCCCCATTTTGTGTGCAGTTGTATATCGCCCTCCTAAATTCAACAAAGACTTCATCCATGACTTTGCTGACTTTCTGTCTGGGCTTATGGTAAAATATGATCACATAACAATATGGGGTGATTTTAATGTTCATGTTTGTTGTGAGTTGCATCCTCTGTCCCGGGACTTTCTGAACCTCCTCGACTCTTTTAGTCTTAACCAAGCTGTCACCGGCCCAACTCATGAAAAGGGTCACACTCTGGATCTTGTGCTATCCTATGGTGTTTCTGTCAACATAAGCGAAATCTGTGCAATGTCTTTCTCTGATCATTCCCCAATTCTGTTCACTGTGTCAGTCCCACATTCAGGTATTTCCCCTAGTAGTTCCAAACGGGTCTCGCGCATGCTAAACGCGTCCTCCGCTGGGCAATTTTCAGCCGCCTTTAATGACTCCCCCTTGTGTCGCCCGTCATTGGGCCTTAGAGCTGACCTTACTGCTGATGAGCTCCTCTCCATGTTCTCATCAGCCTGCACTGGCATTCTGGATTCCATCGCCCCTCTCAAGCCCAAACGCACAAAAGCACAGCCTACACCTTGGCTCAACGATGAAACACGTGACCTTAGATGCGCATGTAGACAGGCTGAGCGCAAATGGAAAAAGGAACGCCTCCACGTGTCCCTCCAAATCCTCCGTAGCTGCTTGGCGGATTACCACCAATGCATCAAAACCGCCAAATCCCAGTACTTCTCCACCCTGGTTTCCAACAGCAGTCACAAACCCCAGGTTCTTTTCAATACTTTAAATTCTCTCATTAATCCCCGTAATGCTTCCCCTGTTGTGCCCTCACCCGCCCTCTGTGATAGCTTTCAAAAATTCTTCATTGACAGAATTGCAGCACTGAGGCCTTCTGACACCTCTACCTACCCATCCCCCCCCCACCCCACCCCACCCCACCCTCCGCCAGCCGTCCTCGAGCAGTTCGAGCCCTCTTCACTGTCCTCCCTCTCCGCTGCAGTCAGACATCTGAAGCCCTCCAACTGCCCCTCTGACTGTCTACCGCCCCGCCTCTTCAAGGATGCCTCCGTTTTTGTCACAGTTGCCCCCTTCCTTCTACTGTTCCTCAACGTCATCCTGTCCTCTGGTTGCGTCCCAGCTGCCTTCAAGCATGCCGTGGTGCAGCCATTACTAAAGAAGTCAAATCTCGACCCCTCTATTCTGCCAAATTTCAGGCCTATCTCAAAACTGCCTTTCCTGTCTAAAGTCCTCGAGCGTGTAGTTTATGTCCAGTTGCAAGCCTTCCTAACCACAAACTCCATCTTCGAGAAATTCCAGTCTGGTTTCAGAACAGCCCACAGCACAGAGACTGCTCTCCTGAGAGTGCTAAATGACCTGCTCCTAGCTGCTGACGCAGGTTGCCCTGTGATACTTGTGCTGCTAGACCTTACAGCCGCCTTGACACGGTGGATCACAGGATCTTGCTGTCTCGGCTTGAGCACCGTATAGGCATCAAAGGTACAGCCCTGAAACTCTTCCAGTCGTACCTGGCCGACAGGACCTTTTCTGTCCAGCTCGGAGACTTTGTCTCTTCTGTTGCCCCCCTAACCTGCGGGGTCCCTCAAGGCTCCATACTAGGTCCCATCCTGTTTCTGTTATACATCCTACCCTTAGGGGAAATCCTGATCAGACATAACATCTCCTTCCACTGCTTTGCTGATGACGTTCAGCTATATCTCCCCCTAAAGGCTGATGGGCAGGCCGCGATCCATTCTTTAGTTGACTGTCTGGCAGACATTAAGTCATGGATGAGTGCCAACTTCCTCAACCTAAACGAGCAGAAGACTGAGATTATTGTCTTTGGCAATCCTCCCCCGGCTTTCTCCACCGATGCCCTTGGCCCTCTCGCCTCGAACATCAGGCCTTTGTCAGAAATCTGGGCGTTATTTTCGACAGTGCCTTCAAATTCAATAAACAGGTTAGTGCAGTGGTTAGGAAAAGCTTTTTCCATCTAAGAACCCTAGCAAAGATCAAAGCATACCTGCCCCAGAGTGCTCTTGAGAGAACTATCCATGCCTTCATCTCTTCCCAACTGGACTACTGCAATGCCCTTTACACTGGCATCGACAAATCCCAAATCCACCGTCTGCAGCTGGTTCAAAACTCTGCTGCCCGTCTCCTCACCCGCACTAAAAAACGTGAACACATCACCCCGGTCCTTGCATCACTCCACTGGCTCCCTATTCACTTCCGTATCAATTTCAAACTGCTACTCATAGTCCACAAATCCCTCCATGGCCTGGCCCCCTCATATCTGTCCGACCTCCTCCACCGTCACATCCCCACTAGAGCTCTTCGTTCAGCCGACCAACTGCTTCTGGAAGTGCCTAGGTCCAGGCTAAAATCAAAAGGAGACAGAGCCTTTGCCATAGTGGCCCCCACTCTCTGGAACTGTCTCCCCCTTCACATCCGCGCAGCCGATTCGGTAGATAGTTTTAAATCCCTGATAAAAACCCACCTTTTTAAAGTGGCCTTTGGTTAGGGTCCTCCCTTGTTTTTAAACACTTGTATAAAGTGTCCCCTGGTTGCCTTATTAAATGTTTTTCTTTTCCTTTTTCATATTTTAAATCTCCACCAGTCACTGTTCTCTAGCCCTTTTTATCTATTATTTGATATTTTCTTTTGTTTCTTTTTCTTTTCCTCCATGCATTTTTTAGCTCTTTTTTTGACTGTAAAGCACTTTGGTGCGGCTCTGCCACTTGTAAATGTGCTATAAAAATAAACATTTACTTACTTACTTACTATAGTGTAGTAGACTGATCTTTGATCCACACTCCAGTCCAGATGGTGGCGGTAATGCACCAAGAAGTTAGTTGCCAACCGCCATAAAACAAGAAGAAGAAGAAGAAGAAGAAGAAGAAGAAGGAGAAGAAGAAGAAGAAGAAGACCTGAAACGTAGGGGAGTTAATCTTTCAAAATAAAACAGGAAGTGACGAGACATGACATGGAGATGAGACAAAAAACCCACTTGACCTCACCGCGGTGTGACAGTCTCAGAGTGATGCAGAAAAGCTCACACGTATGTTACTTCAAGATTAGGATACAATCATTCTTTTATTATTAGGTTCACCCACATATTCTCTGAAAAGCCTCCAGCTGATCCAAAATGAGAGTTCTGATGAGAACTAACAGCAGAGATTATATTTCTCCAGTTTTAGCTTCTCTTCATTGGCTCCCTGTTAGATTCAGAATAGAATTTAAGATTCTTCTCCTTACATATAAAGCTCTTAATGACCGAGCTCCATCATATCTTAAAGATCTCATAGTTGGATATTTTCCCAACAGAGCACTTTGCTGTCAGACTGCAGGTTTATTTTTGGTTCCCAGAGTTTCTAAAAGTAGAATGGGAGGCAGAGCCTTCAGTTATCAGGCCCCTCTCTGTGGAACCAGCTGCCAGTTTGGGAGGCAGAGCCTTCGGTTATCAGGCCCCTCTCTGTGGAACCAGCTGTCAGTTCGGGAGGCAGAGCCTTCGGTTATCAGGCCCCTCCCTGTGGAACCAGTTGCCAGTTTGGGAGGCAGAGCCTTCGGTTATCAGGCCCCTCACTGTGGAACCAGCTGCCAGTTTGGGAGGCAGAGCCTTCAGTTATCAGGCCCCTCTCTGTGGAACCAGCTGCCAATTTGGGAGGCAGAGCCTTTGGTTATCTGGCCCCTCTCTGTGGAACCAGCTGCCAGTTTGGGAGGCAGAGCCTTCAGTTATCAGGCCCATCTCTGTGGAACGAGTTACCAGTTTGGGAGGCAGAGCCTTCAGTTATCAGGCCCCTCTCTGTGGAACCAGCTGCCAGTTTGGCTTCAGGAAGCAGACACCTTCTCTACCTTTAAGATCAGGCTTAAATTTTCCTTTCTGATAAAGCTTATAGTTAGAGATGGCTCAGCTGACCCTGAAACATCCCATAGTTAAGCTGCTATAGACCCAGCCTGCTGGCGGAGCTCTCATGATGCACCTCTCCTCCCTCTTCTCTTTTTAATCTCCATGTACAAATTACAACATTGTTGTCATTAACTTGTGTTTCTCTCTCTCCGCAGGTATCTCTGGCCTGGTGTTACGGTGCTCGTTGTCCCCTCAGGCGGATGGCCGCCCTTCCTGGTTCTGCCAGAGGTTTCTTCCTTTGTGCCTTGAGATAACATTTGTTGTGAATTAACGCAACATAAATAAAACTGAACTGAACTGGATTTTATGATAAGATGATTAAACTGATTTTAACAATTTAAGCTAATCATCAGCTTGGTAAAATTTCCAGATAAAATTAATGTCTCACCTTTTCGACTAATGACAGCATGAGCGTTAATCAGCTCTAAACCCTCACAAAAGATTAATTGTTGTTTGTTTCGTAAGCTTTCAAACTGACATTTCTTTATATGGGTACTTTTCATTTTGTGATAAGACAGCGGTCTGTTTCAAAGCTGTTCATAGTCACAGTGGGAAGACGCGTTTTACACAAAAGATTTAAGAGGTTATGATAAAATATCCAACTATGGTAGCAGTTTGATTTTTACCAAGCATGCAAAAATATTTCCTGCTGTGTCATAACAATTTGTTCCTTCAATCCCAGTTAGCAGTGTTCCCAAACCACAATGTGACTGCGCATGAGAAGCGGCTTTATTCTGGTTTTGTCATGAGTGTTGGAGAAAAAGCTGTATGCAATGTAGATTTTATAGGATCATTTAACTGAATAAACAAAAAAAATAATAAAAAGTTTTTTTTTTTGTCTGGTTGGTTTAAATTTGAGAAAAATAGTATTAGGTTTGAAATCCCATTTGTAAAAAAAAATTAGACACTTTTTAAAGGTATACGAGCTAAATTGAAGCTCAAGAAGTGATTCTAAATACACAGAGAAGGACAAACAGAGTAATTACACCTAAATAATACACTTTTAATGCTGTCGTTCCCTTATAAGGAAATGAATGTTCTACCAACTTAACATGAAGAAAAATTAAATGGAAGCCTATTTAATGTGTCTGTCACAGTGAGATTATTCAAGTGTAGCTTAAATACCAGATGTCTTTGAAATAACTGCTCTGATCAAAGGAGCTTCACCTACCTCCTCCCCTCATAATCTTAAGAACTCTCTGAATCCATTAATCTGAACATCCTCTCCGTTTCTAGCTTCCAATCCCTTCCAGACTGACTGCAATGGATCCGCTATCCGCTGTGGATGTTCTGAGCAAAGTCAAAGCTCACAAAGCTCCAAGGTGGCACTTTAATGGCTCTGTTGAATAGAAATGAGAGGCACAGAGGCAGGGCATGATGAAACAGACTGAACTGAAACAGTGAATAAATGGGAAGATGCAAATAGAATTTTATTTTTTTGCTGGTTACCTGAGTTTAGAATCACTTCTTCAGGCTCTATTTTCATTTAATCTATCTCAGTTGGCATATGGCAGGAGACGGTGCACAGCTGGGTCACCAGTCCATCACAGGGTTAACGTAAAGAGGCAGACAATTAAATGATCATGAGTTTCTATCTGCAGCTGCAAACTTTGAGAAAAATAGCCAGTTAATACAACTAGTTAGCCTTAAATCAGGAGACTAAGCAAGAAAATTCTAGTCATTACCCCCGAACAGCAATCCTCACTAACTAAAAAAGTTTGTCCAAGGCTAAAAAAAACCCAAGTACCCAATCATCGATAACTCTATCAGCTGTGTGTGGCTCAAAGATAGCTCTAAATAGATCAATCAATGAATAAATGCTTCTCATTGCTCATCATTTATTCATTATTTGATTCCTTTTTGACTAAATATTCAGCATTCATCCTACTTTTCTTACAGAAGAAGCTGAACTAAAACAATCATTGAGTAGATGAAAAAGCTAATAGGAAATAATCTACCAGTTTACAACAGATGCATTAACATTTGCTGTAAAGATAACTCAGGGGATCAGTATGTTGTCTCTTTATTGCTTTTAACAGCAACACTGTATAGCTTCCAGTTACTGTGTTGCCTCATTAGTTTATGTCTCACGTCACTAGAGAATGCCTTGGATTTGATGTCGTATTTTCTCATTTGTTATTCCTTTGCCCTCTCATTCCTTCCCCTCATCCATCTTTTGGGATGAAAGGCAGGGTATCAGCCTCTCTCCTCTTTTCCAAAGCCAGTCAGTTGCAGACCCAAGCAGTGAGAGGGATTATCCCTCTATTTCTATTAGTCACACACTCATAAGCCATGTATCCCTCCAAAGCTTTGTGTCAGCAACTCCACATCCAAAGTGGAGAGACTTCTCATTATTACTGGATTGAGAGGTTTTAGCTTACACACAGCCCGCAATATTCTGAATGTCATGTCGTGTTTCAAGCAGAATGTATTTCACAGATTACCACACGCTTTAATACGTTTCAACTTTTAATGCTGCTGCTATAAGTTCTTAATTAGTCTTTTCGTTAAACTCAGACTGACTATTTTGGAAAGGTTAATACATATTTTTAATGAGAATTTGTAAACAACAATATTTTGGATGCATACACCCTAGTGTGGACACTGAGAATCTGTTTTTTTTTGTTTTTTTTCCCAGTGTCCACATTGTGGTGTATGAATCCAAAATATTGGTGAGTTCTAATAGTGTAGAAATCACCATGTTGTTTGTTGGGGTTACTGAACGAACGTGACTAAAAGATAAATACACTCCCCAGGTATTCATTCACTTACCAGTCTAATCTTGCAAGTTGTGCAGTTCTGATTCCTCTTCTGTGCAGCCATGCGGTGTTCAAATGCACGATCCAACAGAGATTGACAGAGACAAGACAATGGTAAGTGATTTATTTACAGCAGAACACTGTGATTCAATGAACAGAGGCTTTCCTGCTGTTAGTAGTTTGGCGAGGCACTGGAACATCCATCCATCCATTTTCTATACCCGCTTAATCCAATTGAGAGTCGTGGGGGGGAGCTGGAGCCTATCCCAGCTGTCATTGGGCGAGAGGCAAGGTACACCCTGGACAGGTTGCCAGTCCATCACAGGGCCACACCGAGACAAACCAGACACACAACCATGCACGCTTGTCGCTCACACTCACTCCTAGGGACAATTTTAGAGACACCAACAATTAACCTGACATGCGTGTGTTTGGACGTTTTAACAAGCCACAAAGTCCTCTTAAGGAGGAAGGATTGGAGGACTAAGGTGCCAATACACAAACTGCTTTCAAACTTGGGAAGTGAATTAAAACACAGACAGAACAGGTTTAGGTTACATTCAGTCAATAAAAAGACCACACTTTTCTAACCAACTTTGTCACTTCCAGGACAGTCTCGTTGTTTCTGCCATGCATTATTAGAATTTTCTTTTATGGTGGAAGACCTGTGAACAGTGAAAATTCAAATACAACCCTAGAAACCATCTGGAATCCCAAACACCCTGCAAAAACTAGATAAGCATTGACATATTCATATTCAAAAAGCGAATGTCTAAAAAGCTATTTGTTTTCTTGTACCAAAAGTGCTTAGAAAGTATGTTTATGTTTCCAATGGTTTCAACATGGATTTGTTTGGCTCATTTAACAATATATGAATTTTGATAGCCAAATAATGGAAAATAGAAACATCTGTTTGCACCAAACATGCATCTTTCAGTTAATAACATGGAGTTTAACATAGATGTAAATGCCTCAGTGTTAAGAAAGACTTGACTTTAATTTTGATATTTAAGTATATATATATATATATATATATATATACATATGTATATATATACTGTATATTCCTGCAAATAAAATAGTCTGTTATACCTTCCATGCATATACTTCACTTTTCTTAGCAATACAGTTATTGTTGTTGCCATAGCAATATACAGTATTTAGTCAACAAACTTCACAATAAACATGTACAACTACAGATATAAGATCAAATCTCAGACAGCTGCACACAAACTCCTCTTCTTGTGAAACAGGTGAAAATAATCATTGAGAACATGATGAATAATGTGTGTGCGTGACTTTGGCTGAAAGACTAATGTGTTTGTCACTGAGCATAATTGTCATGATGCGTGTTGTTTTGATGTTTTGTGATGTTTGTAGTTCCATTCTGGTTCTTGTTTGGGTTCTGTCACTTCCTCACCTGTTTCCTCAGTCTCTCTTCAGTACAGCCATCAGCTCCACTCCCTTCACCTGTTCACTCATCTTCAGCTGCACTCATTCAATCACCCTCCTCGGTATTTAACCTCCCGGTTTCCTTCACTCTCTTCCAGAGCCTCACCGTTACCCCCTCTCATGCGCTTCCTCCTTGTGTCTATTTTTGTAAGTCTAATCCGTTCAAGTTTTCTTAGCGTTTTGATTTGGTTTTCCCATGTTTTAGTTTTGTGTATATCCGGCTTTGTCGCGTCTTTATTTAAAATTTAAAGTTTTAATTAGGCTAATTTTTGCATCCTGGCTCTCGGTCAGTGTCTGCACCTGGGTCATCCTTCCTCGCCACCATCACCACGTGACAATAATGGGAGGAAGCATGTGTGTGCAAGATTAAAACTCGATTCTCTCCACAGCTCCGAGTGCAAAGAACAAAACTATGTAGTAGCATTAATGCACGTTTATCCCCAGGCGCGGGAAAATAATGAAGGCAGAGTGTTTGTGCATTCCTGTGTGAAAAAGCTCCACAGGCTGGTGCCAAGGATAGTTCGATATGGTTTAGTGTACAGAAAGTCAGTGCTGCCTGCCATGAAATATCATTTGGAACACGCTGCAGGGAGGAATAGACATTTCAGAGTTTTTTTTATTTTTATCCAAACATGTAATATAACACTGTTCTGTTTTTGTTCATCTCTTTGGACTGCACAACCTTCTTCTTTTCAGTCTTAGCATGCAATGAGTACTTTTCCTGCAATCTTCTCTTTCGTCAGTAATTCTTTGACTATCCTTGAACTCTAAACAAATTTAGTTAACTCTTTCTTTGAAGAGCGCTGCCAAATTCATATTAACGAGTCGTTCAAAAGTCTCCCATAATTTCAGACTACTTCATTCCTGAGAAGAAAAAAAAAATAGTATTTTTCTGTTTGTCAAGGTTGTGTCTCATTTTTAGGGATGTGAGCGGATTTTAATTTAAACATGGTACAGTTAGGAAAATAACACTTTTATTACTAAACGTTTCAGTGACCTATTACCTACTAAAGTCCTTGTATGTATTTTCACTCTAGCATCAATGTGGACATATAAACATTATCAGGCATAGAATACAAGCAAAATGAATTTAAATAACTGAGGAACAAAGAGGCTGGGACAGTAAAAAATGCAATTAAAAGAAGTGATTCATACATTTACTCTGACCCCCTTTTTCTTTGCAGGCAATATGAACTCAAAATATTTCATGTTCTTGTTCATTCATTTTATCAATGTACATCAATTTTTACATTTCAGGTCTGAAACACAACCCACAAAAGCTTGGGTGGACTGATAGATTTAAACCCGGTCAGACAGTCGTACAGAATGCTTGGATGAATACCTGACCTTGTGCACATGTGTTAGTCATGCTTTCAGGACTTGTTCCACCACACGCAAGTGTTCATTTAGTTGATTACTCCACACCTGTTCTATCAGCCACCTCTCCCTATTTATGCACGATCCGTGTTTACTTTGTTCCTTCGCACAGATAGTGTTTGTTCAGTTTCAGTCAAGCTCTCTTGTGCATTTACTCATATTTATACAGGGGGACAGAACTTAAACCCAGAATACACTGCGATTCTTGTGTGAAGCTAGAACAATAGTGGCAATCATTCATCAAATGTGGCTCTAAGAATAAGCAGCTTTCAGTGAGACACCAGCTTTGGCCCCAAGACAAAAAGATTAATCCCTTCATTTCTGATTCCGCTCACATCTTATTTTAATTAAAGTGATCAATATTGTTCTCTCTGCCCCACTGAATGAGCATGGAGCTTTAATTTTCGACCTCTACTCTCTGCAGCTTAAAGTCAATCTCTTCCTTAGTATTAGACTAGATTAGATAGAATAATCGACCTCAATGTAGACTGGATCTACCTTATGAACCCATCACCACCATTCACTGGGCCTTTAAAGACCCTGTGGCAATGCAAGCAGTTTTTTTTTTCTCAGCTCAGTTATATTGCATCTTCCCAACACCTGCAAAATGAGGAGAAGCAGTCAAATGTGGTCATACAGTAAACACATTAAATTTATCAGGGTTACTCGTTTTTGCAGTTTGTGTGGATAGCTCAATGTGTGAACACTTTGTGATTTATTAATCGGGGACTGTTTATTTCTTAACTGATTAATGCTGAGACAAAACGGTGTTACTCTTAGTTCACTTACATAATGGGGGCATCCACTTCTGATATGAATCTGAATCTGCAATATCTAAGTTATCTGAATGCAGTTTTCATTTCATCCATGTACCCTGACCACGGTCCACCCTCTCCTGTGAATATATATTGAAAACTTACCAACTGGAAATATATCTTTGTGCTTTGAGAACAGGAGGGGGGTGAAACTGAGTTGCATAGAAACCTGATGTGTGGGTGTGTGTCTGATGGTAGACGTGTTTTTGCCTGCGTAAGGGTGCATACCAACAAAGTTGGCCTACTCATTTGAAGACAGAGATTTAGTGACTGTCTTTTGATATAATGTGAGATAGAAGCTTTAACTGTGTAAAATTACAATCCCAAAAATCATTGATCATTGATTATATCACTGTGTGAGTCTCCTCCCTAAAACCCTAACCCTAACCCAATGGCATTTGATCATGAATTCAGGTACAGCTAATATTTCCCTCCAAAGAATACCTACTGATCATTAGAGCAACTACATGGGAAGAATAAAAATGGCATCCATGATGGTACAGTCGGGTTGTAAAAATGTTTTTTAGCCCGAGCCATGATTTCATTTCTTGCTCTAATTAAGTAATGTTACCCAAACCTAACCAATAAGTGAGTTTAAGTGACAAAAGAGGTTTAGTAAAGTGTTGTTGAGAGCACACGTGTAACTGCTCCATCCACCCATTAGTCTGATATTGGAAATATTGCCTGGGATTGGCATAATTCCATAGTAGCAATATCATTTGAAGATAAACTCCGGGGAAGCATCGAACCATTAAGAAATCTGCCACTACAGCACACCTGATAGTGCTTTACTTTCCCCGCCACCCCATTAACTGCAGAGACGATAAAGATTTAAATCACCGACCCTCCAGTCGGGTGGAGTCACAGGACTGAGTCTGGAAAACCTGGAGGAGTGAGCAGAAGAGCAGATTATTCATTTAAGCCACCCAGCCTCTCTTCGATGAGCTGATGTGGTCACAGACTCAGAGGAGCGATTCAGGATTTCATGTGTGCAATGTGTGCCATCCAGGTGAACAAAGCTCACCATTTTCACTCTGTGCTCCCAAGTAAACTTGACATAAAACATTTCAAACTACAGATCCTGTGCAGTTTCATTTACTTTGGCGCAATGCTTTGATAAGAATTATGAAAATTAAAAAATAAATAGCCAGTTTAAAAATTTAAATGTCTCGTCAACTGAAGAAATATCTTTGTAAAAGTGTGCAGAATAATAAGTCCGTTTTTTTTCTTGAATTTGCAGATTAATCTTTGCGCATGGCTCACTGATCAAAACTGATGAGCTGATTCTCACAGGAGTTGTCCTACTCCTCGCAACTTCTAAAAGTTCTTTAAGCATTTGAGCCATTGCATGTGGAAAATCTTCTGTTCACTGGGTAGGAAAAGGTGACTTTTGGTTTGAAGAGAAATTTACAGGACATGTAATGTAATCCACTACATACAAAGTCTCATATCCTGTTAGACAATGTAGACCTTCTCTCTACATATTTTCAATATGATTCCAAATAGCACTCAAACTTCCATTTCGAGTGAGCAATCGGTGTCAACACTGATAATTCGTTATTTTCGGGCCAAGAATTGTGTGAAAAGCCTCCAGCTGACCCAAAATGCTGCAGCCAGACTTCTCTTCATTGGTTCCCTGTTAAATCCAAATTGGATTTAAATTTCTACTCGATGACCGAGCTCCATCATATTTCAAAGATCTCACAGTGCAATATTTTCCCAACAGAGCACTTTGCTCTCAGACTGCAGGTTTACTTGTGGTTCCCAGTTTCTAAAAGTAGAATGGGAGGCAGAGCCTTCAGTTATCAGGCCCCTCTCTGTGGAACCAGCTGCCAGTTTGGGAGGCAGAGCCTTCAGTCATCAGGCCCCTCTCTGTGGAACCAGCTGGCAGTTTGGGAGGCAGAGCCTTCAGTTATCAGGCCCCTCTCTGTGGAACCAGCTGCCAGTTTGGCTTCAGGAAGCAGACACCCTCTACCTTTAAGACCAGGCTTAAACTTTCCTTTCTGATAAAGCTTATAGTTAGGGATGGCTCAGGTGACCCTGAAACATCCCATAGTTAAGCTGCTATAGGTCCAGACTACTGGAGGAGCTCCCATGATGCACCTCTCCTCCCTCTGCTCTCTTTACTCTCCATGTACATATGACATCATTGCTGTCATTAACTTGTGTTTCTCTTTCTCAGCAGGTATCCCTGGCCTGGTGTCATGGAGCTTGTTGTCCCCTCTTCCCTGTCCTCTCAGCCCCCAGCTGGTCGAGGCGGATGGCCACCCTCCCTGGTTCTGTCGGAGGTTTCTTCCTGTTAAGAGTTTTTTGGGGTTTTTGTTTTTCAGTCACGCTTGGGGTGGTGAACTAGATCAAAGAAGTTTTGGTGCAATCTGCTCTTTTTTTCTTAGCCGGGCAATTTTTTTTTAAATTGTCTCTGTATGAATTGGACTAATTTGGAATGTTTTGATTTGATTGTATTAGAATTAACTGGATTCTAATTGGCTTCAATTGGACTGTGTCTGTGAAGTGCCCTGAGATGACATTGTGTTTTGACGGTATATAAATAAAGCTGAATCGAATTGAACTGAGCAAAAAATATAAAATGGAAATATGCAACATTCCAATGTCTGAGTGCCATAATGAAATAGCATCTGGACATCATTATTGTTTCCATGTCTTAAAGGGATAAACCTGTAAAGGGCTGGGTGGAAGGCATGTCTGATTGGATTATAAGCAATGAAATTAGGCTAATGAGATGAGGTTGGAAAAACCATGTTTGTGTATAAACCACAGAACAACAAAATATAAGACATTTTTTTTAAAAAAGCAGACTAAGAAGACCCAAATAAAACCCTAATATTGTGACAGAAGAGTGAATGAGTGCAAACATGCTATTAAAGTGATACTCCGGAGTAGATTCAACCTGGGGTCATTTGAACCGTGACATCCAGCCAAGTAGCCCACCCGAGGTTTTTTCGATATTGGCTGAACATCAGCTGAGTTACTGAGTTATCCCGAATAGCTTCGTACAAGGGTTAATGGATCCTGGTCCGTATCTCCAAAATTACCACACTAAAATCACATGCCATGACACCAAACTTCTACAGTAGTACAAATAGGGTAGTAGATCAACCCTCATCTTACTTTGAAGCTCCCAGCTCCCTGAAGTGACGTCGACGCAGCTTTAGCAGCAGAGAAGCTATTAGGCTTGTGTTGATAATAATAAACTCCTGGACTATTTTCAAACTTCCAAATGCATCGTTTGGTGAGTACAGACCATATTTGTACTACTGTAGAAGTTTGGTGTCATGGCATGTGATTTTAGTGTGGTAATTTTGGAGATACTGCCAGGGTCCATTAACCCTTGTACGAAGCTATTCAGGATAACTCAGTAACTCAGCTGATGTTCAGCCAATATCGAAAAAACTGCGGGTGGGCTACTTGGCTGGATATCACGGTTCAAATGACCCCAGGTTGAATCTACTCTGGAGTATCGCTTTAACTTGTGATGTCCCATGAAACGACCGATTGATTGAGGAGAACTGTAATAGATTGTTTGGGCTCATGTAAATCTGTGGAAATAAGCTTAACAGCTCAACATGGAATCTCTTCACAATAGGCAGTTACAGAGACTGGTGGGGTCCATCTTAAATGATGCATCCCACCCACTATATGGTGAATTCCAGCTTCTCCCTTCAGGTCGTAGGTTCTTAATGCCTGCCTGCAAAACCAAGAGGTATAGATGCAGTTTTATCCCCTCTGCTATTAAAACACTGAACAGTACATGAGTCCTACTTTTAGGATTTAGCCGTGTTTTTATAGATATATTTATATATTTATTTGTCTGTTTATTACTCTTTTCTATATCCTTGTTTGGAGCACTTGTCATGTTCTGTTTTTGTTGTCCTTGTTTTTGCTTTGTTATTGTCCTTTGTCACTGTCATTAGTATTGTGTTGTTTGTGCAAGCTTTTATTGTTACTGATGTCAGTACTGTGTTGTCTGTCTGTGTAAGCTTTTACTACTTTTACCTGCAACCAAATCTACCTTCGGGTATAAATAAAGTCACCTTACCTTAATCTTTTAACTAGACATTACCTGGTGATGGCACCACAGAAAAAAAAGTGTCAATTGAAAGTGAAAAAGCAACTTGACAACAGTGAAGATAGTACTTTTTTGTCTAATTAGATGGATATATATTGAATCAATACTTCTCCAGTAACTCCCAGTCTAGGATCATACAGTAAGTAATGACAATCTACTTATGGACTGATAATTCTTATCTATTGTCAGGTTTGGGTGGGTGCGAGGCATAAAAGGACACGGAAGCGGACTTCAAAAAAGAAAACTAGATTTATTTTTCAAAACGGGGTTAACACAAAGCACGGCTGAGCCGGATAACAAACTAAACGGTGACAAAATAAAACTAGACTAAGGCTATGAAAAAACATTGAATTTTACATGATATTACTTAGCTTGGCTTGAAGGGTATCGACAGGTAGGCTCTGGCAAAAACAACGAGGAAACCTGGAAACTAAATACTGACTGAGTGATGGTGAGTGAGTGCAGCTGAGGGGAAAAACACATGTGGCGTGAATGAAGGTGATGACAGAGCAACAGAAACTATGGGGAAAACACGGCTAAACTAAATACTGGACCTAGACTAGAAAACTAAGGCATGGGAGAAAACTAAAACGTGGCAAAACTAAACATGAGCTAGAAACCAAGGCATGAGAAAAACTATAACATGGCAAAACTAAACATGAGCTAGAAACCAAGGCATGAGAAAAACTAAAAAATGGCAAAACTAAACAAGAACTAAAAACATGGCGAAAACACCATGGACCTGACATCTATCTAATTTGTCAGTTATTTGACATTTACGCTACATCAATCAAGTCCTTTCTATTTGGTTCTGTCAGTCATCAGCTTGGGTTCAATACGAATGCATCATATATTTCACCAAGAAAACAATCGGTGAAAGAATGGCTCTTTTTACAGATGATTTAAAATGAAACTCCAAACATGAACTGCTCACATGCAGGTTATGTGATCAGCTTAAGCCAATATGGTGATTTAGCCAGGTTAAAAGAGAGCCGTGAACTCTGACTGTAGGCTAAATGTACCTCGTTAAGCCAGTCATTTAATTTTGGATGACATTCATTTGGTCAGGACCAGGTGTTTATTCATTAAGTCCTGACACATTAACTTCTTTTTCACCTGACTGGAGCTATGCAGGCATTTTTGTCCTTTAAGAGTGTTGTAAACTGCAATGTTATTCACTATCAGCAGATAGCATTAGTTCTTTGGTGTTCATGCTCATTCTTTATGATTTAAAGTTTTGTATTATCCTACTTCAGCTGTGTCCCTCTTTCAGCAGTAATTTTGATCATTGTGACTACAATGATCCCCGTTTCAAAATTTATTAAAGTTTCATCTTTTTATCTGCAATGTAGTCTTGATGATTGGGATTCAATCCAAGAGTAAATTCGGTCCATATTAGCTGATAATAATTAAAGGACAAGACTAAAATGAACCTTCTACAGACAAAGCTCGGAAATATTAGGGAATAAAAATCTTTTTATTCATTCCTGTTTGTTCTTTGCTCAACTGGCTGTAGCTACAGCATGGGTGGGACGATAAGCTCTTCTGTTTTAAACCTCTCCAGGACAATGGTAATTACTGAGCGTTAAGAGACCGAAACGAACAGACTTGGCAGACGTGAAGAGAGAGGGGAAAGGGGAAGGAAACGCACCAAGTGAACGAGAGTGGGTGGGCGTCCTCAAAGGTGATTATTATGCGGCTTCAGCGGGACAGCAACAGGCGATTTAAGCTGCTGTCCATGTTTAGTTTCAGACTTTGTTCGACAGCCTGTAATTATCACACCCACACATTATACAAACAAAACAGCAGCGCTGGGTGTCTCCGATCGACTCTGAGGTCCAGTGACGTATGTTTCATTCTGAAACCGGTACACAGAACAGACTGAATATGATTGACAAAGTCATACACAATATGTATGCTTCAGTAATTGGCTCTTTCTTATTATTCAAATTATTATCATCTGTGTTGAAGAAAAAATCTAATGTCACAATGTTTTAAAAAGTGAAACAATTGACGGTAACTAATTATGAGCAGTCAATGTAAGAAATCCTCCAACACAACCACCCTTTATACCTCTGTCTTACTGTCCCAGAGAATGACCTTTTTTAGAAAATAATCAAACAGAATTACAATTCAGAGGACTGAGGTATATCTGTGTTTCCTTAAATGAGAACATAATCATGTGCCTCACACTCAAAATGATGACAGGAAGTCATGAGTTTCATGGAAATCGTTATAAAGGGCGCAAATCGAGGTTAAGCCCACATTGAGGCACACATAAGAGCCAGCTTAGTATCACAAAGCAGCGTAGGTTTTAGGGTATGACAGTATCTATGGTGTGGTGCAACTAGCTTAAAGCTTTCTAATACACCAGCCTTACAGTTTCCCATCTTTATATTTCATAACTACCTTTATGTTTGTTAACGTCCTCATCCAAGATAAAAGTGTGCACAAAATATCACAAACACCACTTATTATGATTCTTTATAGTTTTGTTTAAGTAAAACTGAACATTATCAATGTGCAAGAATGCCTTTAGTAAACGTTCTTGTTCAGAATTGAAGTTCTGACAAGTTTCTGAGGAATAAGTCAAACCCTCTCCTGACTGTAAAAGAGTTACAAGAATTAAGTCTAAAATAAAACCCAAATTCAGCTTTTTGCAACATGCTGCTTAAAGGAGACATGTTGTGGCAGTTGAGAAAATTTCCTGAGGTCTGAATATAAGACCATAGAAATCTCGTACAACAGCTACCCTTTGAACCTTGAATTTACAGCTCTTTTCATAGCAACATTTTTTAGAGGGAGGTAGGATGGGCCCTACTTGCGATCTGTCAAACTGCCTCACGCTATGGAGGGCATTAAATGCATAGAAATAAAACATAGAAATAAATGGGCTCGGGGAAATAAATAGGGGAAGCAAATGTAAAGAGGAAATGACAGAAGTAAATACATCTATAGATAAAATCAATAAAGAAATAAATTGATATGAAATGAATAAAGAAATATATCAGTCTAAGGGAATAAATAGATGCAAGGGAAAACAACACAGAAATAAATACGGGAATAACACATTTACAAAGAAGGAAATAAATTAAAATAACAAATAAAATTGAAAACTAAGTGGCAAAGTAAATAAATAGCAACATTAAAACAAGCTAAACCAAAATAAAAGCATAAAAATGTCATTCTATTAAATCATTTTTGCATACATTTTTTTGTTATTTAATTTTAGTAGAGTTTATTTACATATAATTTCATTCAGCCATTTATATATTTTTTGATTCATTTCAGATTAGGGCAGTTTCAGTACTTTGTACAAGCTACAATACAAATGTCACACAAATAACACTCTTGAAAAACATTGTTACAAAAACAGAGAGCATACAGTACCAAATACTGTTACATGCACCAAAATACTTGACTGGCAGTTTTATAAAAAAAAACCTACTTATATTTATACTTAAATTAATCACATGACCACCAGCTGTGACAGCAGTATGACTAACAATGTTCCAGGGTTTAATAATACCAAGAGTGAAAATGCATGTTTATTAATTCAAGATGATACATTCTGAGTGAAAAGCTCTCAGTTAGAATCACGTAATCTATTCAGACAGTTCCTGTCAGCACTGGGATGTGGCAGCACTAGTGGTTGGGTTTACTATTTGATTGTTGAAAGCAATGATGGAAGAAAGAGGTTTAGGTTTGCTTATTGTTTTGAGTCATGTCACCTGATGACACAGCATCATATCAAGCATGACTTTCATTAGCTGGGTGTCATTGAGAACAGATACATTAGAGAAAACTCTGATAAAAGATGAAATAATGCAAATCACTTTGTGCCACTGAGAATTCGATGGCCAGAGAAAATTAGAAAGATTTCCTATTATCATACTTTTTCATTTCTGCATGTGTGCGTGTGGGTGACAAAGATCTTATTATAAAACCCAGACATGAGGCTAAAAGGTTTCCATCCCTTTGCTCTAATTGTGCCATTTACAGCTACAGCTTTACATAATAACTTTGGCTTCATCTATTGAAAAGGAACCATCAATTTTTTTGGTTAATGACCTTGGAGGTCTTGATGAGATTCTGGGCATCTCATTGAACTGCAGGTCTAAATGATTTCAAAGAAATGTTCAGCATTAAGAATCCCCAGAAGTCTTAACAGAATCTGCTTTGTTTGTGTATTAATTAAACACGTGTACAGTACTTGTTTTTAGGTGAAATTGAATTTCATAAACACAATTAGGAAAAACAACCTAATTAGGTATAAGTATAATTTGTCACATTATATACAGAAGAAGTTTTGTTGAGTCACAAAAATGTGAAAAAAAAGCACAGAAGCTGGTTATAGTACAGGAAGAGTTCATGGCCCAGGCCTCAAACTACACTGTTGTCGATGCCTCGCCAATAAATTGCTGTCAGGCTCAATTCTGAGAAGTTTTCTGACAGTGGTTACCGTGGTTACTGAACACATGACGAGGTCCGCCTCCCATCCGCTTGGCCCGGTGCTATGTTACAGGCATAGAGCAGACTCTCCATGAGTTCAGTGTCCGGTGGAAAGAGTTGGGCGTTCGTTGTGAGATCAAATAGTTTTGTCTAAATGAGTCGGCTGCCTCTATCCTGCATTCTCCGCTTGTTACTCACATAGAACGCAAACTACACCAAATCAGATCTATGACGACCCTGCCACTTGTTTACCCCCCCCTGCAGACTGACACATGTTTGTTTCCAGCCTGAGTGCTGAAAGTTAACTGTCATGAAGATAGTTCAGATATGAAAGTTTTGTGTACATGCAGCGTCAGAACACAGTTTACCTAAATGAATATATCACCATGAAAGAGGGAATGGTAAGAAGTGTTATTAAAGAAAAAATCCAGCTTTATTTGCTATTTTTTTATAATAAATTAAACGTATGATAAAAGTAAATACACCATTACAGTAAACACTTTAAATCTACAAAATTAGAGAGCAGTTTCGGATCAATTGGAAAAATATTTGCCTAATGCATATCAGGCACAAATTAAGCCTGCGAGAATCAGACTGGCAACCTTCGGGGTGTGCCCGGCCTCTCGCCCGTCATACTGTAGGTCTACAATTGTTTTGAGTCATTTTTGTGATCCATTTTCTGGCCATATATGTAGGTATTTAGTTTTCATTTTGCAGACAAAAACTGAAAGTCACTAGTTCATGCTCAATTTAACTTTCATGGATCAGCCTTTAAAACAAACAGCTGGAGGAATGTCTCATGATTAATTATGTCCGCTGCCAACAGGTCAGTAACATGACCATCAGTGACTTGTGCATAAAAAAGACCACCTTAAAGAGTGTCATTAGTTAAGCTTCCACTGCCAGGCTTTCTGAACCTAGCCACACCTCCACCTCTGCGGCAGCTTCTACTTCCAGGCATCTTGAGCACAGCTGTATCTCCACATCTGTGGCTGCTCCCACCACCGCCTGGCCTCCTCAGTCCAGCTGCACCTCCACCTCTGCAGCAACTCCCACCGCTAGCCCTCCTCTGTCCAGCTGCACCCCCACCCCCATCTCCATGATTGATAGTAACATCACTCCTGTCACCATCCCTCCGCTACAACCTCTTTGCCTAACTATTGATCCATCCCACGTGACGTCACAACAAAAGTGTCAGCCATTTTGGACGTGAAAACGAGTAGTCTACCACAGCCAACAACGGAGGAGTGAGGAACATTCAAAGGAAAATATCGATTCGATCAGTAAGGTTTACATCATGCCGGCATATTGTTGCGCGCCTGGGTGTACCAACAGTCAGCAGACGAGGAAAGATTTGTCTTTTTACCGGATCCCCACTGACCTTGAGCGACGGAGAAGATGGATCGCAACGATCAACAGGAAAGACTGGCAACCTTCAGTATACCAGCGGTTGTGTAGTGACGATCCACTGGTAAAAGCAGGTCACATAGCCCGACACAAAATATTTGTAGGCATCCAAACTCTTGTATGCCTTTAGATCCTTTCCCGTGTATGGCGATGGTTTTTTACAACATAAATATAAAGATCGTGGGGGCCGAAGTCGGGTAAAGACGAGGTGGTGGCATGCTGTCGGACGTCTGTAAACAGCCCTGGTGGAAGCAAGTACACGTCGTTTTCTAAACCTCCAATTTTCAGCTTCTCCAAATACCTCTCCCTCTGCTGGCCCACTAAATGCCCGACCTCGCTGGATAGTGGAGTTTTTTCCTGCATCTTGTTCTTTCTTCTTTTATTCAATTTTCAGTCTGTCTGTATCGTTACTGTTACTATCGTTACTCGCAAATCGTTGTCTTCTATACGTCCAAAATGGCGGTTGCTTTACGAAAGTCACGTGACTGGGAAGGGTCAATAGAGGAAGTTGGAGCTGAGCTCAGGAGACTTAAGTCAGGGAGGGCTGCAGGCCCAGATGGAATCTGTCCAAAGCTTCTGAGGGACTGTGCTGGTCAACTAGCAGTCCCTCTTCAGAGGCTCTTCAATATGAGCATTCAGATGGAAAAAGTCCTGGTACTGTGGAAAACTTTTTGTCTCAAATTAGGGCAACCAGTGGAGCTGAATGACTAAGGAGCGTTGGCTTTGACATCTCATATCATGAAGGCCTTGGAGAGACTCCTTGTTCATCGCATGAGATTGCAGGTTGCTGAGACTCTTAACCCCCTCCAGTTTGCCTACCAGAAACACATAGGAGTAGAAGACGCGATTCTGTATATGTTGCATCGGGCATATGCTTATCTGGATGTGCCTGGTTCATATGTGAGAGTCATGTTCTTTGACTTCTCCAGTGCCTTCAACACCATACGGCCTCCCATACTGAAAGACAAGCTGCTCGGTATGGGTGTGGCCCCCTCCCTGACAACATGGATTATAGACTATTTGTCTGCCAGACCACAGTATGTCAGGATGGGGAGATGTGTTTCTGGAACACTGGAATGCAGTACTGGGGCTCCACAGGGTACTATTTTGGCTCCTTTTCTTTTCACCCTGTACACATCGAACTTCAGGTACAACTCAGAGTCCTGCCACATACAGAAGTATTCTGATGATACAGCTGTTGTGGCATATGTGCACTTCAATGGCTGGATCAAAAAGAACTGTTTGCTCCTGAACACCACCAAGACCAAAGAGCTGGTGGTGGACTTCAGGAGCCGTCTCTTCTTCCTGAGACGGCTCAGGTCCTTCAATGTCTGCAGTGATATGATGTGCATGTTTTATCACACTATCATTGAGAGTGCACTGTTCTATGCTCTTGTCTGCTGGGGGAGTTGCACTACAGACAAAAACTGTAGGCGCCTGGACAAACTGGTGAAAAGGGTAGGTTCTGTTGTAGGCAGAAGGCTGGACCCTCTCAGTGCTGTGGTGGAGAAACGGATGAGGAGGAAATGATATTCTTATTAATTCTGTTTTGGAGAATAATAAACATCTTCTCCACAGCATCCTGGCAGGACAGAGGAGCAGCTGCAGTGAGAGGCTCATCTCTCTGCGCTGCAGGACTGAGAGGTTCAGGAGGTCCTTTGTTCCCACAGCCATAAGGCTTTATAACAGTGACTGCTGAGTTCTTCTTAAATTGATTGATTGATTTTTTTTTTTTTATTCATTTGTTTATTTAGTCATTTATTAGTAGTAGAAGTTAGTAGCAGTATTTTCACTAGAATTGGTATTATTTTTGTTGTTGTTAATACAATCATTGTAAATATTTAAAAAAAAAAGAGCTACTTGACTAATTTGAATTTCCCCGATTGGGGGATGAATAAAGGCAAGGCAAGGCAAGGCAATTTTATTTATAGAGCACAATTCATACACAGGGCAATTCAAAGTGCTTTACAGCTACATAAAATCACAAGAAGGCAATAAAACCATTAAAAAGGAATAAAAAAAATAAAAGAAAGAAATTAAAAAAAGAAAGAATATTTAAAACCCATTAAAATAATCATTAAGTAATTGAAAAGTGAAAAGTGCAGATAAAATACTTTCAGGTGTCATATGCACAGCTAAATAGAACTGTTTTCAGCCTGGATTTAAACATTGTCAGAGTTGAGGCCTGTCTCACATCTTCTGGAAGGCTGTTCCAGATTTTAGGGGCATAAAACTGAAACGCAGCCTCACCTTGTTTAGTCCTGACTCTGGGCACCAGCAGGAGACCCCTCCCTGAGGTTCTCAGAGCCCGAGTTGGTTCATATGGCTCTAACATGTCAGAGATGTACTTTGGCGCTTGACCATGAAGAGACTTGTACACAAGCAGAGCTGTTTTAAAGTCTATTCTCTGAGCGACAGGAAGCCAGTGCAGAGACCTGAGCACTGGACTAATATGGTCGTATTTCCTGGTTCTAGTCAGGACTCGAGCAGCAGCGTTCTGGATGTACTGCAGCTGTCTTATAGCCCGTTTAGAGAGCCCAGTGAGCAGGCCGTTACAGTAGTCTAACCTGCTGGAGACAAACGCATGGATCAGTCTCTCTAAGTCTGGTTTAGACACTATTCCTTTGATTCTGGCAATGTTTTTTAGATGGTAAAAAGCTGCTGATGTTACAGATTTAATGTGGCTGTTAAAGTTCAGGTCTGAGTCCAATATTACCCCGAGATTTCTAACTTGATAGTTAGGTTTTAGAGAGAGAGTCTCAAGGTGACTGATAACACTTTCTCTTTGTTTCTGTGGGCCACAGACAATGATTTCAGTTTTGTCTGAGTTTAGCTGGAGGAAATTGTTTTGCATCCACACACTGATCTGTTCGATGCAGCGACACAGTGTATCTACAGGCCCGTGTTCTCCTGCCGTCAGTGACACGTAGATCTGAGTGTCATCTGCATAATTGTGGTAGGACACATTATAGCTGCGTATTAGCTGGCCTAGTGGAAGCATGTACAGATTGAACAATACGGGTCCCAGGATTGACCCCTGGGGAACCCCACAGGTCATAGCCATTTGGTCTGAGACACAGTTACCAATTTCAACAAAATATTTCCTGTCCTCCAAATAGGACTTGAACCAGTTTAAAGCACGACCAGAGATTCCCACCCAGTCTTCTAACCTCTGTAATAAGATCGCATGGTCAACTGTGTCAAAGGCAGCACTCAGGTCCAGCAGAACTAAGACTGTGACTCTACTTGCATCTGTGTTCAGGCGGATGTCATTTGTCACCTTGATCAGAGCTGTCTCAGTGCTGTGGTGGGGCCTAAAGCCTGATTGGAAAGTATCAAAAGCATTGTTAGACAGGAGAAAGTCACTAAGCTGTTGGTATACAACTTTTTCTAGGACTTTGCCTAAGAATGGCAGGTTTGATATGGGCCGGTAGTTGTTCAGTACTGTGGCATCAAGATTGCTCTTCTTTAGAAGAGGCTTAATGACAGCAGTTTTTAAGGCCTTTGGAAATGTTCCAGTCTGGAGTGAGATGTTGACTAGATGAGCGAGTTGTGGTAGCAAACTGCTCAGCACAGACTTTAGGAATCTAGTGGGCAACTCATCAAGGCAGCACGTTGATGAACTCAGACTGCAGATGGTCTCTTCGACTGTTTTGTCAGTAACAGGTGTGAAATGTGTCAGCTCTAGGTGTCTAGCTGGCTGCAGAGTAGTTATTTATGTTGTGGAAATTATTGCATTTTTAATGCCTTGAACTTTGTCATTAAAGAATATTGCAAACTCATTACACTTGGATGTAGAAATGAGTTCTAAAGGCAGTGAAACTGGAGGGTTTGTTAATCTAGTATTTTTCTATTTTTTCTATTCTATTCTATTCTTCTCTGCTGTTGTTAAAAGTGTTTTATACGGGTCGATGCTTGTGATGAAACATAGAATGGGAAAAGAAGAGCAAATGCTATTACAGAAAATCTAAATCATAAGCCCATGTATGACATAGGTAAGAGGCCCTTTGCTGTATGCTAAAAAGGAGAGGTCTTCCTCTAACAGACTAATCTGCCTGCTGAATTTTATGGCTGCTGCTTTTGGTTTGAATAGTGCTGCAATAATATATTTGAGGTGGAAAGAGTTACTTCCACACATTCAACGAACATTGTACTGACTCAGGTCAAAAAATAATTTCCAACTTTTACACAACTAGTGGAAATGTCAACACCGACTGCTAGTTAATTTGTTACAGGCATTTCACTTTCATTGCATAAGTGTTTGAAAATTTTTAAATTCTGTCAGAATATTATTTAACCCTGAAAACATGAACATGCAGCGTGAATTGCATTGCAAAATAGAAGCATTTTTCCTTAGATAACCGTATGCCAGCATCCATCGCCTCAAATCCAGTTCTTCAGATATTTCACTCCCACATTCAGTTGGGCTGCTCAGGGGAGATTAGCTTTATCATCAGTGCAACTGCCATTTCTAAAAAGAGCCTGCGGTTGTCTTTAAACATAAAGATGACGCGGGGAAGAATTTTCCTTACACCACATTTCCTTCCCAGAAGAGCAGTAAACAGATTAGCAGAATTTCAAAAAGCTCTCCTTTGCCACACAAATACAGATTTGACAAAATAATCATGGCCTAGTGTATTGTCTGAAGTCAAGCCACAGTGTGTCAGTCACGTTTGGGCTGACAAACTGCACATTTGTGTGAGCGCCCTGCTGCAGTTAAAGTGAGTGCTGATAAAAGAGGGGGAAAAACCTCTTTGATAGACAAAGTACTCTATAGTTTACCTCCCATTCACATGCTCTTGACCTGCCAATCAAGGTGATGGCCTGACTTGTGGGAGCAACAAGGGGCTGCGTTTCTTGTCAATGGGGACTGACAGAATGACAGGTGGTGACCAGCATGAAACCGTTAACCCTGAAGAGGGTTTTTACCTCACCAAAATTCTCCATAGCAAAACAAGTTCTATTTCATCCTTACTGACCGCCAGAGGCGGTGCTTTCAAGCACTGGATGATACATCTTGCGCATGCGCAGGTCGAGTGTTAATACCAACAACGTCACTCGTGACCCCCTGCTGACCCCGGAGAGCCTATATACTTCCGGCAACATCAGCAGGTCAGTCCTTTTTCATCTTCTCGCTGCGCAAGGTAAGTACTGCGTCTGCATATGAGACGATTTCTGAAACCAATTCTACTTCATCGTTCGCTGCTGGTGGTCTCGCGACGTCCCGTCGAGGCTGCGAGCTGCTCGCCCTTCAGAGACCGCGGCGAACTGCCGAGAGGTATGTAACCTTTTTTTCCCTCGGCTGATGAAGTTTACTGCCAGCTGTTACAAGCGCCGGTCTAGGTAGCATGCTCGCTCCTTCTCCCGGTGCTGTGCGCTGCACGTGAGTAACAGTCTGTTTACAGTTGCATTGTCGGTGAAGCTACATTGCTAGCCCTCTCCCGGCATCTGTAACCTACTTAAGCTAAACGGCCAACTCGGTTGTGCCGGTTCTTTGATTTTGTTGCTGCTATTGTTCTGCCCCTCTCCTGGTGCACGGCGGCGTGTGCGCCCCCCGCTCCCAGAACAGGTGGCCTATAGTGGTTGTCTGTGAAGGCACCGTTTGCGGCTCCCGCTCCCGGCATCCAGCTATAACTAATAGAACTTGCACTAGCCCCTCTCCTGGTGCACGGCGGCGTGTGCGCCCCCCGCTCCCAGAACAGGTGGCCTATAGTGGTTGTCGGCGAAGGCACCGTTTGCGGCTCCCGCTCCCGACATCCACCTATAGACGGTGTATAAATACAGCAATAGCCCCTCTCCTGGTGTATGGCGGCGTGTGCGCCCCCCGCTCCCAGAACAGGTGGCCTATAGTTGATTGTCGGTGAAGGCACCGTTTGCGGCTCCCGCTCCCAGCATTCAGCTATAAGTAAAGAATTTTCTTCTAAAAAAAAAAAAAAAAAGAAAGAAGAATTAGTACATACGTACTATCGGCAAATATACTGTGTGTATATATATATTTATATATTGGAACCAGAGGTGGTCCCGACATGGATCACAACCACTCCTGCTCGGCCTGTATGACTCCTCTACAACTTGAGGATGGCCATGATCTGTGTCCTTCGTGCCTTGGCCTCGGACATCTGAGGCAGGGTCTCTCAGACGAGTCCTGCATGAATTGTGGCATCCTGCCTCACGCTGTCAGGGCTGCAAGGCTGGCCGAGGTAGAGCGCCTGTTGGGCCCTCCCTTGTCTCCCCAGTTGACCCCTGACCAGCGGCTGGCCCCGTCTCGGTCTAGCCGACCACGGCGTCGGCCTGCTGAGACTGCAGGCCCCACCTCCGGGAAGAGGGCCAAGGGGTCCGGGCTTACCTCTAGAGTGGATCAGCTGACAGCAGAGCTTGACAGCATGAAGTCCCTCCTCCTGGCTCTCCAGCCTGGGGCTGGAGCAACCCAGCCGGGTGCCCTTGTTCCTCCAACGGCCTCCTTCGGTCCGGAGGAGGATGCGTTTTCCATAGCAGCTTCAGCTACTATGTTTCAGGACTACGCTTCGGACGTGCTCCTGGGAGACGAAGCCTCCCGTCCCTCTGCAGCGGGCTCCCTTTCTTCAGCCCGTAGCCCGGCGGGTGGCAGTGAGGAAGGCTCTGTGGGAGCCGCCATTCGTACGGCTCTAGCCAGGCTGCAGCTGGACGTGCCGCAGGCTCAGCCAGCTTCGGCCAGTGCCTTTTTCAGGCGCTCCTCAACCCCCGCTGAACTAACTGTACCTCCATCAGAGGAGTATCTGAGGGAATTACAGACGTTCTGGAGGGACCCTAGGGCCCCTGCCCGTCCGACAGCCGATGCTCGGACCCTGGCAGCCATGCAGGACGCATCCAAGTTCGGCCTGGACCGCATGCCAGCGGTTGAGCCCACTATAGCCGCCCTGATCGTGTCACCCGATGAGGCTCTGAGACGGGAGGCGAGGTGTCCTCGCCCCCAGTGCCGGGTAACGGATGACTTGCTGTCGAAGGCCTATGAGGCGGCAGCACGCATGGCTCGCATGGGTAATTCCATGTCCCACCTGCTGCTCGCCCTGTCATCATCCCTGCAGGAGACCGAACTGGACACTTCTGTCCACAGTGTTACTGACGCCTCTCTACAGGCCTTTGCATTGATGTCTAGAGAGTTGGGACGGGTAATGGCAACTCTCGTTCAGGCTCGCCGCCAGGTTTGGTTGGCGCAGTCCCCTCTCTCGGAGGCCTGCAGGAGAGCCCTCCGCAGTGTTCCGGTGGAACCGGGGGAGCTGTTTGGCTCCGCGGCTCTGGAAGCCCTCGAGCGCACGGTCCAGGCTGGGAAGACCCGACAGCAGCTGTCTGAGCTTCACAGAAGCGCGCCGCCGCCTGGCGACCCTAGGGGCCGTCCAGCTGCCTCGCAGCGCGGCACCCACTCACGGGCCAGGGGCCTCCCTCGGCCCCAGTACTCACGCCCACAGCCTGCTCAGCGGCAGGCACAGTCCTTTCGGGCGCCTGAGCGACTGCCCCCTGGGCAACCTCAGGTCTCACATACTACCCGTCGTGCCCCTGGAGCCCCTAGAGGTCGGGGGGCCCGACGCTGAGGCCACGGGGCCGACCGTCGGCCTTTTTTCCCAGCAGCAGCTCAGCTACTGGGCTGCTTCCACCAGGGACCCGTGGGTTCTTTCCACCTTGACCCACGGGTACAAACTTCAGTTCCGACGTCGGCCCCCGACCCATGGCCGAGTCAGGATGACTGTCATCCGCGACCCGGCGAAAGCCCGAGCCCTCGCCCAGGGGCTGTTCGTCCTCCTGGGCAAGGGTGCCATCGAACCGGTAGACCCCCTGTTGCACCCCGGGGGGTTCTACTCGACTTACTTTCTGGTAGCAAAGAAAGATGGCGGATTTCGACCTATCCTCGACCTCAGGAACCTCAACAGGTTCCTGAAGGTCTTGAGGTTCCATATGTTGACCACTGCAGAGGTTCTGCGTACGGTCTCCAGAGGGGAGTGGTTTACCTCCATAGACCTGGAGGATGCCTACTTTCACGTTCCTGTGGCGCCACACCATCGGCAGTTTCTGCGATTCGCCTTCAGGGGCGTCATTTCCAGTTCAGGGTGCTCCCGTTTGGTCTCTCCCTCTCCCCACGGGTGTTCACCAGATGTGTGACGGCAGCCCTCTCGCACCTACAGTCGCGGGGCATGAAGATCTTGCCATATCTGGACGACTGGCTCGTCTGTGCGCCATCCCAGTCTCAGGTGGCCCTCGACACGACGTGTCTTCTTTCCCATGTGGCCCGTTTGGGCCTCAGGGTGAATTCTACAAAGAGTGGCCTGGTCCCATCACAGAGCACAGTTTTTCTTGGGGTGACCCTCGATGCGGTCACCATGATGGCCTGCCCGTCGCCACGGCGGGTGAGCGACATCCTCCGCCACCTCCTCCCGTTTCGGGAAGGCAGGCGGTTCCACTACGTGGAGTTCTTACGTGTCCTGGGGAAACTGACAGCTGCGGCTGCTGTGGTCCCCTTAGGATTGCTGTCGCTGCGTCCCCTCCAGAGGTGGTTGCACAGCTTTCACCTGGACGCCAGGAGACACCGGCACAGGAGGCTTGCGGTGTCACACCGTTGCCTTCTTGCTCTGGCCCCGTGGAGGAAGCGTTCGTTTCTCCTCCAGGGCATGCCCATGGGCTCCATTGCATCCCGTCGCGAGGCAGTCACGACGGACGCCTCCCTCTCGGGGTGGGGCGCCGTGTGGCAGAACCGGACGGCTCAGGGGCTGTGGCCGGCGCGGGACCGCTCACAGCACATCAACGCACTAGAGCTGCGGGCTGTACACAGAGCGTTGCAGGCTTTCCTCCCTTTCTTGAGGGGCCGACATGTACTCGTGCGGTCGGACAATGTTTCGGCCGTCTCCCACATAAACCACCAAGGTGGCACCAGGTCTGCACTGCTACTGCAGGCATCCCGGGACCTCCTGCTGTGGGCAGCACCACGCTTAGCCAGCCTAAAGGCAATGTATTTGCCCGGGGAACGCAACCAGACGGCGGACTTGCTCTCCCGTGGCAAGCCTCCGCCGGGGGATTGGCAGCTCCATCCGGAGGTGGTGCTCAATATCTGGGCCACCTTCGGCAGAGCAAACGTGGACCTCTTTGCCTCAGAAGAGTCGACCCATTGCCCCCTCTGGTTCTCCCTGACAGAGGAGAGCAGTCCCCTGGGACAGGATGCTCTGGCCCAGCACTGGCCAGAGGTTCTCCTCTATGCTTTCCCGCCGATCCCTCTGATAGCCCCTACGCTACAGAGGGTCCTCCAGCAGGGCCACAGGCTGCTGTTGGTAGCCCCCTTTTGGCCAGGGAGGACGTGGTTTCCACTGCTGCACAGGCTCTGCAGCGGTTCCCCATGGCGCCTCCCCGACAGGAGGGATCTCCTGTCTCAGTGGCAGGGTCAGATCTGGCATCCCGACCCGTCCCGCCTGCAGCTGTGGGTCTGGCCACTGCAGGGCCCGACCCGATGCTGACTGAGTGCTCTGGCGAGGTATGCCATACCATCCTAAACGCGAGGGCGCCTTCTACCCGGGCGCTTTATGAACAGAGGTGGCGGCTGTTCACTACATGGTGCTTGGACAGGGGTGAGGACCCTGTGCACTGTCCTGTCCCTAGGATTCTGGAGTTCCTCCAGTCACTCCTGGATGACGGCCGGTCCCCCGCTACCCTGAGGGTGTATGTGGCGGCCATTTCCTCCCGGCATGCTCGAGTGGATAACGGCACGGTGGGAAGCCACAGGTTGGTGTCCCTTTTCCTGAAAGGTGCGCGGCGGCTGCGCCCCCCACGAGTGCGGCGCACCCCGCCATGGGATCTGCACCTGGTGCTCAGCGCCTTGTGCGCGCCTCCCTTTGAACCCCTTGCTCAGGCAGGGCTGAGGTGGGTCTCCGCTAAGACCGCCTTTCTACTCGCTATCGCGTCAGCGAAGCGCGTCGGGGAGCTGCATGCTCTGTCGGTGAGCGACTCCTGCATGAGGTGGAACTCGGATGGCTCAGGGGTTTCCCTATGGCCGAACCCCGCTTTTCTCCCGAAGGTGCTGTCTTCATCTAACAGACCTATCCACCTGGCACAGTTTGTTCCCCCGGAGGGGGAGGACAGGTTACACCTACTGTGCCCTGTGCGGGCTCTGAGAGCCTACGTGGCCGCGACTGCCGGTATCAGGCAGTCGGACCAGCTCTTCCTCTGCTACGGTGGCCCTCGAAGAGGCTGTGCGCTCTCCAAACAGCGACTGTCTCACTGGGTGGTGGACGCCATCACCCAGGCATATGAGGGAAGTGGGCGCCCCCAGCCAGCTGGGGTGAGCTGCCACTCCACCAGAGCTGTCTCGACCTCATGGGCAGCCCTACGGGGCGTTCCCCTGGAAGACATCTGTGAGGCAGCGTCATGGGCGTCACCAAGTACCTTCTCCAGGTTCTATCGGGTGAATGTTGCCACTCCCAACCCGTTGGCTGTGGTCCTGCTGCCCGACTCGGCTGCTTCCTCTCAATAAAGTGAGTAAGGGCCGGATTCCTCGTGACTCTTCTGGTATTAGTCATCCAGTGCTTGAAAGCACCGCCTCTGGCGGTCAGTAAGGATGAAATAGAACGAAAGTTACATATGTAACTACGGTTCTATGAATCCTGGATGACCGCCAGAGCGTTCTGTCACTCAGAATCCTCGTATACTCGTGAGAAGATTCTGTAAGGACTGACCTGCTGATGTTGCCGGAAGTATATAGGCTCTCCGGGGTCAGCAGGGGGTCACGAGTGACGTTGTTGGTATTAACACTCGACCTGCGCATGCGCAAGATGTATCATCCAGTGCTTGAAAGCACCGCCTCTGGCGGTCATCCAGGATTCATAGAACCGTAGTTACATACGTAACTTTCGATATCCCATGTGCCAGTTTAGATGGACCAGAGTTCTGATTTTTAGAAAGAAATCTAACATAAAAAGAATTACATTTGTTGATTCTTTTTGCATTCAGAAGCACATAATCTCCTGAATCTCATGCTTGGTGTACACAGTAGTGCATTCAAAGCAGAAGTGCAACCATCCCAGCCAACAGAACCAACCTTTGATGCTGCTTAAATTAAACCTCACATTCACTTATGATAGATTCCGAGCTGTGATAATTAAAAGAACAAATTTTTTTTCTTTATTTGGAATGATGCGACAGTTACCACCATTAAAGAAAATCAAATGCATTTACTGACCATGGTCTCCTCAGACTTTTATGCCAATTTAGCACAGAGGAACACCTAACCATTTGTGAATTATTCTATCAAAGAGGTGCAGAAGTTAAATTAAAGGGGGGTTAAATACAATAGAAATGATTATGTCATCAATCAGTGTACTTACCTGTCATTTACTTATCCATCCACCAGATAAGTCATACAGTTCCTCAGATGGTAACCAAATCTCACAAGTTTCAATGTAAATCAAAGGTCTAAGGTCAATATATTCCTGAATCACTTCAACTAACTTTGAAATCTATACAAATGTCCTTCTTCCATCACACAAAGTGCAAAAAATTCCTGCTGAGAAACCTAATCTCAGCCTCTTTTGTCAGTGATCTCAATTTTTGGGTCATCACCCGAATCTTTATGTGATGAAGACAGAAATGAAGATTTTTGTAGGCTTTTCATTCAGCAGTTGCCATGAAAACAAACTGTAAATTTGTGGTTGAAAAGAAGCTTTTCTCCTCTATCTCTCTTGTATTTTGTTCAAAGCAAGTGAGAGACAAACCATTAAAGCCTCAGGAAATTGTGTCAACTAATGAAAAAGGGCATATTACATCTTCTTGAAAGACCACTGAGCACAAACATACAGCCCGATGGGTTTCAGTGTTTGGACAAATGTATTAAATGATAATATTTACAGACATGAATCCATTTATTGCATTTCAAATGTAAATATTTATCAGTGGATTATTACAGGTCATCATTTAGAGGCATGTATGCCAGGTGTGAAATAGTTTTTAAGTTCCTGTACCACCTCAATGAGAGAGTTCAAACTTGCATATTTAATGGAACTGTTTAACTACCTAATGCATAGATGGATAGAAGTGATGCATTGATTTTTATAACAGAAAATAATAGATGAATCAACTGTTTGGATGATAAGCTTCTCCTCTCAGTGTCTGACATGTCAGCGCAGGACTGTTTACTGTGCAGCTTCTCCTTGGATGCAGCAACATGCCTCAAAATCTGCCAGCAAGCTCAACCTCCGGATGTCAGGCAGCCTTTGGAGTTCTCATCGTGCGTCTGTGTGTGAGTGAATCAGGACATACCCTGAGTAACCAAGTGATTTGCTTCACATTTGTGGTTAGAAAATACCACAGTTATTTGTTAAGATTATATGAAGATAAAAATATGTCCGAACAAATGAAAAACCCTATGACGGTGAATTTACAGGCTTTTAACGGAGAGGAACAAACACTGTTGTACTTTAGAATAGAATAGAACTACTTTATTCATTCCAGCTGGGAAATTGTTTTGCAGTAGCAGCGTACAGACAGTAAAAGTAAAAATAAAAATAAAAATAAAATAAAAAATATGTGTACATCAAAGTGCAACAATGCAGTTGTACGGTTATGCAGTTATGGTATTGAAATACCATAATGACAATTAACTATTATTGTACAGAGTGATGGCATGTGTCAGGAAAGATTTCTTGTATCTGTCCCTTCGACAGCGGAGCTGAAGCAGTCTGTGTGAGAAGGTGCTCCGCTGTCTGTCCACTGTGTGGTGGAGAGGGTGCTGTATGTTGTCCACGAAAGCTAACAGCTTCTTCCGTGTCCTCCTCTCCACCGCGGTTTCCAGTGACTGTAATTTTTGTCCCAGTACAGAGCCAGCTTTCCTGATGATTTTGTCCAGTCTGTTGGAGTCGCTGGCTCTGATGCTGCTTCCCCAACACACAGCAGCAAAGAAAATGGCACTGAGAAGCTTTGGAGCCCGGTTGTGTTTCTGGAGATATGGGTTTTCTTGGCATTTTCAGAGTAATGAGAAGAGATTTCCCCTTGTGTTTGGATGTATTAGTTTCTAAAAAGGCCATGACCTCTGCGAGATTGTCTGTCCTCGATACTGTGACATTTCACGCACCAAGAAAAAACAAAGCATTCGAGAGGTCGTAAATGGGGTGAATGTCTGCATTAGAGGTTGATTGTGCTGCTCACTTCAGGAATGTGTGGACAGTCACTTCAGGTTTGCATGTGGAGAGAAAGTCTGGAGTGCCGAAGTTAACTTCTATAGTCTTCTCCGTATTTATATTTAATTAAAAAAACGAAGAAAATCAGCACAATGGGCCTCATCAACATTTCAGTAAGTGCAGCTATGAACCAAAACATTTCACAACGCATACATTAAGTTTTCCCTTGGAAGGATCCATCCAGCTCGTCACATCAGTCTCAAGGATGCTGAGACAGACAACAGTGTTTTGTGCGTGTATGTGCTCTTTGTTTGAGTGTGAAAGAGAATGACAGGCGGCAGTCAGAGAGTCCTCAGCGCTGTGTGTGCTAATCAGAACATATCTGTATCCACTGCATGCTGTCTTTGCCATAAGACTAAGATCTTGATTAAGTGGAGGATGCCTGTCATGCAGATCAGGCGAGAGCATGGACGACTTATGCATCTTGCTGTCTAACTGTTAAACAGAGCGTAGCAGATCCCCTTCATCATTTCTGGTGCATGATTTATTGTAAACAATAAAGTAAGGTGTGCAATGTTAACTTGATGCTGAATGGCCAAATATTCTAATACTGTCCATGTACTGTATCTGCTACACCTCTACACTATTTCAACATACTCATGACATTTAATTAGCTCCCTGAGTCTTCTATGAGGAAGACACCCATCAAAGCTACGGGCAAATCTACGAGGAAATACCCCAAGGGATCCTGAGGGGCGATGAGATCCCCAACAGGACATATTCAACAGCAACGACACAGACTAACAAAAAACCAACAACCGTCAACACTGTTAGATGCACCTGCGGCGAGCTTTGCAAGAACGAGCATGGCCTAAAAACCCACATGGTCAGGATGAGATGCAGAGTGAGGGAACGTGAAGAGCAAAACACAAGCACCAGCCCGGCCGGGACTCCCCACCCCACAAAGCCCAGAACCTCCGTGTCTTTCACCTCCCAACATTTAGCACGGCATCTCAGAAAAGGAAGATTAGATGACCTAAAGAGAAAGACTGGAGTGGAGACCGTTTGACGTCTGCAACGTCATAAAGACCATCTTCTAGGGTGACGTTGACAGCTATACAGTATGACGTCCAGCATCACCAGCTATGCTACAGAGCGGGTTGGCAATGATGAAAAGGGGAAATCTGGAGCCTTCTACACCAACCGTAGATTCAACAAGTGAGACAGG
This sequence comes from Odontesthes bonariensis, assembly GCF_027942865.1. Classification (NCBI taxonomy): domain Eukaryota; kingdom Metazoa; phylum Chordata; class Actinopteri; order Atheriniformes; family Atherinopsidae; genus Odontesthes; species Odontesthes bonariensis. The sequence goes on from NC_134521.1 coordinate 27,593,158, forward strand.
AGCTGCACGCATTAAAAAACACAACAAAAGAGAGCAAGGGAGGACCAGAAAGAACCTCTCGCCCATCGAAGGACCATCTTGCAGAAGAAGCTCATGACTCTACATTTAGCAGAGGGGCACAGGAGAAGGTGAAAGGAGAGAGATAGGAAATGAAGATGCTTCCTATCTAACTTTAGCTTTGTCAAGAGGCTTTTAGGGGAGAGCGCTCACCTCTCAAGCTCTTAAGAGGAGGTCGACCAGCTCCTCAAAAACACACAGTGATCCACAGAGAGGTCAGGCACTTGGTCCCCAGAAGGCCATCGTAGTCGCCAACCTCCAAGGTTAATTTCAACCTCAGAAAATCCAACCTAAAGCAAGTCCAGGAGGCGGTGAAAAGAGCAAGATCAGCTTCAGATCAGATTTACAAGAGATGTCCAGGACAGTTATGCACCATCTCGCTGCTCAGTGTGGAAGGCAAAACCTTCTTTAGTATTTTGTCTCGATAGCGGTTGTCCACTAATATGAAACTACTATGAACCATTTAAGGTTTGATTTATTTCATATGGGGAAAAACATGGCTCTTCTCATGACCCCCTTCTGAGAAGCTTTTAGCTTTGGCTCACCCCCCAGAATTTATTTTCTCCAATCTGGGAGCATTCTGCCTGCAATCTACTGCAGGTAAGACACTGACTCCACTGACGCCTGAATTTATATAGCTGTATATAAAAAAATGTTTTGTGTGTGTTTTAGCCTTTAAGTAGATGGTGAATAATGCTGAGATTATTAATTTCACTTTTGCACAAAAAATAGAAATTTTGGTATGTTGCAAATTTGCGACAACAGGCATAATGGTCAATAATAAGATAACAACAACACAGTAATATAACAGTGAAAAAACAATGTTTTTTTATTCACCCTTTTTTAAACATATTTATTTATATAAATCTGCAACATCAGGTATTAAATAATAAGAATTATGACCATTTTCATGTCACCAACACAATATACGCAAACGTTGCTGTTGAGGCTATAGGAAGCATTGCATTAATTTCAATTATAGATGAATTTGAATTGTAAATTAAGTTTCCAAATTTATGTTGCTGAACCTCAAAGAATGAGAGGGAATGTACAGAAGCAGTTCTTTGTAATATAACAATGTAACATAACAATGTTTCTCCACTCTAATTATTTCAGGAGTAGGGGCCATGGGTAGCCCCAGGTTTAACCTCTGCACACACACACACATAAACACATCCACGTACAGTCAAACAACTGTATTGCAAGTGCAATTCAGCTATTGCAAATGCAGTATTAGTCTGGTTTAATGTGATGTTGTTTATCCAACTGTAGTTTGGTGGTGAAATATTGTGAGAGCAATTCTCAAAGTGGTTTGAAAGGTTCTACTGCACGCAGTTTGGGAAATGTCAAATTGACACCACATGTCTTTGTTATTTGCATAAAAGGGAGTTGATCTGTCTCACAGAGGCCACTGCTCCAGGACTGTGTTAAATGTCTCATTTGTAGTCGAGGCTTGTCATCCTTTGCTTAAGGACATCAGGATGAAACACAATTGGATGGAGTCTGCCCAAGTATACAATGATGAGGACATGTATTTTTGTCCATCTAGCTAGCCAATCAGAGCAAGGGAGCCTTCAAGACACCAGTTCCGTCATCCGTCCCCCCCAAAAAATCAAATGATGTTCTGGTAAAAGAGCAAAAAATTTACTCCTTAAAAGTACCCACCCTTCACATACAGATGAAGGCAAATTTCAGACTTCAACCCAAGGATCTAAGGGCAGGAGGTGCCAAGTAAGGCAGAATGTACAAGCACTGTACAGCCTTAATGCACGTAATGAGCCTCCAGAAACTGCGGGGTTACTTAAACAACTGTACCCCCATGTATTCACATTATTTTAAGATCCAAAAGACGTTTGCTGGTTTTGTTTATTTTTCTAACCACATAGGGGCAGCAAACAACAAATAGTTACATCAACTCATACAGACCTGTCAACTCTTCTTTCAGCTCTGAGAGAAAAACTATAACAAAAGCTTAAAACGAGAAGTTATTTTAAATGATTATGGACGCAGTAATGAAAGTCAAAACACCTACACATATACACAAGGTGAACAAATAAACGCATACTAATGCGTTCCAGTGTCAGATGTTCAGCACCTCACACTAATCCTCTTTATCACAACCCTCTTCTTTTTCATCTACCTTGGCTCAGACGGAGCACCTTCTCATGCTTTAATACTTTCTGCTCTCTGAGGCAACTGCCTATATTTCTATGACTCACCCTGGCCTGATTTTGCTCACTTATGCTCCACATGTTTTATTCTCCCAATTCCTTCTGGCATCTTCTTTCCGCTGAATTCAACCCCAATTTTTTCACTGCAAGGAGAAATGATAAGTGAAAAACATCCTTCAGTCTGATGCAAAATCCACAGAATTTTTGCAAAACAGACTAAGCAGGGTGCATACGGTTCAGGAGTGTGGTAGAGAGGAGATAACCAACCTGGCAATTTTTCTCTGTCTCTCTTGTCCTCCGATTAGGCTCTACTGCTGGGTGATGATGTGATAAGACCGATATGCTGGGGAACAAAGGCTCAATTTCAGTATAATTAGGGAGAAGCAAAGAAAAAATAACGAGGAAGAAGAGGGCAGAGGATAGGTTAGGAAAGTTTGGAATACTATCAGAGTGAACACTCATCGTCTGACTTAATAAGCACCAAGTCAAGAGCTGCAGCAAAACTCATGAGTTGATACCAGCATGTTGAAATTAGCTTTGACTGAGACTGATGTTGGGATGAACTTAAAGCATTGCACTCGTTTTGTTTCAAGCCATTGTTTGAGTAAATTCAAGTACATTTAAGCTGCTTGAAACACTCCCTTTGCAGTTCATCATTGGGGGCCATCTTCCTGATGAATTCCTGGATCTTTGTTGTTTCATCCTGGACAGTAGCTCTGATGCTCACTTTTATGTTACTCGATTGCATTCAGTTCTAACATTTGTGCACCAACTTAAACCTCGGTTTCAAAATGTATGAAATCCACTGCTATGTAAGTTGTGTCTAAGCACTGAGTATATTCAGCGAAATAACCTGAAATCCTAATGTGATTCTTTGGATAGATGATGCTTCTCTTAAGTCTAGTTTTCCAAATCTATTGTTTCTGGGAATAATGAACTGTGGATAAGTCACTGGAACAAAGGGCTTCAGTGTCATGACAACAGTTAAACAATATCCTTCCCATGATCGCAGCCCACATACAAGAAACACCATCAGTCATGAAATGAACGCTGTAATTGCACATGAAATGGATGTAGCATGGTACTGGAGCCGGGAACATCTTTTCTTAGTAATCCCTGCTCTGGCAGAGCACAATTTGCTGTTTGCGGCAGTGTTGACATTCATTCCAAACAATGTCAGGCATCTGATGGGATTAGACCCATTGCCCTAGTTTACTGGGACTGTAGTGTAATGTGTCATATATGGGGCTGCACAAATATCAGAGTTGTTATGTGTGTGTTCCTTTTTAAAGGTGTGCAGGCATACATGTTCACACATATTCCCATTTTACTGTGCCTGCATACGATTATTTGATTAGGAGAGGCCCCAGAGTATGTTTTGAGCCATTTAGCTGTCTACTCATGTAAAGATGTGCCAGGAAAAACAAAGCTGACATGATAAGTTTATTTGTAAGCACATGAATAAATGATTTCCTGAAATCATTTAGACAATAAAAACACTGAGTCAGAACACTACAAGGGCAAATTTTGGTTTTTTTTGTGCATTAAAAGATTATACAGACAGCCACATTATTATGCTTCATCGGCATCTGCTCTCTGAGAGAGAGAGAAAAGACTTACATCCTTTAACCCAGACGTTTTCTTTTTAATAATTGAACTATGCTCAGTAGTTTGAATATTATATGTACCAAGCACAGCAGGAGCACCCCGGTGGCATTAAGGGTTCATGGACTTAACTGACATCCTTCTGAGTGGGTTGGGAAAAATAGGCCAGAACAAAGTACTGACACACACTCGTTTGCAGAGGCACACACAGAGATATGCATTACATGGAACCTCATTGAACTTTTGAATGCTGGTCTCATTTAGGTAACTTCTTTGCTGTCAAGGCAAACCACATTTAGATTCAGGAAGACGTGCTACGGCCATAATGAAGCATTTGAGTCTTTTTACGGTGCAGATCTTTTTAAAATCCGCTTCTCTCTCTCTGACACGCACACAGAGCAGAGTACGGACAGTTTTTTTTTAGAAAACCCCAACAAATAAGCTGCATCACAGGTGCAACCTTAATGGAAACTTCATTTGAAATTGTTCTTTCATCTCTTAAAATAAATGATGAATCCACTAACCAAAGCATAATGTACACAATGCTAGTGCAGATGATGTTTTTAATATTTGTGACAGATATATTATGCTCTTCTCAAAAAGAACGTATATTACTTAGCTTATTCTGACAGCTGATTTTAGATTAAATTTCCTAGGAGGTCATACAGTCATAGTACATTGACTGGCCTGAACAATGTAAGCATATCCTAGCTGGTTTCATATATTCAGTGTTTTATATGGTTGTAAGAAGATGACAACATGGCTGAGATGTGTGAAATGTGCTCAACCATCGAGCTGTAATGTTTTTGTAATGTTATATAAGGACAGATTCTTAACTTTAGCCTCTGAAAATCTAAATTAAACACAGATATGTACCACCAGCACAGATGAGGGTCTTCAGAACTTATAAAAAAAGGTGAATCACAAAATGATTTGGACTCCTCCACCGTCTGCCAGCAGGTTAGTACATTATTCCAGCATATTTTTTTATCTGTGGTGCAAATGCACCTGGAAAAAAGCCACTGAAAGTGTGGGTGTGTAGGTGGTTCCCCAGTCCCTGTAACCACCAGAGAACCTGCAGATTAGTCAGTCAAAAAGCAACTGTACTGTAGAAATCAGTTTTCAAAGTGTCACACTTTCCAGAAATGTTCTCTATTTTCTAAGAACACTCATACACCAAACTGAAGATACGTCTCCTCCCGTCTCCAAGGTCTAAACGAACAAAAAGCACATGAACACACCACAAGGAGAACTTACCCTTGCAGGACATGACCTACAATCTAAAAAAAGAGAGGAGTAGATGATTCAGAAATGATGCTGTGGAAATCTCTGGTTTCTTTGCCACCTGTTCAAAACAGCAGATGACACTCTTGACTGTGTTAAGATCTACAGTATAGTGCATGTTTTAGTGCAGATCCACTATAGCAGGAGCCAGTAGAAAGCAGCATATGTGTGAGCAGAAAGGACAAACTCTCACCAGCACACACATGCTCAGGAATATGTGCTGACAAGTTAGAGACTGTCTCACCCGCTGATGTTCTGAAGATTTAACAAGGTGGCTGGATAGAAAAATCTCCACATGAAGTCTGGAGCGAATGTTGTGGACATTCATGTTCTCACATGTCACTGATCCTGAAATGTTCTAGAGATGCTCAGGATCAAAGTGTGAATATTCAGTCCCCGCTCGCTTAAGTTCCTGCAAATTACTGTTTGATAATATGCTGTAGTTACAATATGTGCTACTGTGGATGGTTTAAAAAAAAAAAAAAAATTAAATGTATTCATTCTACAAAAATAGCCGCATTTCTCTGCTTTCTTACACTTTTTGTGTAAGAAGCACATCCAAAACCTCCACAAAAAAAATGTTGAAAATCAACGAAGAAGTGATGCCAATTCTCCTCACATAAACCTCTTTGAATACATGCAGCATGAACATTTGATGACATTGACTGACAAGTCAAACTTAAAGGCTAAAATGGAAAACCTGCTGCATTTGCCGACGTGCAGGCCCGATGAAACCCCTCATTGCCACAGCCCAACCATTTACCTGACTCTCCTCCTGTCTTTGTAATTCCCTGCAGGTCTGCCCCCCTGCTCTGCTACTTCTCTCCTCTTCCTTCTTCTGTTTTCCTCCTTCACCTCTGAGGGGCCGACTGCTGAGAGGCAGCCTTTCTCTGACAGCAGGGGAGACAGCTGAAGGCAGACATGGAGGTGGAGGGCACGCAGATGGCTGTATGTGTGTATTTTTGAGTGTGTGGGACTTTTGATTGTCACTTGTTATTTTTAAAACACTCTTAAAAACAACATGTTTTGCAGAAGATTCTTGAACTTAATCATATAAATGGGTAAATAGATACAAGAGCAAATATGTGGTTTCACTAACAACTGGGAGAGTGAGAAAGCTGTTTGTGTGGAGAGACAAATCTTACTCATAGCTTAAAATATTGTGAAAGAGGACGATAGCAGCACATAACATAATAATATCAGTTCTTGACAATAACTTGTATTTCACATCAAAGACAGCCACAGACTGTCCAATAAGGACAACTATTAGATCTATTTCTTTAAAGGCAGTAAAAGAAGATGTATGGATATATTAGCCTGCACTGAGTGGAGTCTAGCATGTTTTCTACCACTGAGCTGTTTGATGTTATAATTGGAGAGCTAGCGAGAGGATTAAACTGAAGTTCATCCTATATCTGATTGCCAATTGTTCCCTCGCAAGTAATCAGGGCAACAAGGTCAGTAAAAGGAATGAGCTAATAAGCCTTTCAAGAATTTTATCTTTCTGCAGAGTAAGGAGAGGAAACGGAGGTAACGTTATGTAGTTCTCCTCAAATCAGTTATTTAAAATCTCATGCACAAGCTCATAATGAGTTCTGAAGTTCTGTATTTAATTGTGACAAAATTGTTCAATAACATTTGAAAAAGTCTGTCTGTTTTTAAGGCAATTTCTTCAGTTTAGTTATAACTTATCCAGATGGTTTACGTCTCTCGATGGTCTCTATGTTGCTAATCTTTGTTGAGCTTAGTGTGCATGCGCTCCCAGTGCACGTGCGTCCAGTCCAGGGTGTATCCTGTGTCTCGCCTGAAGCCCGCTCCATGTGACTCTTACAGGGACATGGGTGGATGCTAACAGTGGTGCACGTTTCACCATTACAAAAACATTGATTCTTTCTCAGTGAGGACATTAGAAGATGTGGGCTTATTACTGTCACATTGTTTATTCTGTGTTAAATGCACCTGGCTGATATACCATGACATGTTATAAAGCTCCATTTTGCTGATATACATTAAATGCAGAAAACATGGTCATGAGTACAGAATATGTTGAGCTTAAATGTTTTACACATTTGGAAATATTTTGGTTTTATGCCAAAAAGCTTTAACAGACAGGGGTTTAACTCACAAAGAATGGTTGTTATGCCTTAACGCAGTCATTAATGCTGCACTACATGGCTGATTCTGCTCAGCATGGCCGGATGGTGCGTTTCTCCTCTTCTCGGCTGACTGCCGGTGCTTTCATCATTGATGGGATAGCAGTCTGAAGTACACTTCTTAGACATTTAAAATGGTGAATCTGCAAAGTGACTCATGGGGCCAAATTATTATTTTTTTCCCCTCTATCTGCGCTTCCATCTCAACAAAAGCTGTTTCAAATTCAAAACCTTTTTCACTTCATAGTGATAAAAAAACAAAAACGGCTTATGGACTCTTTAGAATATGTGTCCTGTAATTAGGAAAGTCAGCACACTTCAAACAGGCGTTCCATCTGCAGAGGACTGTATAAATGTTCTTATTATCATAGACAGCAGCAACAAAGTATGGATTAGATTTGAGAGGATGACCATCTAGATAACACTGTTTGCTGAAAAAAGCTGCTGATTAGCGTGCACTCCTTCAGGCCTACAGTAGGAACAGTGTGCCACAGAAACGCAGCAGTAAGCAGGACTGACAGACACGCGGCACAGGTCACAGCGCGCTTTATTTGGGATTCAAACCAAGAGAGCAGGGACAAGGTTGCACAAGGAAAAGTTACACCAGGTATCGATACAACTAGCAACATCACGATATCTCACTGAAGCGCTCTTGACAACACATCCGACATTACAAACTCTTAAAAAATAAACAGTTCACAAACAAAATTCGGTAGGGGTGCAACGGATCAAAAATCTCACGGTTCGGATCGTTCCTCGGATCAGAGTCACGGATCGGATCATTTTTCGGATCAGCAAAAAAAAAATAAAAATAGACAAGACAAATAAACATGTTTTGTCTTTTTGTTTATTAACACTTTTAAATTATTAAATTGAAATATATAAAATCAACTTAAAGTGCACAATTAGCATCTTCTTTTCAACATAATCAAAGAAAAACAACTTAAAGTGCAACATAAAAACACACCGATAGCGTTTGCGATCTCTTTAGCCCGGTCGGATTGTGAAGGAAGGGGCTGCTTAAATGCCGCGATGATGAGCGGTTGTTGATAATTGATCCGAACGGATCGCGGATCAATGATGATCCGTTGCACCACTAAAATTCGGCCACAAGCTGAAATCCATCTTTGAACATAACAGTATGCTGCGCAAAATAAGAGCAAAAAACAGATGTGCACACAATCTCCTGCTTTCCCTCCGTCAACATAGTGTTTAATGAAGCTACAAGACAGGCAGCTGAAGCAATACGTAAATCGTTCACATGAAGAAATTGTAGGCCTATTCAAGAGATAAAGAAAACTCGCTACTACAGTGCATACACACAAAACTAGCCAGAATGCACAACTGTACATACAGCTTGGGTCAATGGGGGATTTCAGGATTGAAAACACATCGACAGTGTAGCTGTATATGATCTATCAGACAAGCAATGAGCAACAAATGGATTCAGTCAGAATATATACTGATGTTGGCCTAAAACAGACCAGCTGAAAAATTGTAGTAATTTATGTGAAAAATCTGGACATAACGTGACCTGTGAGGGTAAGGTTTGGCAGGTATGACTAAGGTTACATGGTCTGAAGAAGGAAAATGAATGCACACTAACGGTAACTACACATTTGAAAGAAATGACTGCTTTAACTAGTGCCTTTGTACAAAGAGTTGCAATCACCTACAAAACATCCATACATTACAGTAAAAAATAAACATGTTGTGACAGTCAATGACTAATAAATTAGAGGATGGGGTAAACATGGCAATGAGAGAGCAGACTGCATGTGTGTGTGTGAACTAGCAGACAAGGATAACCCCTAGAGGGGAAATATGATGCCACTCAATAAGAGAATGAGCACATAAATGAGCAGAAAACGTATTCAGTGTACGACCTAGCATGAGCTTGTCTTTTGATGTCTGCATGCATGTTTTCTCTCTACATTATAATTGTTGTTGTGTTTCTTTTGTCTACTGTTCTACATAATTATTCAAAAGGTTTTGAATGTGTGTCTATGTGTGTCTGCATCTTTTTCTGAATGTACTTTTTCTCGTCTCCATCTGCATGTGTCTGCATGTATTTACATCCCATAACCATTCCGCTAACTCAGTGGCCTTCACCGCTTGGGGGTTTAGCTTCATGCCCCGCTGCCCCTCCTGGCAGCCAGGGGGAGACAGAGTGCGAGGTGGTCTGCTTGGCCATGCTGTAGTGGCTGATAACTGTGTAGAAACGGCCCCTCGAGTTGGCATCTTGGGCGGCGTAATAGGCCTCAAGAGAGGCTGGGATACATCGCTTGTGCTGTGAAGGAGCAAGAAGAGGAGTGAGGTGAATTTGTTAGTTATTTCATTGTTAAGTATGCTGCTTGGAGGATTTAAAGTTGCACTTTAAATGTTGACTGTGGAAACTTTCCTTTTGAACAGTTGGAGAACTATTTAACTCCCTAGAATGTCCATGCCTGACAGACATAACACTCTCAGAGCGGAGCTCTGCTCATCAAACTGGTTTAGCACTCCCTGTTCTTTATTGCTGCAAGTCCATCCCATTTATCTCGGTTTTATCACAGCCATGTAATCTGTTTAATCTGTTCGAACTCCTGTCTGCTCACTGTGGCCCTGCCCTGCGCTGACGAGGCGCTACCACACAAAGTACAGAAGAGTTCTGTTTTAAATACGTCAGCAGACTGATTCGCTTAATCTTTGTGGGACTTTACACCACAGTGGAAACTTTTCTCACTAAATTAGAGTCCCTGGGACTAAAATAACTGTGTAATTTGGTTTCGTAAAGGTTGTACATAAGCACGTCCATGAAACAAAAAGCCTCTGAACTGTTTTACAGGGTTGAACAATTTAAACAGAAATGAAAGCCAATTTTTAGTCGAATTTAAATGACATCAGTTTAACTTGAATTGCCAATTTGTAATTGAGGACCACATAGTTTTAAACTTATTGTGCCTGTATGGAGAACACTAACATACTTATCAGATTGGTCTGGCATGCAGAGAACATCATTTTTTTGGAAATTGCACTCACTGAGTCACAACATTATCAAAGCGAGCTGCTTCTCTGTGAAACGCTAACTCGGCTAAAGAGCATTAGGCACGTCTCTAAAAGAAAAAGAAAAATTGGCGCTTTCTCTCTTAACACTGTGGATTATTACTCCAAGAAATGCAAATAACAAACCATACGTAGCTTTGATCTGCAGAAAACCTCGGCACACATAACCCCCTGAGGCTGCCACAACGTGCACAGCTGTGTAAATGAACATAACTACGGACAGGTAACTCACATAATGTAACTCGCATAATGTCACTCGCATAATGTAATGAAAAAAATCGATGTACCATCATAGAATCTTTTGAGTCCGATAGATTTTTGAATGTCCTTGTGTACACTTATATTCTTGTGTTCTCTGAATGTACACCATATTGTGGGAAAATGTTTTGTGTCTTTCTGTTGACATTTTGTGCAGCTCGTGTGCATGTGACACGGCTAATAATACCTCCGCAGACTGCAGTCGGAGCTCCTGCGCTGGTTGTGGGGGCCTGAAACTAGATTTATTCCACCTTAAAGACCATATTTGTCAAGAGAAACAGACTTCCAAGGTGACTTCTTCCAAGGTTCAATGAATCTTAAAAGTACAGTGCAGTGGAATCAGGAGAGGAGGGTGTGTCTGCCTCTATTCATACACTGTACAACAGTGAAACGGTGGCTTTCTCAGCAGATTGTTGGATAAGGATAGCTCTGAGAGACATTTTCTTTCATGAGCTCAGCCATATGTATTGGGAGGGAATTATTGTAAAATAGGCTATGAGGCAAATTCTTTCTCCATAATACTCAATGTGCCTTATAACTCTTTTTCCTTGGCTTCTGTCTTAAGCGACAAAAGCATAAAATTACATTTGATGACACTGGTTTTAACAAAAAACCCTGATTTCATAGATTAATGATTGTCCATCGAACTTCATTAGCCTCGTTCTGTGGCATGACCTCTGAAAACAGAAGTAGGCCGGGAGTATCTTATTTTTTCTTCTCCCTAAGGGGAATGTGTTCACCTTTACTTCTTTATTTAGATGGGTGAGAAGGAGACACTGAAGGGCACACATAATTTCACGCCTTGCTCGTGAACACTTGCCCATTATTGTTCATATTGGGTAGCATGACAGACTATAAACAGGAAAAAATGCCAATGACTTACTCTTCTCTTGGTACTAATTTTGCATGCAACCAAACTGTTTCTTGAGCAAAGCTCTTATGGAATAGTGAGCAGAGCCTGATTGGGCCAATGGACCTGATCAATTAGAGACGATTTGGTTTTACAGGGAACACGGAAATATCTAGAGGAAATTAGCGCTAAACTACACATTTCACGGGAGCTTTAAATGAAAACTGAAGGCTATGACTTTTTAGAGACAGACATAGTTCAGTTCTTCCTCACTCAATAAAACACAGCCAACTAAATTGTTATTTAGGTTCTGATTAGCCACAGAGCTTGGGAAATTCCTGATCACATTATGCCATTTAAGCTGTGACAGAGTGTGCTTCCACATCATTAATTTCCCCCAAGTCTCTATGAATAAAGAAATGACGTTCTAGCACACTGTTAACACTCTCAAACACCAGTTCAGGGAAAGAAGGAAGCAGAACTTGCCACTTTAAAAAAAAAAGATATTATTTAAAGAGAGAGAAAGGTGGATAGACTCAGATCAAATGAAAATTCGACCCACACACATGACTCGGTAATGAAAGTAGACCATAACTGCAGGCTTACGGTGGTGAGGCTATTCCCGTTGCTCTGTTAGCCACTTGACTTTCCTGATAGATGTGGTGTTAAGCTGTAAAATGAAAAACAGGCCACTTAAGGGTCCTACCTTATAAATGAATCCATCTGGGCAGGCATGGTCGTAAGTGAAGGCTTTATAAACCACCAGGAACACGATGCAGGCGAGGAAGGCCAAGGCCAGGATGATCAGAATTGTCACCTGGAGGGGGACAAACGGACGGTCACTGAGTGTCTGTGTGTGTGCACCATAGCAATAATGGAGGATGTGGTTTATTTATTTTAGGTAGGACTCGGGTTAGACAGAGAGAAAGATGGAGAACGTGCACTAGTGTGTGTCTGTCTCGTGTGGTGTCATAATAAACGGTAAGATGCTTCTGACTGAGGTCAATGGCTCCTCGAGGCAAGGTGTTCTGTTGAGTTACATGATGAATGACTCAAGGTGTGACACTGCAAACAACTACCTTGTTTTTATAGACACGATGCTGCTTGCTTCAGATAAATATCAGACATCAAGTCAGCGAGGTGAAAGAGAATAATCTTCTCTTCTGTTTAATGCTCTTTGATTTTTCTTTGATTTTTCCCCTTTGTTGGATTTAATTGTGTTCATTTCATTGTATCTATTCTTCACCATCTCTGTTGTTAAAATAGAAAGATCTTTTAGCAATTAATATTTAGGCTTCTCATTATAAAAAAAATAATAACAAAAGTTTTCCAAGCAAAACTGTTAATTGGAAATAGGTCATCTCTGCCAGTCTGAAAACAAAAGTGTGTCTGTGATATCCAACTTCAGACATCGCTTTTGACCATTTGGGGGTGGGCACACACAGTCCTTTCATATTGCTCCATCTATGCTCTTTCGTAAATTCTATTTCCCCAGAATTGACTAAAGTGGTGGATCCAGGTAACAGGGTATGGCCTCAAAATCTTACCTTCAAGTTATGGGGGAGAATCTCAATTGAAGGTGCTCAAGAACCTCAGGGTTGTGTTGAAAAGTGCGAGGAGAAGAGACCCTGAGATCAACTGTAAGTTGGGTGCAGATTGGATTACTATTGGATTTACTTAATTATAAACGTTTTCTGGTTAGTTTTCACAAAGACAACCTATGGTTTGTTGTCAGTATTTATTTTGATGATCACTTGTATGAATCAGAATAATTACACTGTGTGAAAAATGCCTAATATCCAGCACCAGTAGCGCTAATCTAAAGTGATGGAAAAATGCACTTACATCTATGCTGATACAAATATATAGTTAATGTTGTGAAATATTACTTTCCCTGGCAGGCAACACAGTGCTGTTGTAAAGTAAATTAACATATAAAAGGGTCTGCTTCCTCCTACTTCCCACTTGACACTCCAATTGGGGGCTCCTGAGTAAGCATTCAGTTAGTTATGCAAGCTCCGCAGATCATGTTCAAAGGGTAGCATGTGGGTATAGCTACTTTAAAAGGGAAAAAAAACGTGTCACATTTATACCATCGAGAAAGCTGAGAAGTATAATTTTTCATGCTGGATGAACGTTTCTGACTTCCAGTTTTAAATTCTTAACTGAGGCTAAAGCTATTCCTGATTACCACTCCCTATCCAATCTGTCACAGTGGCACGTCAGAGCAATTACACATGAATGTGATCATCCGTCTCCATCAGGGTTATGTGGATGGACAGGGACACGCAAACTAAGGGACTATTTACTGGATGTCAACTAGGGGACACGACTCTCACCCTTGGTTGCTGCTGACACTCCTATTAAATTACATCTCCCCTCATCACACGCTTCCATACATTAAAAGGACCAATTTAAAGTCAGTGTGACCCGTCTTTTGGAGCTGCGACAGATGTAGAATGACTGATTAAGATTTTTTGAACTACTGAGTAGTAATGCAAATTAATCGTCTTATTAAGAAGTAGGATTACAGTAAGGCCTCTCATATCACGGAGAGTGTTTCATGCTTGGACACATCAAATGAAGACTCGAGCTGCTCGTGACTGACGAGATTTGCGCTTTTGTGTTCGACTAAAATGGAAGAAATCCAAACTGTCGTTATCCATGCTTGTGTTTCTCATTCAGCAGATTATTGATCAAATCACTTCCAACAGAAATATTTTCTGGTTACTCTTGGTCTTAAAGATGTGTCATAGCATGGCCCATATATGAAACGGATTGGTATAATTAACCTTCAATGTTCAGTCACACTTTAATTTGCAGATTCAACACAGCAGCAGCAGTTGGAACAACAGTTCAGTCAGGAATATAGATATAATCATTCTAAAATCCCTATTGACGCTGCTGTGGACATGTGGTGTATAAATCCATTAAAAATCTATCCCGACCTTTCTCTATTATTCATAATCTGGCTGAACTCTGCTTTAAACCTCTGGAGGTCGTCAGGGTAACGGTACAGCTCGGTGTTGAAGAATCCTGGCCGACCTGTAATATTTTTCTTTGATCAGATAAAGCTCTGAATCTGCAGGTGAATCAGCAGAGTGCAAACAAGACATTTGAATGCAGAAGAACAAAACCAGCTTTTCATTTTTTTGTTAAAACAAAAAGAGAACCATTTCTACCCATCTGGATCATCAGCTAATTTCCCCTAACACCATCAAAACGGCGGCTATGCTATTAGCATATCACCATGTGCCATCCAAGGCCACTATTGCCACCAACACAAGCACCTTGTTCTTTGATGCGTGCAATAGATAACAGTTTGTCCCGAACGCAGGTAAAGGCACAGCAGGTTGTTGCAATTTGGACAATATGTTTGTAACAAGGTTTGGCTCCAGAAGTAAAGGTTTCACCGACTGTGTGGCAGGTAATTGTGCCCTCGAGGATTTAATCATTTTACTAAATCCACGAAGGATTGATAGAAAACACATTGATTCTATTCACACATATTTATTTAAAAAAAAGAAAGAAGGGGGGGAACCCAAATCCTTGTTAGATTCACACTGTTTTCCTCAATTTAATCTTTTTAAAATCATACTTCATAAAATTATCTGCTTAATTTGTAGTCAAAGATTCTTGGCTCCGTAAGTTTTCTGATTTCTGTATTTTTTGTACATCGGCTGTCAGAGCAAAATTGGGCAGACCAACAAAAACAAGCCGTAATAAATTCAAGCCTGAAAGTGACAAAGTCTTGGAGTAACATGTTACAACAGGTAACCAAGGCAACCAGCAAAATTGCAGTTACAGTCACGTTTAGAAAATAATGTATTTTATGATCATTTTCTGATCCTAACCAAGTGATGTTATTACCTGAATCCAATCGGAAGTTGTTGACCATTTGTTAAATTACAGCAGAGGATTTCTCTTGTCAAACAACATTGAAGATGAAATTCTCCGAAATGGAGTCCAAACTACTCCAATGATGTTCTTCGTTATTGCTGTCTTTTATTCTGGCATCACAGAGTATTGGTAAAGCAAGCAGCTGCAGCTGCAGACAGATGTGTACTAAGGGCAAAGATCACTTAACCAGATTACAAAAGATCCATTAGAATTGTTCTTCTGTTCTTTATCTGGCTCATCTCTTGACAGCAGATTAGGGATATAGATACTGTTTTCTTATCTTTCATAGCTCACACACACACACACACACACACACCAACTGCTTATCCTAACAGCTTGAAGAAGGGCTACTTCTCCTTGGTTCTTGAAGACGTTTCACCTCCTATCCAAAAGATATATTCCGTTCTAAACTAGTTGGTGCTGACCAGAACCTGAAGAACCAAGAAGAAGTCCATTTGCCCTTTGTCATTCAGGTCATGGTAATCCTAACCGCTACACTGACATGCACCAACTGCTTGTTTTCTCTTACTGACTCTCTCTCTCTCCCTCTCTCTTTCTCTTTCTGATCTGGATTGTACAAAACAATTTGTTATGAGGGATATTTTCCACAAAATGCGTTCTCCGTTAATTATTCAGGTCTGCGTGGTGCATCACAAGTTAAAAGGAATTTTTTTAATGTCTCCTGCGCTGCCTGTTTTACCACAATGTGACATATGATTTCTCTCCTTTTTTTGTTTTTTTACACTGTGCTATGTTAGAATGCAAGACACCACCCACACTCTCACTGCTGTGAGTTGACAGGCCATATGGGAGAGCAGACACCTCCTCACATTCACTCCAGGAGCAGAGGGGGATATGGAAGTGTGTATCTGTGCGAGAGGGGAAAGAAAGGTGGGGTGTGATAGCAGAAAAAAATGGCTCTGATAAAAACAGATAACAGAGTGAGCAAACTGAGAAATAAAAGAAGAGATGACAGGGACAATAAAGCAGGGAGCAAAAGGCAGACCGAGAGCAAACGATAGGGATCCGGGGCCAGATGGAGAATCTTTCCTCTTTTGGTGGCAGGTGGCAGAGACAGACAGGCAGGCAGGAGGGCAGCAAGCACAACAGGCATCAATCAATACACCACTGAAGGAAGCAAAAACAACTGTTTCTCTTTCATCCTCTTATTTCCCCTCTAATTTCCTCTAAATGGCGGCACAAAAGAAGCTCTGTCACTGGCCTCTTCCAAAATGATTTTCTGCTCAGTTATTAGATGGGATTTTTTTAACATTTTGCATTAAAAAGAGCTATTCATGTGAAACGGTGACAGACAATATGCTCTATTATTTGCTGTTATCTCTCAAATGCCTTTTAGAGATGTTTGTTGATTAATGAAATGAATGAGCATGGCGATGAGTTGAGGCAGCTTCCTTTAAAACATACCAATTAAAAAAAAAATAAGCATGAATATCACTGAACACATCCCAGCAAAGGCCAGTATTTCATTCAGGTTCAACATCCGAGGGCTAGTTCCATTGTAGAAGCTGCACGTTTAAAGATAATCACACCTATCAGATATGTTGTCTCACAACAATTGTAATAAACAATGTTATCAACATTTTAACACCATTAATGACACTTTTAATGATACTGACCTGAGATTCTTCGAGCTCATTCATTGAGTGATAATGAGTCTCCATCAGGAACTCTTAACCCATGAAGCTAATATAAGAAATAACTTCCAAACTGCCTTAAAAATGCTTCAAAGTAAAATCCCAGTTCACATTTGACCTATATACAGTACTTTTCATCAGCATGTGCATACAGTTTGCTAATCAGCATGATGTCATCACCAGAAACAAGTATAAAAACACTGTGATTGCATTACATGAAATTAAACGTTTTTGGATAAGAACACGAGTGTCCACCAAACCGCCTCTTTTTAGGGCTACAGCAATGCTCAAAGATGTAAGCAGTAAGCACAGACAAACACAAAAAAGGCACTAAAGTGGAATTAACAACACTGAAATTGACTTGGAGATGTTGATTTCATGGCAACACGTATAGAAGTCACCCCTATTGGCCAGGATGGACACATAACACAGTAGCTGTACAAGTACTTTAACAGTGGGAGAGACCACAGGAGCGCAAGCATTTTCATCAGGAAGAAGTCAGTGAATTTTAATTATGTAGCTTCATTAGTGATGGCTCCGGTCTACTGAAGCAGCCCCAATATCATATATTATCATACCTGTACTTTTTCCTCATGTGAAAATGTCAACTGTGAGAGATGCTTCAACATAAAGTAAAAAAATGACAAACATTCTTTGATTTCAGCTTGGCAAACATGAAATATTGCATATTTCCTTTGTTACATAGAATTATCTGTGCCATGTGCTACACAATGTGAAGTCGTCACTGTGGCTCATGGGTATTTTTCACTCTTTATCAGAACACAAAAATACACATGAATAAACACAGATTAAGTGTCTACCCAAGACACTAAAGCTCTCACCTATTCATCACTTGGCTCAGTGTTTGAGCGAGCTGCATAAACATGAAAATGAAACCGTCTCTTATCCTCTTAAGGCAGTTTTGTAAGGATGAAATGAATGAAGTGAGTGACAGACTACCTGTTAGGGCAAGTGGTTTGAAACTCCAGCTGATAAACGAAAGGTCATGAGTTTGAACTTCCATGTGCCCTTGAGCAAAATGCACCGCTTACACCAGCTCGAACACTGTACAGGGAATTTAAATGTGCAGTACGTGAATGTAAGCATTGGGTAAATGAAGCCAAAATAATCAGTGGAATACAGGTTCATCGCTTCAAGGCTTCTGGGCTGATAAGCTGAACATCGAGAACTTAAGTAGTTTTGGACGGAAGCGCTGCAGCCTTCTGGGCCCCAGTTTATTGTTTTCAACTTACGATAAAATAAATAACTCATGAGACAATATTACCGTAAAGCAGAGGTCTTCAACAGGGGGTCCGCGGAGGTACTGCAGGGGGGTCGCGAAATCTTCGGTTGATTAGGTGATTTAATTTTTTTTTTTTTTACAAACAGTTTTTTCTCACAAATTGCAATGTCTTTAAATGCACATTAACACTAATCCAAAATATTGTAGCGAACGGAAAAATTGAGGCAGAAGACATTATCTTTCAGTCAGCAATGCACGCATTCACGGCCACCCTGTACCTTGCACATGTTTAAAATAGAAACATGAATATATTAACCTGTGTATTATTTGAATAGCTTAGTATTGAATGTACAATAACAGAGTAGCTAGGTTTATACACGGCACTAGGCCCTGTTTAATATAACACAATTGTATGCCATATAAATAGTAGGGGGGTCCCTGCTCCAACTCTCCATCAGTTTGGGGGTCCCTGGACTGAAAAACGTTGAAGACCCCTGCCGTAAAGGCAAGGCAAGTTTATTTGTACAGCACAATTCAACAACAAGGTGATTCAAAGTGCAAACTGAGACATTAAAATAGTAGAAATAAAAAGCATGATTTAAAATTTAAACAAAAAAGAAAGAAATAAGAACAATAGATCAAATCAGTAGTTAAAATATGATTAAGTTTTGAAACTCAAGCTTCAGATTCGGAGCTTTATTCAAACGCAGCTGAAAATAGGTGTGTCTTCCACCTGGACTTAAATCCACTGAGTGTTTCAGCTGATCTGAGGCTTTCTGGGAGTTTGTTCCAGACATGTGGAGCATAGAAGCTGAATGCAGCTTCTCCATGTCTGGTTCTGACTCTGGGAACTGATAGAAGACCGGATCCAGATGACCTGAGGGGTCTGGAGGGTTCATACTGGGTCAGGAGGTCACTGATGCATTCTGGTCCTGGACCATTCAGAGCTTTATAGACCAGCATCAGAACTTTAAAGTCTATCCTCTGATGGACAGGCAGCCAGTGTAAAGACCTCAGAGCTGGACTGATGTGCTCCACTTCTTTGGTCTTAGTGAGGATTCGAGCAGCAGAGTTCTGAATGAGCTGCAGTTGTCTAACTGACATTTTAGGTAGACCTGTAAAGATGCTGTTACAGTAATCAAGCTGACTGAAGATGAATGCATGGACTAGTTTTTTCCAGGTCCTGCTGACACATCAGATCCTTTAACCTTGATATATTCTTAAGGTGATAGTATGCTGACTTTGTTATTGCCTTAATGTGTTTTTCCAAATGATCATAAAGTTACATTTGTTTGCGGGGTGGGGGGTGTCTCTTTGCTCACATGCTGTCATATTGCACATTATGGGTATTGATGCATTAGTGCATAAACAGCATCTAACCCCAGCAGCTACTTTAAAATAGCGGGAGCTACTTTTAAGTTTATCATACATTGCATATTTGAGAATTTCTAATTTTTTTTTTTCATTTAGTTCTTATCTTTTGTATCTACTTGTGCAGGGAATGAATATTAAACTGTAGCCTCTTTTGCACTGGTGAAAAAAAAAACACTAAACTCCGGCAGAGAGTTTAATCGTGATTCAAATATTTATTGAATAAGGCATTTTTTGCAGGGCTATGGGTAGTCTATATGTAAAACTAACAAAAATCCGCGCTTATTGCTTCGTAACTAAGACCGCAGCATTTTGTGATGACACTGAACACTGCATAGTCTACATCGCAACATCTTTCCTCAGTAAAACTGTGGAGACAGTGGAAAAGAGCATATTTAACTTGTTCCAAACATTTGCTGGGATTTTGGGCACGACAGTAAGTGCCACCTGCCTCACTGGAACAAACCACCAACATGTTGCTGTCAGCCAGTATTCCTCGACGGGACCTTCTATTTGCAGGGAAAAGCTCAGGGCTCCAACTGAATGCTATGCCACAACCCCGCTGACATAAAACATTCCTCTAAAAAGTAGCTGTAATAACGCATTTCATGTGAGGTACACAATGTGCCTTAAAATAACAGAGCGTAAGTAAATGCCCTTAGTTTCTTTAAGGTTGCACGAAGTCACTAAAATGCCACAGATCAATACAAAGATAATTCTTTGTCAAAATCGATGTTTTTAGAATTATTCTGCTGTTGTTTTTCTTTTCATTTCTGTGTTGTCTCAGTAAAAAAGTTTCTCTTGTTTTCAGTCAGAGGAACAAAGACAACCCTGGAAGCATACAGCGTTTTGGGAGCTGACTACCTCAGAGCAGAGTATCTGAGTCAGGCCAGGGGGATGTCAAGGAGACCGTGTAGGGGGATTTAGGCTCTCGAGGACAGCTTATCCGGTTGAGACAAGCGCAGCTACTCTAGTGAGGGAACAAAATACAAACACTCCACTGTCACGGTGCGTCATGTCTCTGATGAAAACACAAGCTGTTAAAATGCCAACCTGAGGAAACGCAAGATTCTGCTCTGATTCAGGTCAGCCGAGATCTGTGCACATGCTTCAGTTCATCTGAGGTCAACTAACCACACAACTCATACTTTGCCAGAAAAGAATAGGTAGCGCATGAACTTGGTGGTTCATGGTTTTCAATGTGTGTGAGGGATTGTATTTTAGAACCCTCGCATTAGTGTAAAGGTCACATGGATGCAACACAGAAAACTAATTTAGGAAAACCACTTCAGACTCTGCATGATGATCACAGCAGTCTTGGATCGCTTAAGGTGAAAAGTGTTGTCATTAAACCCGAATTCTGTCAGGTATGAATACATATAATCTGCCTCAGTCTGGCTGTGCAGATAAAGTGAATGAGCTGCAAATATTTTGCACTCGAAAGTCCTCTGCTGTCTCCTCCATAAAAGAACAGAGACAGTTGCTGAATTTGATTTTAACCAGACCAGGCCGGCTACAAGGGGAGGGCCTTAAATCCTACGGATTGCACTGGAAAAGGGAAATGTGAAAGAATGCACACAGAAGAATGGACCTTTTTTTTTTTTTTTTTTTCAAAATCCATATTAGTCCATTCGACTCAAAATAATCAAACATATCTAACGTAATCACAAAGGATCGATAATCCTAAGCTTTCCTGGAAGGTTTAAAAACATTGGGCTGCCTATTGACTTGGTCTATATTAATTTTTTTAGATAAGCTTCTTTATAAACTCGATAAGAGAGGAGTTTTATGGAAAAGTTTCTGGCGTTAGCGAACATCAGACCTATGCTCAGTAAATAAGTTTAATGAGAATGCCTGACTATGCTACTGCACTAAAGGCTGCACCAAAGGTTGTGCATCCAAAGATTAAATAATGTTATGCTTTGTGCTGAGATGTGTAATAAAAAAGCACATCAGAACTATCTCACATGCACACAGAATCCACATGCTCGAGGGAGACACCCCAAGTTCAGCAGGAGATGCGTGCTAATTATCATGATAATGCATCCTAATTAAGCTAGGTCTCTTTGGAGACTAAACTTCAAAGGGTTTGTCCATGCACACTGTCATTTTAGTAAGAGATGCTGCTCAGAGGAGAATGTGCTCTTGGGCTACAGACTCCATATCAAATAGCAGTAGGGACTTTAATAAAGAAGACGGTAGGACAATGAATAATAGTCATATGTCTGCTGCCCCACATTTCTCCTATCAACGGACATAATGATGTTCATTTGTTTCCAAAACATGCGCCAACCTAAGTGCCCTATTTACAAAAAAACAGTCACTAATAATGTAAAATCTGCATGCATCCTCATCACTATGCACACTGATCATGAGTCAGTAATAAGTCTCTGGGGAGACATTAAACATCTGCTTTGGATTTGCTAATCAGCTCCTGCTCTGCTAAATGAAGATGCTGTAAGGGAAGAGATATCGTTAATAAGACCCACCTACTCACGCACACACAGCCGTGTGCATGGTGATCGAATGCAGGAACACAAAAAGTATCCAGGAGGCAGCGCTGCGAAGACATTAGAGTAATGAACCTTGTTTTGTGACGTGCACAGCTGTTCAGATATGCGTGTGTGGGGAGTTTGCAAGCCGTCGTTTTAGCACCGTGCATACAAAAATCCATTCACTTCTCTTGGAAACATGCAGTGAAGAATAACCTGAAACTGTTATTCTTCGCTGATTTATTGTCTTGAATTTTGTTTCTAGTATTACATGTATGCATCTAACTGTGATTTGTCTCACCATCATTTCCTACTTATACATAATATAATAGTGTTATTGAGAGGTACAGGTGCCTCTGATATAATCTGTGATAATATCATTGGAATTCATACCATGTTCATACTCAGTTAACAAAACAAAAACTAACTGAAGTTGCTTTTTCAGCAAAAACTCTCATACATATTCAGATTAGCAAGCATTTGATCCTTTGTGGAACAATACCTAATGATACATTGAATTGATTCATTAATTGTTGACATCTTTCTCACCCTTCATGTGTCATAACTTCAAGTCCATCAGATCAGAATCAGGAGTTCCCAGTTAGAAAGGTGGAACCTGACTGTAAAATCCACGTTAATCTAATTATTTTCTTATCTTTTTCTTTTGCAGCTGCAGTGTGTGGTGTTATCATGCCAAGATTAAAGTGCTCTTTTGTCCTGAGGAAGAATGTTTCTGGATGGCTCTGTGTCTGGCAAAGGATTTAAAATATGAGGAAAAGTATCTCACTCGCAAATGTTGTAGAGTTCGGATGTCTGTCAATATGACCAGAACTGGCAGCAAATTTTTAGGGGGATAAACTTTCGCTGCTGTTGGTGTCAAAGTGCTGCAACCAGAAAGAGATTGCACAGATCTGACCTGATTGGGATCGTGTGATCAAGAACTCTCTGCTGTCAAAAAGGAAACTCGGCACAAAACAGCTGTTTGCTAATGGACATACAGGCAAAAATTGGACCTTTAGATAAATGTGCTCTGGGGAAGTTCAAAGATAGAGCTGTCAGATCACAATAACACTAAAAAGGCACAGAGCAAAGACATTTTTCACACAAACTCTGAGGCGCAGAGTTGGAAATGTTATGGTTTGGGGTTTGCTGTCATTTATTTTATCCTGTCTCATGTCAAAGATATCCCGAAATGTCCAAAAACTGATGAAGAACTGGAGATGGATGTTTTAGCATGATAATGATTCCGAGCACACAGACGAGAGCACTGACTGAAGACTGAAACATTGTGCAACTGAAGGAAACAAGCCTATTTTCATCAGCCTTTTGAGTAGATGTTATGGAGCCAAGAGATGGCGATAATACAGATTGACAGAAACAAGATGAACAGCACCAATGATGAATAAATACCAATACTTTCTGGCTGAAAAGCTCCTGAATTCCACCCGGTCTTTTAAACGGTTTATATCAATGAGATCAGAAACAGCGTGGGCTATTATAATTGAAAATAAGAAGTGAGCCGAATGTGAGGACAGATGTTAAAGTAAGAGGAAACAAGAGAGTAAGAAGTGGAGGGTTAGACTAGTCATCCGTAGTCTGTCTGTCTCCTAATTGCTCCCATGGCTCCGCTTGTCAGAACAACAGCAACAATGTGAACTGCTCTGGCAGAGAACAGGCAGCACAATGACCACTCTCTTTTCTTTACTCTATCATTTGCAACATGGAAACATCAAAGCCTGGCTTTTTCTTTCTTTTTCATGTCTGCATTTTAGCTGAATGAGCAGAAACTGGAGCCATCATCGTCCGGCAGTTGAGATGCAGCTGAAATGTGTTTTCAGAATCAGTCTGATCGGCAATGAATTCATAAACATAATGGATTAGATTTCATTTCGACCTGTCATTTAACAGATTTAAGAGTACACAGAGTCCCTTTATCCATCCTGTAGAACACTATATATATCATTTCTGGTCTGTAGCCGTCTTGGGAGTATGATGAGATTCTTGTCTGTGACTTCCAATACAAACCATCATGTTGGTGCATAAGCAGCTTCTCTGCAAATATTGATTATAGTTAGAAACAAACAAAAAAACAGAGATCTCAATGTTTAGATAGCCGTTCACATTGTTCCAAATAACTGATGTGATGATAATGAAACCTGGGATGTATGCGGTATACAACAGCAACTTTAAGATGAGTTTACGGGTTAATCCAGTCTGGTCTCAAACAGGTGTTGAGAATTATGGACTACAAGTAAATAAGGTACTATCCCCGCCTTCATGAAGAAATGACATAAAAGAAAAATAACTAATTTCTGAGCCTGGTCATTCCTTTTATGAGAGCTAATAAATCCCAGTTATTTTAGGAACAAACGTCTCGTGATTTCATTGGATTGTCGTAAAATGGGTACCGTTTTTCGCTCAATGTTCATTAGTTTTATGGTATATCAACTTAATCCCTTTAATCTATTTTTTCCATCTTACTTTTTCTCACTTCTTAACCTCTTTCTCTAAAGCTCATCCGGAGTCAGGTGTTGCAAATTAGTGTTTGTACCTATAAATGAGCCGTTACATTCGTAAATGAATAACCTTTTAAAGGTGGTGTTTAGTTAAGGCCTAATAAACCCTCCCACAGATCCAGGTCTTCAAAGCACACAGAGAAATGAACAGTCGTCTGATAAATGTGCCACCGAACTTTGCAATATACCTTCCCTTGTCATAACCATCCTGTTATCTATCCATACAAAAGAGGAAGGCTATGGATAGTAATTCCTGTTCGGCATTTTCCAAAGGGGCCGATCAAGCCTCGCTACAGAAACCTGAATTAGTAATATCTAATAAGGAAATTTGGATTAGATGGCATAGTGGTACAGGAATATTGATGTCATGGGCAATGGTGGGTTTGAAAACAAAATCCTGAAACTAGATGATACTAAACATTCAAACAGTCCAGCTGCATCGCATTATGACAGCCAAGAGGACTTCATGTTGGACTTGCAGGCCATCGGTGAGGCTCAGACTTCCTTTTTGTCTTGTCTTGAGTTATTACAGAAATTTAGCGAGAAACTTTGCAAGCGGTCGCCTCTGCGTCCTTGAACAAAATCAAGATGGTGGAATTTGGATAGACTTGTTTTTTCTGAACACAAAATGAATTTTCTCCTTGTTTTGCCCTCTGAGATAAAACAGGGCACGCAGTTTTATTCAAATTTTCCCCGTACATTGACTGGGTAAGAGACTTGATTCATGCATATGCATTCACATCTGCTGATATCAATCGGGAGGCTGTGATTAGAGCGCGTTGTCCTTTGAGGTACTGTTTCATATTTGTGCTGAAACAAGAAGCAAAGCGGAACAGAAGCCATCTGCACCTCTAAATCACCCCAAATATCCCTCACAGCAGCAATTCCAGCCTCTGTTCTTCTGTGCTTTTCTCTCCAGCCCTGACAGCATCAAGTTGTCTGTTTGTCAGTGTCTCATGAGGCAGCTTGACAAAGGGGACCTCTTTGAAGTGACAAATGGCTTAGGTCTGAGTTGACTTTGAACCTTCTGGGATGGCAGACTGACCTGGCAACGACTGTTTGTGGTTTAGTGAAGCGTGAAGACATCTGAACAGCACCAACTAGTTGTTCGCTGGTTTTCATTACAAAGCATTTGCTGCCAGTAAGAACATCCTTTTGTCTGTTTTACGCTGACAACTGATTTTAATTGCAAATAATACCATCATGTCCAGCCGAGGTTGCGTGGTTGTGCCTCCTATGTTTGGCTTTCATGGCTCTGCGATCCATGGCTTTTTCGTTTTATCAGAGGCCAATTCTGCAGAATAAAATATCTGTGAATATCTGCCTAAAGGAGCTGGCACAGTTTTAACTGTGAGAGTGCATACTGTATCGATTGAGAGCTTGTGTGCGTACTGCTGGCATGTTATGACACGAAGGAGAAGGAGGGAAAAGAAGAGGATGCGGGTGAAAGGAGGCAAAATGGCGAAGAAGAGTGTAAGCTTGACAGTTGACAGAGTTATGGGGGGATGGGTGTGAGGATGGGAGAGGGGGTGAGAATAAGTAGCTAGTGTGAGGGCAAAAAGTTGCCAGGCTGAATCCCTAAACAGGTTAACCCGCACCTCTGTCACCAATCACTTTCAAAGCTGCCTCAGGGCTAAAGCACAGCTGCCTGGTGCAGATAACAATAATGCAAGTCTATTCCACATTCAAGTATGATCAGGGCTTTTTCATTTGTGTGAAAAAGCAAATAAAGGTAGATGGCCTTATGGCATATTTTCCTTAGGCTGTCTGTTCATAAATATATTCACTTAATACATTTCCTATCACATGTTCTTTCATAGTCTTCCTGAAGGAAAAATGTATTTTCTTGCTGGCGTTGGTTTATCTTGATTTAATTCCCCAGATGAATTTTACTGATCACAACTCGGTTATCTGGAGGTGTAAATGCAGGAATAAAGCTGGTAACATTGGGCCTCATGCAAGAACCGTTCGTACGCACAGATTTGTTCTTAAATCGTCCATACGAGTGATTTAAGAGAATTTGCGCATTCACCAATCTTTTCGTATTTTACGTTTTCTTTCAGGTACGAACTGAATTTACGAGTGATCCAGAGCTGTCGTAGGAGTATCGTAAAATAGTCCGCTGTTATTCAAATCACGTTTGCTTGACTAATGGATTTTATATTTAATTACTTTGAAGCAAACATAAATAAATATATACATTATACCCCATAATTATGCTGACATTATTCTATTTGACTTAAATTGTGCACTAATTGAAGGTTAATTTGAATCTGTAACGGGAAGCGCAGCGGCTGTCTTGCTACTTTTGGATGCCTTAGCACGTCAGGCTCTTGGAAGAGACCGTGTGGAGACAGACGAATGGCTGACATCACAATTAAGATTCCCAAAGACTGTGCTGCTGCAAATATGCAGCTTGCTAGAGCCACAACTCCAGAGAAAAACACGCCGATCAAACCTAATTCCACCACACGTCCAGGTCCTCAACACTCTTGGATTTTTGGCCACTGGAACCTTTCAGAGAGAGACTGGAGACAGATCGGGTGTGTCCCAGTCCTCTGTGAGTCGTGCGCTCCCCTTGGTCATCAAAGCTCTCATCAGTTTATCACCCGTGGTACATCAGATTCCCATACACCACTGTCCAACAAGTACAAATTAAGAGGGACTTTCATGCCGTGGCTGGACTGCCAATCATAATTGGAGCACGAGACGCATATACGTATCAAAGTATCCGTGCTGTCGTGGAGCGCAGTGAGCTGAAGGCCAGGGTGGGTGTGTCTCGATACAGCGGGGGGCAAATAGCCCAGAGAAGGCATGCCAGATTTGCGCAATATTGCCATGAACGGTCTCCTACTACTTGAACCAGCCCAGGCAGACCAGAAGGTGTGGTGCCAGAAGACCCCCCTCATGGACCACCCCATCAAAGGCAACAACTGATTGCACAGCTTTAGTTGCAGTCATCGATCGCCTGCCCATGGCGAGACGTTTTTTTTTTTAAAGCCATTTTCATATCAAACCATTTATTTTTTTATTTCGGTGACATTGCGAACTACAGGTGACACAGAATTAACAGCACTCGTAATTGCTTCCCATTTCTTCGCTTTAGCAGGTCCCGTAATTCCACTGCTGACACTGCTAAAAATGACAGATTTTCCTTTTTGGATCTCTGAAAGCAGAACTTCAATCTCAGAGCCCGTAAAGTTGTTCTTTTTGCGCTTTGATGCCATTATCATGACTCAACACTCAACACTTCCTGGCACAGGAGCGAGGAAGCACAGCTCCTAATATGGTATTATTTTGGGCGTGGAGTATGTAAATCTACTATCCTCGTGCACGTGAACTTAGATACGCACAGGTGTGATTCATCATTTACGCAGGTCGTTTACACACTTTTTCCGAAGTTAAGAGCGTTTGTTGAATCTGACGTGGCGTGTTCGTACAAGACCTTCATACGAAAAAAGTAAGAGAAATTTAGAATAAAAATACGAAAATGTTCTTGCATGAGGCCCATTGAGTCTTCCCCATGTGCTGTGTCTGAGTGCAAAGACTGTAAATGTTTGTATTTCCTTAGTGGCTTTTTTATGTTATTGCTCCATTTTCCTCTCAGCTCTCTTCTGACCTGCTCCTCTCTAACATAACCTTAACAGCTTTTGAATGCAAGCGAGCCTCAATTTGGGTGTAAAATACAAAGTCAAGGAAACATAAGGCCATCCTTAGATAAAATTAAGGGTGAGTTACAGTGAGTAGTCGCTGGGAGATGAGCCAGTCTCCATAAAGGCCTAAAACACTCTGTAAAAGAGAAAGACCTTCAGAAATGGTTAGCAGACTCTTAAAAGATGGGCTATTGTTTCACAGTGTAGAAACATTTGTTCAAGTATCGATGAATGAATCATCAGAGGTGAACCTTTCCTGCACCATCAGCACAAAACTGAGAAGTCGAAGTTTGCAAATGAACAATAAAAAAAGGCTATATGTCTTTTGGAAACAAGTCCTATGGACTGATTAAGTCATTTCTTGGCTGAATGAAGCATAGGAGGTGCTTAAATAAAATAATCTCTTTGTAGATTTTAAGCACGGTGGCATGTGGATCATACTTTAGGTCTGTATTGCAAACAGTAGCACACGGAACATCTCACTAGTAGAAAGAAGATATGATTAAATTACAGTAAACAGCAACAAATTCTAGAATCAAACATCTCTGTAAGAAGCCTGAGGATTAAAGGAGGAAGGATTCTACAACAGAATAACAATCCTAAACACACCTCAAAATACAACACTGGATTACCTCAAGAGGCACAAGTTCCTGGAAAAGACTTTCAAAGAAAGAGACCTTTTGCAAAAAGAATGAGCAAAAATCCCCTAAAAGAACAAAAGTTTTATCTAATTTTTGTTATTTTCAATGCAGAAAATAAAAGATGAGACCCAAATTTTGACAATGGAAGTCAAGGTTGGTACAAAAAAAGGCCTTTTTAATGTTCAGATTTCTATAGACAGGTGATCACAGGGGAGATAATGTGTTTTACACACTGTCTATCACACATAAAAAGCATCTGGAAACCTTTACTCTGATGTTCTTCCCTGTTAAATTTAGCCACATGAACTTTCGTACACTTGTACAATACTTAGATGAGTAATACCGTTGGTAAAGATTACAGTTTTTCCCCCGTTGTTCATAGTCTGTATGTGAGCATCAGTGTGGGTGTTTAACTGGGATCCGATGAAGACTATAAACCCTCCCTGTAATCAGCGTACTATTAGTCATCCCTACAAAGCAGCGAGGAACAATATGTGAAAATGGAGGCTGTGTAAGGTTTCCAACCCACAGCAGTAATTAGCTCCAACCTGACGAACAGCGAAGGCCGTTTGTGGAGGCGGCAGACTGCGGCAAAGCTTTTATCTGAAGGCAAAATGGAGGTAATAATGGGATAATTGTTTTGGACGATGGCTGCCTCTCCCACAGCTACTTGCACAGTCCTGCTAACTTCTGCTGGCAGAGAGCATGTCCAGTTTGGCAGTCACATGCGCACTCTCATGTGGTAAGACAGTATGCATGTGTGTGAACGTGTTTGTGCACGATTAGGTTTCCGTTGGCATTTTTCTGAGAGTGAGTGTTCAACTTGTAGTTGTACGCTTGTGGATTTGAAGTGTGTGTGTGGCTGAAAGCCATCCAACTGCACCGTGTTCTCTGAGAAAGCAGCACAAACCGAGCTAGACCACACAAATGAAATCGTCCCTTCATCAATCTCTGCTCCTGCATCTATCAGTTCCTGCCTGACAGCACTAGCCTCATGCTTTCCTCTCATCTAATCCACATTTTGATTTCATCCTTTCATGAGAAAGTCTGCAGTATGGTGGGAGAGACTTTCTGCAGCACAGGCTGCAAGCTGAATTCAGACGACCTTTGTTTTCAATCATTGCATCCTCCTGACTCCGGACGTTTGGTTTCCATGGTTACATTGGTATTTAGTGGTCATGTTACAGTGTCTCATATGTTTACACCCTGTCTAAGACTGTATGTATAAATATACACATCAATTATATAATCTGTCTCAAACACATAGAACAGTCTCCTGCTATCCTATATGCATATTCCATCTGTGCAACATGTTCATTGTCATATTGATATTATCCATATATCATGTGTATGAGTGTGCAGTTTCAACCACTACAGCAGATGCATTTTTTGTGCCATGCTGGTGGGCATCAGGTAGGCTCATTCTGACTTGGAAAATAAATTATATTAAGAAATCTCATGGACGATGATGGGGGTAAGGTGGGGATCGTTTTTGGACATTTGTCATTAATGGCTATGAAACATTTGGAGTGAGCCAGACTCTAAGGGACAATGGTCCCAAACGTAAGAGAAACACAGACATTTCTTTTTCACTCTCTTTTAAATGACCCACTGAACACCATGAATGTAATAGTTTGCACTCAATAAAAACACGTTCTTCTACATGTTTTTCACACAAAATGAGCCTCAACACTATCTGATCTTCATATTCAAGGGTTATCCATATTTTCTTATTTACAGTAATCAAAGTGTCAGCAGTGACTCTTTCCTCCTTAATTTGCCATTCAGCTAAGTCAGTCAATCTATGTTTTTCAGAGCACTTATCTTGTCCTAGCAACCTTGCAAAGATCTCTCAAGGTTCAACTTGCTCCAGGCTGTATTTTAGCTTGTTAATGAGGTGGGAAATGTTCGCTCCTCTGTTCTTCCACGGAACAAAACAACTACAGGGAATTCACTTTAGCTTGTGTCTGCTGGGAGTTATCAGAGAGACAGAGATGGAGGGAAGGCTAAAGGACAGACGACGGGGTGCAAATCAAGGAGACCGTCCTTGCTGTGGATTTAAAAGAAAACTCAAGTTAAAGGGGAGGCGGCGGGCACAGTGGAAGTGATGACACGTTAACCTCGTCGAAGGGGAATAATCTTTGGGAAACAGAATGATGGAGAAGAGATAGATGGGTGATATAGACAAGGAGAAAGCAGAACGCCTCTTTTTTAGTAACAAACAACCAGCCTGCTATTTTCCTACTCACTCCTATTTTTCTGCTTTCCTTGCTAAAGGATCACTCTGTGTTCACCAAAACAGTCCTGGCTGAGTGTCTCATAGTCCGAGAAGGCTGCAGCTCAACGTCTGAAACCTGAAATGTCATTTACAAATAAAGCTGCATTGACACTGCATAGAAGCTGTTTGCATTTTTTTTTAAAAAGGGAAAAATCAGCCCTGTGAGCAGAGATATGCAAAGAGCAAAAAGAAAAGAGAAAGACTTAGATGCTGGGTGGTAAGCAGAAACAAGGCAGTGATGGAGCGCAGATTAGAGAGCATTTTACACTGATCTCCTCATCTATTAACACAATCTGCAAAGCTTTGAAGAGAGATGTGCGTGCAAGCATTTCATCAAGAAATGTTTGCTCTGCAGAGTAGCATGCAACACACTATGCTGTACGTGTGTGTGTATGGCTGCCGAATCAGCTCTGCTGTCAAGTAAAGCAAGCGGTTCAGCTGAGCACCCAAAACCAACTGAAATGCATTTCTGCCTCACAAAAACTGATGTTGTGAGGCAAGCCAGAGAAGTAAGTAAGTAAGTAATTTTTATTTATAGAGCACGTTTAAAACAGTTTACACTGACCAAAGCGCTGTACATATGATATGGCTAAAAAAAATAGAAAAATAAAAGCAAATCAGAACAAGCAAAATATAAAATCAAACACAAAGAGAGTAAGAAAGACAAATACAGAAATACAATTGACAAATAGACAGCACTAACAAATAAATAGCAACATAAAGCTAGGAAGCAGGGAAGGCCAGGGAGTATAGGTGGGTCTTGAGCCTTGATTTAAAGGTGGTCACAGAGGGAGACAGTCTAACATCTCGGGGAAGACAATTCCACAGACGTGGGGCTGCTACTGCAAAAGCTCTATCGCCTTTTTGCTTGAGGTGGGTGCGGGCCACAGAGAGAAGACCCTTGTCGGCAGATCTAAGGGACCTGGATGCTGAGAAGGGATGGAGGAGGTCTGAGATATATGAGGGAGCCAACCCATGCAGTGCCTTATATACAATCAGCAGGACTTTAAAGTGGATCCTAAAGCTAATGGGGAGCCAGTGTAAGGAGGCCAGTACAGGGGTGATGTGTTGATATTTTTTGGTGCCAGTTAGCAGCCTTGCAGCTGCATTCTGTACCAATTGCAGACGAGAAAGTTGGGACTGGGGGAGACCAAGATAGAGGGAGTTGCAATAATCTAACCGGGATGTATGAAATGCATGAATTACTGTTTCTAAGTCCTTGGGAGACAGGGAGGGTTTGAGATGGGAAATAATTCTCAGCTGATGGAAGCTACTCTTGATAACAGAGCTAATCTGCCTTTTAAAACAGAGCTATGGTGACACCTAGATTTTTGGCATGTGGCTTGACAAAAGGGGAGAGGTGGGCTAATTGTCCTTCGATCAGGGGCCTAGCTTTAGGAGGGCCAAAAATGATGACCTCTCTCTTACCATCATTTAGCTGAAGGAAGTTACTACTCATCCAGCGCTTAATATCCTGGAGACAATCCAGAAGAGGCTGAATGGAGTTATCAGATTTTAGGGGCAGGTATAGCTGGGTGTCATCGGCATAAAAGTGAAAAGAGATGTCATAACGCCGGATGATGACGCCAAGGGGGAGCATGTATAAACAAAACAGCAAAGGGCCCAAAATGGAGCCTTGCGGGACCCCATAAGAAACAGGAGCTGAGGAGGAAGAGGAGCAACCAAGGGATACAGAGAAGGTTCTGTGTCTGAGGTAGGAGCTGAACCAGAGTAATGCTGTCCCCTTTATGCCTACCCAGTCCTCAAGACGGGATAGGAGGGTGTTGTGGTCCACAGTATCAAACGCTGCACTGAGGTCCAAAAGAACCAGGATCGCATTTTGACCTGAATCTAAAGTATGAAGCAGATCATTGGTGACTTTTAGCAGAGCCGATTCAGTACTGTGGAGTGTTCTAAAACCTGACTGGAAGGGCTCAAGGATGTTATGCTCAGCCAGGAAGGGAAGCAACTGGGCCAGCACTACTTTCTCCAGTACCTTGGAAAGGAAAGGAAGTTTAGAGATGGGACGGTAATTATTTAAAGAATTTGCATCCAGGTTGGGCTTTTTAAGCAGGGGTTGGGCCACTGCATGCTTAAAGCAGGCAGGGACAGCGCCAGATGTCAAACAGGAGTTGACAACTAACTGTATGGAAGGGCCCAGCACATCAAAAGCATCTTTAAAAATAGAAGAGGGGACAACATCACCAGGGGAAGATGTGGGTTTCATACAGAGGACTATGTCCTTGAGATCTGCCAGCGATACATCAGCAAAGTGACTAAAAGTAAATAAAGGGCCTGAAGACACCTTAACTGCGGGGGAAGGCAGAGGAGGGGGAGAGAACGGTGCTCTGATGTTTTCAATTTTATCAATGAAAAATGTTTTAAATTTCTCACAAGCATCAGCATTTGTGAAGGGAGCCGGTGAGAGTGGAGGGTTGGTGATTTGATTAATAGTGTGAAACAGGATTTTGGGTCTGTTAGCATGTTGATTGATAATATCAGAGAAGTATTTAGCTCTGGCTGCTTCGGCAGCTGCCTGGAAGGATGCTAAAGTAGATTTAAAAATGTCATGGGAGATTGTAAGACGGTCTTTTAGCCATTTCCTTTCAGCTCTCCGGCAGGCCTGCCTGAGTGAGTGGGAGGCATCATCTAACCAGACTTGAGATCTAAATTTTGGGCGCTTGTGAGGAGCTACCATATCCAGAATGGCTAGGCAGGAGGAGTGGAAGAGAGCAACAATATCATCTGGGCTGGATGAGACAGAAGAGGCTGAGGACATGGTAGTAGCAATGGACTCTTTGACAAAAAAGTCAGAGAACTGAGCTATTAACTGAGAATTTATACAGCGAGAGTAGCGGCCAGTAGCTTTAGCCGCCTGCACAGGGTTAGAGATGACAAAGTTAAATAAAACAGGTAGATGGTCAGAGAAGGACGTTTCCTCAACCATAATATTGTCTACAGAAAAACCATAAGATAAAACAAGATCAAGGGTATGACCTAATATGTGGGTGGCTTGATCAATATGTTGACTGAGACCAAATGCATTCATAGCATCACAGAACTCTTTTACCATTGGCTTATCTGGGCAGCATACATGAATATTAAAATCACCCAGTACTAGTAACCGGTCATGCAATGACACAAAATGAGAGAGGAAACCTGAAAATTCAGCAATAAAATCTTTATCTGGTTTAGGAGGTCTATAAATCAACACACACACCAGCGAGTTCGTTTTAGATTCCACTGTCATGCATTGAAGTTCGAAGGTACTGTAAATCTCTGTTGGAAGCGACCGGATTTTCACGGCATTTTTGTATACAAGAGCTACGCCACCACCTCTTCCAACACGTCTCGGGGTACTAACAAATGAATAGTTTGTGGGACACAGTTCACCGAAGGCAGCAGAAGAAAAATCCGCTGCAGCATTTGGACCAGCTCTAACAGGTAACCATCTAATAACATCTTTGGACTCTGTCTTGCTTTTTGTGCTGTGTAATGAAAGTGGCCCAAATCTAAAAGTCACCAACAGATCCGTCCAAAGTATCATAAAGACATTGGCAATGCAAGATGTACTAATAATAAGTGACTGCTGAAACATTGTTTGGAGTTGAAGAGGCACTGTTGGGATAAGTGTCAACATTGGAAAGGTGTGAACACAATGCATTTTTTTTTGTCTGGAATTATTCATATGACAACCCAGATAAAATGACAGCAGGATGAGCATACATATGAGTATAAAGGAAAGGAGTCACACAAAACTCGCTCTATTACTTCTTTTAATTGTTTACTTTTTGTTCTGACTGTTTTCAACATACTGTGAGTTAAGCTCTTTTTATTTGACTATTTAACATTATTTTACTACAGTATAATCAGACTTAAACTATTTAATAAGTGCTTTGATCTCAAGCACTGTCCATGGTCCTGAACCGTGTGAAATAATGACAAATGACACTGAAGTGAACGTTTATTTAACAAAGTGGGAGAGTTAACAGCCTTTTTTAAAAAGAGCCAAACATTCCAGCTGAAATGGTTTCAACAACTTAACAAGTGGCAAACACTTGTTCACCTGACAGCAAATTATTTCCATCAGATTGTTGTTGCTCCACCTGACAACCATCATGGCTGCTTATTTATGCGACTCCTGGTGAATTGTTTTGGTAATTGTTGAAATAAAGTGGAAGCATCTATGTTCAAAAGTTGAAGTATTATTAGTAGTTCACCACAGAACTTTCCACT
This sequence comes from Odontesthes bonariensis, assembly GCF_027942865.1. Classification (NCBI taxonomy): domain Eukaryota; kingdom Metazoa; phylum Chordata; class Actinopteri; order Atheriniformes; family Atherinopsidae; genus Odontesthes; species Odontesthes bonariensis. The sequence goes on from NC_134521.1 coordinate 27,628,566, forward strand.
CCAACTGGTATTTTTTTTCAGATGTAGATTAATATTAATTTGTGAATGTGATCCACCAGCTGTGTGAGGCTGTATTCAAAAACCCTTGAAATTCCTGGATGTGTCGCACCAATGTGGCAGCAGCTCTGATCCTATTGCGTGTATTTTGTTGTTGGCTTTTTAGTTTGTATTTAGATTTTTCTATGCTGGTTTAAAAGCTGTGCTGCTTGACTGATTTCTTCTCGTACATTTGACATTCTTTAGCATCTGGTCTCATCATATAATGAGTTAAGATGCCTACAGAAAGTTGTTTAAAATAACAGCAATAGCTAAAAAGGCTTTCAAAAACAGAGAAAAAGACCATAAATTCCTTGATGAATCGAAGAGAAAATATGGTGCATGTCACGCAGAAGTATAATGGATAAAGAGATAAAGTTTAAACCATATTTTCCCTTTATCCTAATGGGAAATGTGAGATCGCTTATTTGATGATAATGGTAGAATTCTGGGGTTTAGCAGTTTTTCGGATTACACTAAAGTGAAACAGTGTCACCCATAAACTGAGAGCCCCAAAGTTCTTCCACAGACCTCATAAAGTGCCCTGAGATAACATTTATTGTGGATTGCTACTATTCAGTGTACACTAAACTGAACTCAATTGATTACTGTACCATGATATATGATTTAATTCAAACTGAAAACTCTAACCTTCTGCTGTATTCAAAATCATAAAGGGCACCAAGGAGAAGCTGGACAAGACTTAATTGACACATTTGTCCATCAGTGTAAACAAGTCACCTCGATCATCTCATGGCTTTAGAGAACTGTGGAAGCCCAGTTTCCTACTTTACCTTGTCAACAATGGTCCTTAAACAGCCTCAGTCTGTCTGACACAGACTGATTTCACAGCCTTTTTTCATATCCACCTTCTAATTATCTTCTCTCCTGCTCCAGAAAAGCCTTTCAAGCATAATAACACTTCTCCATTACATACAAGTGTCGACACCGAAACATTTGCACACCTACGCTTGTGCACTCTTTCTCCTTTCTTTCTCTCTGTCAGGGTTGCTATGGAAGTAGGTTTTCTTTGCAGCCATGACAACGTGAGTTCTCTTTGGTCTCCCCTAGCGACATAAAACCATAACAGACATCACCTAGGTGATGTAGATGTTTTTGAAACGGTGACTCAGGGATTCATAGACTCAAATTGTACTATTTGTTGGGCAGCGGTCGAAAAGTACTGCAGCTTGTATGCAAATACAACAATGTTGTATCCAGAGTGACAGTGCTGGTCCTGGAGTAAAATGTTGCTGTGAGCGGTTTACGTCTTACATGTTAGCAGCGTTTAACTGCTGTGCTGCAACTGGCTCGGGTCAAGCAGTGGCCCCTCCAAGAAATCACCAGATACATCTGAGGGGTTATCAGAGTGTTTCTGCTTTCAAACTATCATCTAATCTTTGATTTTTGTCTCTGATTGAGCTGTGTGCAGCTAGTAGCAAATGGGAAAATGACAAAAATGCTCCAGCAGGGTGTTCCAATTCTCGGTATCTTGCATGTAATCAGAGTCCTTGTATGATTATCACATACCATCCACATAAGTAATAATACAATGAGATTTTCAATTGTGTGACTGCTTACTTTCAGTCTCTCAGACACCCCGTCAGTAAAGCTGATGGTGAACTCCTCCACCTTGGGGACCTTCAGCCGCTTCTTCTCTGTCTGGTACTCCGTGCGAGTTTTCACCACCACCTCCAAGAAGAGAGAAAGTTCCAGTTAGAGCAGTTGGATGGAGAAATTTATGAAGTCACAATGATGTATTCTGACAATTTGAATCAAATGGCAGCTGTGAAAGTATTCAGCGTTGTGAGGGAAGTTTGAAAGATAAAAATAAACAGAAGATAAAAGCGGGTAAATAGATAAAGTCCAGTACAAAGAGTGCTGCCAGCTGGAAGTGTTTGTTGCCCAACACTGCCCTCCATGTTGCATAAATGCTTCAAACTCATTCTTGTGTTAACATGAGTAGGGTTTAGGAGAGATAATGATAACTTGAGGACAAAAATCTTTAGTTTTAGATACTCAACTGTATTCTTTGAATATTGTATAAACATGTGTGAAATATGTAGCCGAAAGGATCATGTCATGTGTCGTTGGAAATATGAGACTGAAAGCACAAGAGTTCAGAAGTCGGTCCACTTCACTGGTCAGTAACCAGCTGTTGTTATTAAATCATGAAATTTTAAAAACACGTGGAACACAAAAACATATCATTGCACAAATGCCATTTCGCAGTATCTGTGCATGTGACTGGCAAAAGAAGAAACCTTCTCTTCAGATAAAACCCAGCACCCACCCAGAGTCCACCTACAGCAAAGCCTTCGTGTCAGACATTGCTTTCTTAATTATAGCTGCTGCCACCAATTCAAGAGCACCAGAGTGAAGTGAAAACTGTGTTCTATGTTGGCAACTGAAAGAAAAACAAAAAGGAGAGACGAAATATTTCGTTCAAGCTCTTATCAAAGCAAAGCAGCAAGACTCAGATGTATTTGTGCTGAGTATCTACAGGACCGTCTGTAATTCCAGTCAATCAAATATGCAAACAGCACAAGAGGAGCTGATTAAACATTAATCATCTTGATTAAATCATCTCTTCATCCGGTTTGAACTTGTGTCATACAACTGCAAAGGGGATTGATCCCTTCTCTCCCTTTAGAAAAAAGGTTTAGTGTTTTATTCATAAAGAAACCCCAAAAAACACCAGAATCAAAGATCTTAAGAACATCTTCTGTTGCCTTCCACCCTGGAACTTACCAAAGACCTACGCTCTCACAGCTCAGTCTCTCGGGATTAAAGATGAAACAGCAATCATTGTAGTAGCAGGTTTGAGGAATCTCATACAGGGGAAGATGCGCAGAAAAGAGAAGCTCTGACAGGTTTCCTACAGGGAATATCAGTCCTAAAGAAATACAGCGATGGGGAGACACAAAGAGGCTGAGTTTGACCAGCAAAAAAACGGATTTTCTAAATTTCACTTTGTTGTTCTTCATGTCCCATTCATTCAATTCATTTTTCATTTCCAGAAAGTTTTTGAAGAAATATGCTGTATATCTACAGGTTTCACTGTAATAAACTGTTGGGCTCTTCTACAGAATGTGGAGGCATGTCTAATTGATTATATGTTGATACATTTTAAAAGGGAGCTGTGTCAGCAGGCTGTGCTGTTGTTTGGGCTGGAATCATTAGCTCACCTTCTCGGAGAGTCTGTCAGTCTTGTTGACATACAACAAGGCTTCAGCCATGCAAGAAAGAGAGAGACACGGCATATTAATACTTCATAAAGCAGCCGGTGTATGTTTGTAGCATCAAGCAGTGGAAGAAAATCAGGTGGGAAGTATTAAAGTAGCTACTGTACAGTGGTGTGTTATTCCCCTAAAAAACACTGTGTTACAGAGCCAGGGCAGGGGGTAATACTCCAAGAGAAAAACTCAAGAATTTAAAAAAATTCGAATAGAAAATTCAACTCAATGAGAGACACACTATGAGCTTTGAGACTAGAGAAAAACCAATGACCGCACACAGGGGGAAGTAATCCATTAATGAAACACAGGTGAGGAGCAATAATCTGACATGACATACGTGTAGAGCAACAACACAGGAAGCAGATCTAACTGTGGTGCTCAATTCTGTATCTGAAAGCACTCGATCTCTGACTGCTGAGTTGTACGCAGAAGACTACATACTGCAGTCATCATAATAAGGATTCAAACGCTTTTGGACACTGATTGGATAATTTTCTTGCTGCAGTGAATGATGTCTTTTTGGTTGGTCACCCTCTTTTCTTTGGTGCAATGCATTAGGCTGTATAACTTCTGAGTTAGCTATCATTGATCCAACACTACTTTTCACCATGAATAGTGTTTGTATCCACTGCTCTTGCAAAAGGAAGTGATGTAATAGATCTTCATGTAATATTCCCCCCTTCCGTGATGCATTCTTATTTTTCTTTCCTTTTCCATGTGATCATACAGTTAAATATTTAGAGGATTTTCTTTTCTTTTTAAAAGAGACTATGTAGTGTACCTGCAACATGGCAGGGAAACCAGACTTGTTGTGTTGTACAGCATTACTACATTCTAACAAAAGCTGCCTCTAATGCAGACGCATAGCATGAGACAGGCACTTCAACTCCTGCATGCATTCAGGTTCAGTGCTCCCCTGCTGTATGTGTTGAAATGTACCAGCTTACGTTATTAGAATCCTAACAAACATTTTCTGTAAGCAAAAATCTGGTTTCTAACAGGTAAACTTGTTGGAGAAATGAACTTGAAGGAGTGAATGGCTATATCCATTCATCTTGTGGAGGGCATAAATGTCTGTTCCTGTCTATCCAATAAGTTACGAGTGTCCTGGAACCAAGAGATGGTGCCAGGATGGTGCAACGGAATACAATAAGGGGATCACCGAGGTCAGAAGGAAGTTGGTACTTTACATCCTCTGGGAACCTTGAACTTTTTGTGGTCAGTGTCTACGTCATGGTGGTGTAACAGAAAATGTGAAAGGATGTTCAAAGCCGTTTATCAGTAAGATTAATGGTTTGTACAACAGGTTAGAAATCTGATAGTTGGTTAGATGGTTCCTTTGTGCCACCCTCTGACATTTCCATCCACTAGAGCCACACACTTGAGTACACTAACAGATTGTCAGAGGAAATCACGAATGGAAAATAAAAGACTGCTTCTGTGAAGTGAGACAGCAAGAAAATTGGAAAGTTTATTACTCCATTACTTATATTACTTATTATTTTACATCCAGCATTGTTAGATAAGACCTCTGTTCATAAATTAATGGTTTTCTATAAAGCACTGGGACCTTTCTAATCAGAGAAGGTGCTGCTGATGGCTAAAGGGGGCTAAATGAGCCAAGCTGATTGATGGCCCCTTCATTATGTAATAAGAAATAGGGTACTGAGAGTTAGTTTGGGAAAGAGTAATGAAGCAACACACAACGCTGGTGTGATTGAACCTAGAGGCTCTGGAGGTTTTATTGTGAAATGACTTGGAGAAAGAGAAAGTTGAGCTGAAATTTGAGACAAGCCTGATGTCGAATGCTGCTGTACTTAAAGCTGTATGGCATCTGGGCTCCAGGAACCCAATCAAATGCAGTATTCACCCACTACAGCTGTCAACTTTATAAAGGAGCTTTCTGGAGCCAACTGGAATCTTTGCAGTTCAGGTAGTGGAGGCAGTTTGTTTGTACAGCGGTTTCTGGCTTTGTCTCAAAGTGACAGTGAGACACTCAGAGGCAGCACAATCAGCTACAAGGACACTGAGACATTGGGCCTCATGCAAGAACATTTTGGTGTTTTTAATCTAAATTTCTCTCACTTTTTTCGTACGAAGGTCTCGTACAAACACGCCACGTCATATTCAACAAACGCTCTTAACTTGGGAAAAAGTGTGTAAATGACCTGCGTAAATAATGAATGAGTGTTGAGTCGTGAGAATGGCATCAAGGTGCAAAAAGAACAACTTTACGGGCTCTGAGATTGAAGTTCTGCTTTCAGAGATCCAGAAAGGAAAATCTGTCATTTTTAGCAGTGTCAGCAGTGGAATTACGGGACCTGCTAAAGCGAAGAAATGGGAAGTTATTACGAGTGCTGTTAATTCCGTGTCACCTGTTTGTAATGTCACCAAAATAAAGAAGAAATGGTTTGATATGAAAATGGCTTTAAAAAAAAAACGTCTCGCCATGGCCAGGCGCTCGATGACTGCAACTAAAGCTGTGCAATCAGGTGTTGCCTCATCATGATGGCACTTTGATGGGGCGGTTAATGAGGGGGGTCTTCTGGCACCACACCTTCTGGTCTGCCTGGGCTGGTTCAGGTGGAGACCCTCGTTCATGGCAATATTGTGCAAATCTGGCATGCCTTGTCTGGGCTATAGAGCAATTTGCCCCCCCGCTGTATCGAGACACACCCACCTGGCCTTCAGCTCAGTGCGCTCCACAACAGCACGGGGGCTTTGATGCGTATGTGTGGGCAGTCTATTGCTGGGTGGAATTGGGTTTGATCTGTGTGTTTCTCTCTGGAGTTGTGGCTCTAGCAAGCTGCATATTTGCAGCAGCACAGTCATTGGCAATCTCAATCGTAATGTCAGCCATTTGTCTGTCTACATGGTCTCTGAGCACACATGCACTAAGGCATCCAAAAGTAACAAGTCAGCCGCTGGTTACGCTTCCCATTGACCTTGTTCTATACAGAGTCAAATGAACCTTCAATTAGTGCATAATTTAAGTCAAACAGAATAATGTCAGCATCATTATGGGGTATAATGTATATATTTATTTATGTTTGCTTCAAAGTAATTAAATATTCAATCCATTAGTCAAGCAAACTTGATTGGAATAACAGCGGACTATTCTACGAAACTCCTACGACAGGTCTGGATCACTCGTAAATTCTGTTCGTACCTGAAAGAAAACGTAAAACACGAAAAGATTGCAGAATGCGCAAATTCTCTTAATTCACTCGTACGCACGACTTAAGAACAAATCTGTGCGGTCGAACGGTTCTTGCATGAGGCCCATTGATCTTGTTCTTTTTCTATCCATCCACCTCCTCTGGCTTGTTCTCCATTCCCTGCCCTGTCCACTGAAGAGCATAAGTACACTCTGAAAGCAAAGAAACTGTCTGGACATTCTGACTTTTTAGTTGTATGGGATGAACAGAAACCTGTGACTGTAAATCAGTGCCGCAAAAGAATAGAAGATCAATAAATTAAGTTAGGAGTCAAGTCATGCTGTTTCAATCTATGGTAAATTATTTAATAACCAACTGTAGTGTGGAAACGTTTTTTTTATTTAATAAATGGTGATTTATAAATTCATAAAATTGTGGAAATAATCATCCGCATTGCCACATTCATTGGACAATAATGCTGTAATTATTTAGAAGCCCGTTAGATTTGCGCGGCTTGTGAGAATTAAAATAGTGATTTATAAGTTAAGCATCGAATTGTCATCGCAAGCAAAAATATTCTCACAAACCACAAATCAAACTGGTTTCTGAATAACAAATTATTAGGTATTAATAATTATTGTCCAACGAATGTGGTGTTTCAGATCAGTCACCCTTTCGATGACAATGCTCGTCAAACTCAGCCTCTTTGCGTCTCCCCATCGCTGTATTTCTTTAGGACTGATATTCCCTGTAGGAAACCTGTCAGAGCTTCTCTTTTCTGCACATCTTCCCCTGTATGAGATTCCTCAAACCTGCTACTACAATGATTGCTGTTTCATCTTTAATCCCGAAAGACTGAGCTGTGAGAGCGTAGGTCTTTGGTAAATTCCAGTGTGGAAAGCAACAGAAGACAGTCTTAAGATCTTTGATTCTGGTGTTTTTTGGGGTTTCTTTATGAATAAAACACTAAACCTTTTTTCTAAAGGGAGAGAAGGGACCAATCCCCTTTGCAGTTGTATGACACAAGTTCAAACCGGATGAAGAGATGATTTAATCAAGATGATTAATGTTTAATCAGCTCCTCTTGTGGTGTTTGCATATTTGATTGACTGGAATTACAGACGGTCCTGTAGATACTCAGCACAAATACATCTGAGTCTTGCTGCTGCTTTGCTTTGATAAGAGCTTGAACGAAATATTTTCGGATGTTTTCATGCTGTGAATGGATTTGGTACCAGTCGCATGAATCCCTGATAGTAATGCATGATTAATGTGAAAGATATGAAGGTTCTGAAATTTTGCTTTAATAAAAGATTTCGCCTTTTGTATTCAGTTGCAAATCCAAAGATGTGGATTCACACAATCAGAGAATTCAACACTGGCACATTATAATCTTTCTATTTGATATTTTGCATGCAGTTACCTTGTTGCTTTTACACAGCAGCATCGCTCATTTAAAGCCAACTCGTGAATTCATTGTGGTTTCTGCTTTATTCAACAATCTATTCCTCTGAAGTTTTATGCCATAGCATATTATATACATACAGTGATTTGTATAATTTGTTCATATAAAATACTGGTAATGCCTGCTTGAAAAATGAATGCTTGATGCCATTTTAAAAAGCCACAACCGCAGTGCTCAATGCTTTAGCAAGCCTGAAAACTGTGGGTCTCTCAGGGTGTCACAGCTGATCCTCTGTTAATCAAATTAAAAAGAGAAGCTATTTGCATTCCCACCAGAGATGTGAATAAGTCACTGTTTACAAAGCCGGGATAAAAAGCAGGAGAAATCTGAGGAGCAGGACAGAAAGTCACGTGTCTAACCAACAGATAACACGACTGGATTACAAAGCATATGGCCTGCTGAAGCCCTGAGTGGCAGTGATAGTATTAAAGAGAAACCTAAATGCAACAACTAATGGCACAAGATGCATGTCTATTTGACATTAATTAAAAAATGTATATGTATTTTCGTTTGTTGCAGTTTGCCACATTTATTTAGAAGAGTTGGCAAGCTGAAATGTGGTCGGTTAAGGTTTTTAGAAATGGTGGATATATGCCATCTCCAGTGCTGGTTCAGGGCTGGAGCCGATTCTGATATGGCTCCAAAGGGGTTTTTCCACCAAAGCCAGAGCCTAACCCAGAGCCAGTTCTTTCTGTTTCGACCACTAAAGTACTGGCACTAGCACGGAGAAACTGGTGCAACAGCAGTACCAACTCTTTGCTGGGCTCATTATTCTCTCCAGAACTGAGCAGAATAGATGCTGCACTGGCTCTGGATTTTGAAATCTCATGGTCAAAGCATGCTCATTGGTCTGGTTGGTCTCTATAACCCTGGTCTATGCTGCTCACTCTGTTGGGAGGACTTGCTTGTCTTGCTTTTATGTAACATTGAATTGAATGTTTTTGGAGTTCAGTCAGGAAAAATATTGAAGCTATTTGTTTTGAATCTGGGTTTACTTGATGGATCTATCAAACTATTTTCTGATTTTGACCAAGCAATCAATTAGATAGAAAAATAATCAGCAGATCGCTGGAGTGTGAGAATAATAAACTCCATCTCTGTAAACTGTAAACTCCATCTCTGTAAACTGTAAACTCCATCACTGTAAACCGTAAACTCCATCACTGTAAACTGTAAACTCCATCTCTGTAAACTGTAAACTCCATCACTGTAAACTGTAAACTCCATCTCTGTAAACTGTAAACTCCATCACTGTATATTGTAAACTACATCACTGTAAACTGTAAACTCCATCTCTGTAAACTGTAAACTCCATCACTCTAAACTGTAAACTCCATCAATGTAAACTGTAAACTCCATCTCTGTAAACTGTAAACTCCATCTCTGTAAACTGTAAACTCCATCACTGTAAACTGTAAACTCCATCTCTGTAAACTGTAAACTCCATCTCTGTAAACAGTAAACTCCATCTCTGTAAACCGTAAACTCCATCACTGTAAACCGTAAACTCCATCACTGTAAACTGTAAACTCTATCACTCTAAACTGTAAACTCCATCACTCTAAACTGTAAACTCCATCTCTGTAAACTGTAAACTCCATCACTGTAAACTGTAAACTCCATCACTGTAAACTGTAAACTTCATCTCTGTAAACTGTAAACTCCATCTCTGTAAACTGTAAACTTCATCTCTGTGAACTGTAAACTCATCACTGTAAACTCCATCACTGTAAACTGTAAACTCCATCACTGTAAACTGTAAACTCCATCTCTGTAAACTGTAAACTCCATCACTGTAAACTGTAAACTTCATCTCTGTAAACTGTAAACTCATCACTGTAAACTCCATCTCTGTAAACTGTAAACTCATCACTGTAAACTGTAAACTCCATCTCTGTAAACTGTAAACTCCATCACTGTAAACTGTAAACTCCATCTCTGTAAACTGTAAACTCCATCACTGTAAACTGTAAACTTCATCTCTGTAAACTGTAAACTCATCACTGTAAACTGTAAACTCCATCACTGTAAACTGTAAACTCCATCACTGTAAACTGTAAACTCCATCTCTGTAAACTGTAAACTCATCACTGTAAACTCCATCACTGTAAACTGTAAACTGTAAACTCCATCACTGTAAACTCCATCTCTGTAAACTGTAAACTCCATCACTGTAAACTGTAAACTCCATCTCTGTAAACTGTAAACTCCATCTCCGTAAACCCCACTGAAACTTCACCCGCCCCTGCAGACATCTCTGTGAAACCCTGCAGTCCGGGAGGTCACACAGTCATCAGGCAGGATCAGGGCGAAAAACAGCTGGGGTTGTGTTTGAAAAGCTGCTCAAAGGAGCACGGATGATCTGGGGTGCGAGTTTGATCATCAGGCCAGTAAGCATCACTTTAGCTTTGAAGAATAAAAAAAAAAAAAAAAATGGTCTCAGATCAGACTAAAGCTGACCAACACTGAACTCTTTCTGGGTGAGGCATGTGGCACAAACAACCTTAAGATTACAGAGGGTTTTAATCCCACAGATTTCCTTGGAGTAAATAGTTTCAGATGTTTTCCTACTACACAACACTGCTGTTGTGTGTAAAGGAGCTGTAAATTGAATCTCTAAAATAACACTGTAAAAATAACCAAACAATGTGACACCAGCTACCAGTACTGAGAAATGTGGAGACCGTTCTGCTCCACGCGACTTTATTCCTTTATCCAGAGTTTTATTACAAGTCTCAGTTCAGTGCTGTGCTGTGCGACCCACAGCTTTACTGTACAAGTCCACTTTCAAAGATTCGGTGTTGCTTCCTGCTTCAGCAAGCAGCCATTTCCAGGGAAAATGATAAAAACCTGCTAAGCTGCACACAGTGAAGTTAGTAAGTAGCTGGTGAGAATAGGAGGCGAAAGAGCCCCAAAAGCAGAAACTAATTAGGACGGAACATTGGATTTATGATGGATAATGTTGGCTTTATAACAGTGGATTGGGAAATGAGAAACACTTTTAGGTATACATTTTGTTTCTGCTGCACCTAAATGATTACAAAAATCAGTTATTGCAGCTTTAAAGATTCTAACTTTGAATAGGAATTACTTTGTGAAGTATCTTTAAATGACATAAAAAGCCAAGCAAAATATGTCACGCCACAGGACTTATGTTTTAAGTTTTATGTTTTAGGTTATGTTTTGGTTCTTAGATCATGTCTTAGTTTTACAGTCCATGTTTAGTTTTTAGTTTTGCCATGTTTTAGTTTCCCTTCACTTACCAGTTCATTAGTTTCACTCACTTCACCTGTGTTTTTCCCCTCAGCTACACTCACTCTCCAATCACTCAAAGTCCCTATTTAGTTTCCAGTCCCCCCTCTCAGTTTGCCAGATCTTTGCGATATTTGTCTTACTTACCTGCCCGCCATGCCATGATACCAGTTTGTTCCATGTTCCTCGTTTGCCTAGCTAAGCAAGGGCGTAACTTTGGGTCTACGATTGGGGGGGTTAAACTCGCGGCATATTTATTTATTTATCTATTTATTTAATCATTTTCTTCCTTGCTAATTTGCCATTCCTGTGTTAGAAATACATTGTGATACTTTTACTGATTTAGGCTACTTAACGTAAATGCAGCTGTTCACTTGACTAGTTATGCAATGACGACACAGTAGTTAAATTCAGTGTTTAAGCACTAGCCAACAGTGGCAGCTGACAAGAACTTAAAGATTAATCAATTTCATCACTGTATTGGCACCTACATGCAGCAAATGTATTATGCACAATGCAACTCTCGATACTCCCCCTTGAGCTGTCACCTTATCGTGGTGGGGGGGTTTGCGTGCCCCAATGAGTCTGGGAGCTATGTTGTCTGGGGCTTTAAGCCCCTGGTAGGGTCACCCATGGCAAACAGATCCTAGATGAGGGACCAGACAAAGAACAGCTCACAAGACCCCTATGATGAATAATATTTATGGACACCGTGTTCCCTTGCCCGGACGCGGGTCACCGGGGCCTCCCCCTGGAGCCAGGCCCAGGGGTGGGGCCCGCCGGCGAGCGCCTGGTGGCCGGGTCTGTGCCCGTGGGGCTCGGTCGGGCACAGCCCGAAGAAACGACACGGGTCCCCCTTCCTACGGGCTCACCACCCGTGGGAGGGGCCATGGGGGTCGGGTGCAATGTGAGCTGGGCGGCAGCCGAAGGCGGGGACCTTGGCGGTCTGATCCTCGGCTACTGAAGCTGGCTCTTGGGACGTGGAACGTCACCTCTCTGCTGGGGAAGGAGCCTGAGCTGGTGCGCGAGGCTGAGCGGTTCCGGCTAGATATAGTCGGACTCACCTCGACGCATGGCTTGGGCTCCGGAACCAGCCTCCTCGAGAGGGGTTGGACTCTCTTCCACTCTGGAGTTGCCCGCGGTGAGAGGCGTAAAGCAGGTGTGGGCATACTTATCGCCCCCCAGCTGTGCGCCTGTACATTGGGGTTTACCCCGGTAGACGAGAGGGTAGCCTCCCTCCGCCTTAGGGTGGGGGGACGGGTCCTGACTGTTGTTTGTGCTTATGCACCGAACGGCAGTTCAGAGTACCCACCCTTTTTGGAGTCCCTGGAGGAGGCACTAGAGAGTGCTCCTCCGGGAGACTCCCTCGTCCTGCTGGGGGACTTCAATGCTCACGTGGGCAATGACAGTGAGACCTGGAGGGGCGTGATTGGGAGGAACGGCCCCCCCGATCTGAATCAGAGTGGTGTTTTGTTGTTGGACTTCTGTGCTCGTCACGGATTGTCCATAACGAACACCATGTTCAGGCATAAGGGTGTCCATATGTGCACTTGGCACCAGGACACCCTAGGCCGCAGCTCGATGATCGACTTTGTAGTCGTATCATCGGACTTGCGGCCGTATGTCCTGGACACTCGGGTGAAGAGAGGGGCGGAGCTGTCAACTGATCACCACCTGGTGGTGAGTTGGCTCCGCTGGTGGGGGAGGAAGCCGGTCAGACCTGGCAGGCCCAAACGTATTGTGAGGGTCTGCTGGGAACGGCTGGCGGAATCCCCTGTAAGGAGGAGTTTCAACTCCCACCTCCGGCAGAGCTTCAACCATGTCCCGGGGGAGGTGGGGGACATTGAGCCCGAATGGGCCATGTTCCGTGCCTCCATTGTTGAGGCGGCCGACCGGAGCTGTGGCCACAAGGTGGTCGGTGCCTGTCGTGGCGGCAATCCCCGAACCCGCTGGTGGACCCCAGTGGTGAGGGAGGCCGTCAAGCTGAAGAAGGAGTCCTATCGGGCCTTTTTGGCCAGTGGGACTCTGGAAGCAGCTGATGGGTACCGACAGGCCAAGCGGAACGCAGCCTCGGCGGTTGCTGAGGCAAAAACTCGGGCTTGGGAGGAGTTCGGGGAGGCCATGGAGAACGATTTCCGGACGGCCTCGAGGAGATTCTGGTCCACCATCCGGCGGCTCAGGGGGGGGAAGCGGTGCATCGTCAACACCGTGTATGGTGAGGGCGGGGCTCTGCTGACTTCAACTAGGGACGTCGTGAGTCGGTGGGGGGAGTACTTCGAGGGCCTCCTCAATCCTACCGACACGCCTTCCGATGAGGAAGCAGAGTTGGGGAGCTCGGACGTGGGACCTCCCATTTCTGGGGCTGAGGTTGCCGAGGTGGTCAAAAAACTCCTCGGTGGCAAGGCCCCGGGGGTGGATGAGGTCCGTCCTGAGTTCCTCAAGGCTCTGGATGTTGTAGGGCTGTCTTGGTTGACACGCCTCTGCAGCATCGCGTGGACATCGGGGGCAGTGCCTCTGGACTGGCAGATCGGGGTGGTGGTCCCCCTCTTTAAAAAGGGGGACCGGAGGGTGTGTTCCAACTATAGGGGGATCACACTCCTCAGCCTCCCTGGTAAGGTCTTTTCGGGGGTACTGGAGAGGAGGATCCGCCGGATAGTCGAATCTCGGATTCAGGAGGTGCAGTGTGGTTTTCGTCCTGGCCGTGGAACAGTGGACCAGCTCTATACCCTCCGCAGGATCCTGGAGGGTGCATGGGAGTTCGCCCAACCGGTCTACATGTGTTTTGTGGACTTGGAGAAGGCGTTCGACCGTGTCCCTCGGGGACTCTTGTGGGGGGTGCTCCGGGAGTATGGAGTGCCGGACTCCTTGATATGGGCTGTTCGGTCTCTGTATGACCGGTGTCAGAGTTTGGTCCGCATTGCCGGCAGTAAGTCGGACATGTTTCCTGTGAGGGTTGGACTCCGTCAGGGCTGCCCTTTGTCACCGATTCTGTTCATAATTTTTATGGACAGAATTTCTAGGCGCAGCCAGGGCGTTGAGGGGGTCCGGTTTGGCGACCTCAGAATCGGGTCTCTGCTTTTTGCGGACGATTTGGTTCTGTTGGCGTCGTCAGGACGTGACCTTCAGCTCTCACTGGAGCGGTTCGCAGCCGAGTGTGAAGCGGCTGGGATGACCATCAACACCTCCAAATCTGAGACCATGGTCTTCAGCCGGAAAAGGGTGGAATGCTCTCTTCGGGTCGGGAATGAGATCCTTCCCCAAGTGGAGGAGTTCAAGTATCTCGGGGTCTTGTTCACGAGTGAGGGACGAATGGAACAGGAGATTGACAGACGGATTGGTGCGGCGTCTGCAGTGATGTGGGCTCTGCACCGGCCCGTCGTGGTGAAGAAGGAGCTGAGCCAGAAGGCGAAGCTCTCGATTTACCGGTCAATCTATGTTCCTACCCTCACCTATGGTCACGAGCTGTGGGTAGTGACCGAAAGAACGAGATCGCGAATACAAGCGGCCGAAATGAGTTTCCTCCGCAGGGTGTCTGGGCTCTCCCTTAGAGATAGGGTGAGAAGCTCGGTCATCCGGGAGGGGCTCGGAGTAGAACCGCTGCTCCTCCGCATCGAGAGGAGTCAGATGAGGTGGCTCGGGCATCTGGTGAGAATGCCTCCTGGACGCCTCCCCGGTGAGGTGTTCCGGGCCCGTCCCACTGGGAGGAGGCCCCGGGGAAGACCCAGGACACGTTGGAGAGACTATGTCTCTCGGCTGGCCTGGGAACGCCTCGGGGTCCCCCCAGAAGAGCTGGAGGAAGTGGCCGGGGACAGGGACGTCTGGGTCTCTTTGCTCAAGCTGCTGCCCCCGCGACCCGATCCCCGGACCAGCGGAAGATAATGGATGGATGGATGGATGGCAACTCTTGATACATCACACAATACAGAGTGGCACACTGGAGTGCAGCTTGCACCTTTATTCTGAACTGATTTCACATATTGCCCACTTACTATCACATTAAGATTGCTATAAATTAATAATAATAATACTACAGGAGTAAGACCTGTTACTGATGGTGAACTTGTCTTTAATGTCGGGTGTGTTTCCAGAGCCACTAAAAACAGCTGTAATCAAACCTCTGCTGAAAAAGGACAATCTTGACAAGACACAAATGAACAACTACAGGCCCATCTCAAATTTCCCATTTTTAAGTAAGATCATTGAAAAAGCGTTTTTTCAACAGCTTAATTACTTTTTATAACAAAATAACTGCTATGACACCTTCCAGTCAGGTTTTAGACAGAACCACAGCACTGAGACTGCTCTGACAAAGAGTTTAACAACATATGTCTGAATACAGACGGTGGAGAAATGTCAGTCTTAGTTTTACTAGATCTCAGAGCTGCATTTGATACAGTTGACCACAATATATTACTGAAACGACTGGAAAACTGGGCGGGTTGAACAAATTTCACGGAAAAACATATGTTTTGACTGTTAAGCCCGGTGAAGATTTAACACATTAGCAGTCATTCCAGTTGTCAACGCCGCTTAAAAAGGTGATTTTCTCCTCTTCTAGCATTATCCTGACAGGAGAACCATGCCAACTTTGGATGCAGTTATCTTAGCGATAGCAATAGCCTCAATATACATATCGTTGGAAAGCTTAGTTTATGGCCGTTCGTGTGAGCACAATAACTTAGTTTTGTAAATTTGACCAAAGCGACTGGTTTCGCCTTGCAGGATCACATATAAGGAACACATGAGGTGAACGTCTTGGTATGTGCAAGACAACATTCAAGATTTTTGCACTAGCTTTGTGAACTTTCTGAGCAGCTGTCACAGCCCTTTTCCATCAATTTAACTCTCGTTAATCCACCTCTTAGCACAACAAACCCCAAAACCGTGACTGTATTGGAGCAAACAGCAACTTAAGATACAGTTCAGTGACATTGGTTCTACACAGTGATCCCTAGCACCCTCTGGCACCTCTCACCAGCGGCTGCGCATAGCCTAAACAAACTTTCGGTAGAGAAAGTGGGTTGGGTAATACCAAGTAGTCGGTTTGGGGGGGGTTACATTACAGATTATTTAAAACATGATACTATCTTGAAATGAAATGAATGGATAAAGAAAAAAAACAAAAATTATTCATTCAGAATTTTATGATATTTTTTGATGATTTGATTTGATGATATTGGGGGGGTTATATTAGCTGGATCTGATTTTTGAGGGGGTCATGACCCCCGTAACCCCCGTGCAAATTACGCGCATGTAGCTAAGTATTTATTTATTTATTCCATGCCATTTCTAGTTCTTTGTTTAGTTTGTCACCGTTTGTTTTTTGAATCCGGCTAAGCCGCGCCTTTCGTTTAAACTTTGTTTGTTTTTGCTTTAATAAACCAAGCCTTTTTTTTTTTAAGTCTGCATCCGTGTCCTACCTTCTAAGGCCCGACCGATTATCGGCCCCACCGATATATCGGGCCGATATTTAGCATTTTGGGGATATCGGCATCGGCCATACTTTCCATAAATTTCCACCGATAAGTTTATATAATTTTCACAACCAATTTTGCAGCCGTTTCGTTCTGAACACGTCTTCTGCTCTCGCTCTCGCCACTTTGAGCTCATGAGTATTGCCCCGCCCGTCACAGCATCTGATTTGTTTGGCACACGGAATACAACCAATCAACACGCAAGGCTGCGAACGGTTTCAAGGCGGCCTTGGCGCAAGTTGGGGGCGGGGTGGCTTCTGAACGCTGTGAGCGGTTTCAAGGCGCCCGTGGCGCAAATTGGGCCACGGTGGTGGCAGTACTAACTTGAAGCAGAGAGAACAAACTCCCTTCAAGGTAAGCATATACAAAGCCTTATCCCCTGCAATAAGTCACAAACACACCAACGTTGCAAAAGCACGACACCACAACGTCTTTATTAGTGTATACAACTAGTGAAAATGGTCCATTGGATCTGTGTAACGACGCAAACCTTTAGCTCACGTAAGGAGCTAAATGACAGCGAATACTCCTCACTGAAACGGTTGTCCATAAAGCAGTCTCAGCATAGTGTACAATATTTTTTAAACCCCCACATGGAAACGTGAACGTGTCTGTAGTTCTACACGAAAGGTGGACTGAAAGCCATGGTCAATGAAGACCAAATAAAACGTGTTTGTTCCTGAGACTAACCATTTGTTAGTGCAAGCCTGCTAGCTACTTGGTAGCCTGCCGGTGTGAGAGCCTATCTTGTTCCGTAACAACTGGTTACCCAGCACGTTAGAACCAACGGTGATTGGTCGTAATGTCCCTTATAATTAACTTTAATAGAATTAAGTTTTGGCCAGTCGCTGCGTTTCAAACATCTGGAGTAACATCTTGTTGCGGGTAGCCAGACAGGCTGTCACACCACCTAGTAGCTAGCAGGCTTGCGCTAACAACCATGGTGTTAGGTGAACAACTTAATGAAGCCGTACGCAACGCGACTCAGGCCCTAAAGGCACATTGCACGTTTAGCCTATTAGTTACTTTATTATGCGTTGCTAAGCCCTTTGACCATTTAAACACGACCGGTGTGATATCAAAGTGCTGGCAGTTGGCCAATCTGTAGGGAGTTTGTCCAGACATTAAAGCATCCTAATGTAGATGGTTCATTGTAAAGTTGTACAGGGATGTTTATGTTTATTTTACTGTTTGAAAATGCTATAAGCAGCTCCCTACACTTGATTTTTAGTTCTCAGTCAGTTCATTTTCTATTACTTCTTAATATAAAAATAGGATATATTCAAGTATTCTTATAGCAGGGAGTGATTTCTTTTTTTATTGATAATTATGAATTTATATTATTATTTTATTTCCCGTTTTATTCTAAGTTATGTTTGGCTTTATTTTACAAATGCTGCTGGCAGCTCCCTGCACTTTTCATTTTTACAATTAAAAAGACTTAATGGATATGAACGTTTGTGTCAATGTGTGCTATTTTTAATTTATCGTGAATAATGTTTCTATTGCACATATCGGTTATCGGCCTCCCATTTCCATAATTATCGGTATCGGTATCGGCCCTGAAAAAACCATATCGGTCGGGCCCTACTACCTTCCCTACACACCAACCTGACAAAATACTCCTGCAGACTATCTCTGAAGGACAGAATAATGGGCTCGATTACAGACAAAGTAAAGGATGCAGTGCTGTGTGGTGAATTTGTATTTCAACATTAAAAGAGTGTTGTTCAGCTTGAAACGTGGTTGTTTTCTAACCCCGCTCATGCAGACCTTATTTCTACTCCTAACAAATTGATGTTATTACCTAAATTCAATCAGGAAATGACCAAGTTACAGTGTAATGTGTTGTGCTTACATGTTACCAAGGCAACCAGAAACATGGCTATAAAGGTCATGCTATATAAAGATAATAAGTATAACTGAAACTAATATAATCATGAAACTTGATCGGCTTAAGACAATCGTTATGGTCTTTTTCATTTGCAAATTTCATGAATTTTTTTTTTTTTTTAATCAGCACATGTGCATCTGGTGGAAGAGGTGAAGGGCAGAGATTGAATAAGGGAGAGCTGTTGGAGGAGGGCTGTACTTTAGTTTTCACATTTCTGCTTACCGATGCCATCATCATCACCCTTTCCACTTTTCCTAATTACAGATTTAATTATCTTTTTGCCTGTGCTGCATTCACGGATCACCTATCAGGAAGACAAATTCTCACATTTACAACTTTGTCAAAGACTTAGCAGCAAACTGACTTTTCCAACTCCCACGGTGCCCCACAGGAATATGGAGCATGGATCTGTAGCAGCGAGCAACAACAATCTCCTGAGGCGTATGAAATATCACAGATAGCTAAAGAAATACCAAGCTATTGTCTCTGTTCTCTTTTCTTTTAATAATTTAACAACAATACTTCATTGAATGGGGGCTTATAGTCGTCTCAGAGTCTGCTCGGTCAGGGAAACAGTCCCATGGTCACATACATGCGTAATGTTTGCACACTATAATCTTAAACAGTGGCCGCTACAGTATGTAACAATGTTCTTTAATCTAATGGGGCGAATCTAATCAGCCGGAAAAGACTGACAACTCTACTTGTGCCGTATCACAAACTGGCAGCTGCCATAACTGACGTGTCACTCACACACACACATGGATGAATACACAAGCCTGTGTTGTGCACACAAACTCCTAAAATGCCCCCAACCGTTGATTCAAATGAAAGCAGAGGTGTCTGTGTCTAAGTGCAGTGAAAGACTAGTCATTGAACAGGTATGTGAGAAGGAAAGAGGCTGTGCCTCACTCAGCAGAATATACATGTGGCTTCAGGCTGTGCTGTGAGTTTCTGCCGGCAGCAACTGCAAACGGATGCTTGTTTTAGGATTATCCTCAAAATAAAATGACTTAAGTAGCCTAAATACAAAAGTAGCAGTTAAATCCCTAAAAAACACCTTAAAAATGCTCCTATAACATTTATTTTTTTTCAAATAGCTCAATTAGACTTTTAGCACTCTTTAATCCCCTCTCTAGTTTTGACCAGAGTAAAATATAAATGGGTGTATTTGTTTAGTTTAGGTTTTTTTCCATTTATAACGAGGCATATCATGAGCAAACAATGCTATGGCTAAAGATTTCTGCTCTGAGTCTCCAGAGCACCACCTAAATCCTCAGCGAGGAGAGGTCGGACAGCACAAATATTCAGCGCAGAATATTTTCCGAAACCAATCCAAACTACTTGTGGGGTGCCGAGTTGGTGCCACCACAAAAACAAGACTGAGGGCCACTTAGCTCAAAAGATAGCTGACGTGCCTTTTCCAATTGCTCAGCTGGGAACTAAGCTAGCTGAGGGACCCCCACAGCTCTGAAGAGCCACACTTGTTGCCGAGTTCATCACTGAGCAATCGTTCAGCTCGCTCTCAGCCAGGAAAATGGGGAACTCCAGAGCCACGGGACCCCGAAGCTAGCAAAGCAAGTTTTACCAAGTACCCATAAGCTCTAAGCCAGCTAATGAACGAGCCGAGATCTCCAAACAGAGTGACCTGCCAGGAACTCGTGTGCAAGCTAACGGGGCCAAGAGCTGACTTCTGGTCCATTGTGCCCTCTACCAGTGACACATTCCCCATGCAACACAAGCCCAAAGCATGACTGGCCCATTAAATCCTGCTCTCCTTTTCCTACATTTGGAGAGGTGTTCTTTTCATAAAACTATAATGCAGCTTTGCTGCATTTTTGCATTATATTTGCCTAAAAGTGCAATCTTGAATGTCTTCAGTACATGGGACAGTCTTTTAGAGTTTTTTTTAAATTGCATCTGATCGGTTTCAATTTACATTTGCAAAGTGCTGACCAGTGCCAGTTTAAAGCCCATATGGAGCTCAAAGCATACCTCATTACTGACACCCCATGAAATCCCAAAGATCTGATCAATGTATTGTAATGAATTATTTAGTGAAGGCTGATAAAATGACAGAACCGATAACTAAATATAAGAGATCTTTAAAGAGATTATAGAATACGAACATGCAATAAAGAATCATTTAAAATGACTGTGTACATAATTAAAATACTTAATGACGCAGAGCTTTTCAGAGTTGTGTCTCAGGATATTCATGTTTTTAAACTTCAATCTGATCACATGAAATTTGCTGATCTTAGCTGTGACATTAAAACTCAAGTATAAAACACATATCTGCATGGCACATTTTATCTATAAAGAAGTTCAACTGATACTGAATGATTTATTGTTAAGTTGTGATAAAGATCTTTGCATTTCAGAGACACGTCTGAAATGATAAAAGGAGCTGTGAAATGCACCAACAGATATTCTGTTTTCATATTAATAACTTCTTTCTACTTTAGAGCAAAGTCACCAGAGATTACCTGGATTAATGTTACCAACGGAAGTAATTATCATGAATATCCAGGAATAAACAACCCAGTCTCACCAGTAAATGTGAAATAATCACAGAAACTGAATGATTCACGTTGTGTCTCCAGTCACATTTCCCCCACGTTTTCCTTGCGAATGGATTGGAAAGAGGAACAGATTGTCACTTCATGTCATGGAATCCTCACAAAAGGTTCCATCACATTTAACAGCTGACAGATTCTGCATGTGGATGTCGGATGGGTCGTGGGGGTAAGACACACGACTGTCAAGCCGAAGAACTGACTTCTGAATTCTGTAGCAGCCATTGATGTTTCCAACTATCTTTACGCATCATTGATATTCACTCTCTGGTTCCTTCTGCTTTTAAAGCAAGATGTATCTGACACAAAAAAAACAGATGTCATATGGAAATCCTTTATTTGATTGTTGTGCTCGATGGCTTGAAAGAAAATAGCAGAATTCATCAGCATGAATACAAAGTTTTCCGTTGGTTATTATTTCACATTTTGCCGGAAGGCCGGACTAAACCGACGCCAGCCATTATTTTAATTTCACCTCTTCTCTTTCTGTTGGTGATTTTCACTGCTGGGCACCTTACCATTTTTACCATTTTGTTTCTATGCTAATTAAGGACTGCCAGAGCACTCCATCCTCTACCCGGAGCCCTACATGTTGCCTAAAGGAAAGACCGGCACTGGAACCTCTGTCTCTGAATGCTTTAATGAGGACACAGGGAAGGCTTTCCTGGGATGACTCTTCCATGAATGTCTTAATCTCCCTGCAGTGGAACCATGCACCACCACACAGCTAATTCTTTCTGAAATCATTCTGCATTCAAACAGGGTTTCAGACCAGCTGTTGGCAATCACACAAGCGGATATTTCTGAAATCTGATAGTTCAGATCTCACCTTTACCAGCACAGTTTCTGTTAACATTCATCAGAAAGTGAGAGAAAATCACTCTGCTGTCTTCTTAAAGGGATAGTTCGCCTCTTTTAGGAATATCATTTATGAACATTGACTTACCCCCCCGCTGCGTCCTGTGAGCCGAGTTCCGGCCTCGTTTTGGCGTGGACGAAGGTAGTCTGGCTAGTTGGCAGGGGCCGCAAAAATAAAGCATTTTGCTTCTCAAAACAACATGCGTTCAAAAGAGTAATACATTTGCATCACAAAATCGTTCTCCAGGAAAAAGTCAGACCTCACAATCGCTTGGCGCCATTTTCTCTCCCTTCGTATCACTGCCTGCTGTGTAGACCTTGCAGACCGAAGTGCAGACCGAGCAGCAAACACTGTAACAGGCGTAGCTGTCGGCAGCACGCAGTGATATGAAGTAAGACTACCTTCGTCAAAGCCAAAACGAGGCTGGAACTCGGCTCACAGGACGCAGCAGGAGGTAAGAAAATGTTCATAAATAATATTGCTAGTATGGATGTCATACAGCGTCATGTCAAAAGAGGCGAACTATCCCTTTAAAGCCCTCTGCTGTATGGACATCAACTATTTTTGCATTTTTTTGCATGGGGCCCCTTTCCTGTTTCCTCTTTAAGAGTTTACAAAACAAAAACAATACAGCAATGTTGCTTGGAAATGATGAAAACAACATTTCATCTTTATCTTTAGTAGATCCATTTAATCAACTGATGTTTCACTCACTTGGGCTGTTTAACCCAAACATTTTCATGCTCCTAATTCCAGCTTTATCTGCTAAATGCTGCAGTACTCTAACTAGCTTGTAAACTTTCCATGAATGCCACTTGATGCTGAGGAGATAGCGTGGTGTGGAGTTTTAGAGCCTTTTTTTTTGGTCTGAAAACTGGTAAACAGCTGGTAAACAACTGGTAAACAGCTGGTAAACAGCAGATAAACAGCAAGCAGAAAGTTTTGGAAGGCAGCCTCAGAATCAGGTTCATCCCTCTCTTACAGTCTTTTACAGCCGTTTGTCTTGAAAGACATAACCTCATTTCCTTCTGCAGCTCTTCAATAAGCGGATCAGCAGCTCAGAGTGGACACGCGTATTCAAATAAGTGAAAAATAAAAAGATCAGTCAGTGACTGTTGCTTAGAAACGTGCCAAACACTGTGACACATTTGATGCTTTTGATGCGTTGAGCTTGCCTATTGCCCCATTCCATTCATTTTCATAATGTGCAATCAGTGCGGCTCTCTGTCCCAACCCCACAGATACACCAAGCGGTTCTGCTTTGCCGCCATGGTAACTGGATTAACGAGCTCCGGCGCAGTCACTATGGGATGTCAGGATGATAAATGACAGTCTGTCTGGCACCAAATCTGTCTCTTAATCTCAGCTGGAAAACAAAGGACATGGCTGAGAGACAGCTGAGATGAATGAATGTGTGAGTGAATGGAACATCACGTGTGTGTGTGTGTGTGTGTGTGTGTGTGTGTATTTGCATTAAAAAAAATTAGGAGGGTGGTACTCTGCAAAACAGGGTTTAAGGATGGCGTGGATGAAAAACACGGAGTTAATAGCAGCAGAAGGAGCTTTAGAAAAGCAGACGGATGCACAAACACGCAGGGAAAGTCTCTCTGCCCATCAGCTGTGTGCTGGTGTACATGTGTCAGTCTCTCACCTTGTCAGGTGCTTGGCTCTGCAGGCTGCCAACATCCAGTGGAGTGATGAGGGGCACATTTTGAAAGCCATCCTCCACGCTCACAGCTTTGGCCCCTTTGTCCTGAAGATTACTCCCCAGTTTCACCATCTTCAACCCTTATATATTCCTTTGTTTCCCTCAAGACTGCTCCTGAATAGAAGAAGCTTTGATAAATATTCAAAAAAAGGGATTTTCACAAGTGAACCAAACCTTACAGACATGGGGCCGTTTGGGTAGAGGGGAAATCTAAGGCAACAACCTAAAGAATGAACTGGATTGAACTTTTAAAACAGTTCTGTGGAAATAAATTCCAGGGTATGCAGTCAAAAGAGAAATTATGCGAGCAGCACGCCTTTAAAAAACGTGAATCTTGCCTGCAACATAAGCACATCCCTGACTAAAAAACTACCATCTATCCGCCGCAGAACAGCGTCTTCTCCTCCGGAACAACACCGACACAAACTGTTCCGAAAGCGGTTAAAAAAGGTGTACTTACAGCCCGTCGTCCTTGTCCGTCCGCTTCCTGTGCGCTGCGGCAGTGTTTGTGGGTCTGAGGGTCTGAGGCAGTGTTTGGGGGTCTGAAGGTCTGAGGTGGACGCGGAGGGGAGCGCAGATGGAGGAGCGGTGAGCTGGAGGCTGCGCTGCGGTGTCGCTGCTGCTGATGCTGCGGGGAAGCAACGCTGAGCCGCCGGAGACAAAGTCGGTGTCTGGCGGAACGTTTCCTACCAGCAAGGCAGCCCAACCCCCTAATCCAAACACAGCCTCTTCTTCTCTGTGATGCTACACACCCAGCCTCTGAAGCCGTCGCTAGGGGGTGTGTGCGTGTCTGTGTGCGCGTGCGCGTGTTTTGTGGTTGTTAGTTTTGTTTCCCTGCCGTCAGGATTCTCCGTTTGGTTAAAGTGGAAACATAATTAATGTAAACTCCATCCTCTGAGATGCGGACTGCGGGATCAAAGCTCTGTGATGGAGAGAATTCTTCTCGGGTCGATAGAAATGTGGACCGAGTTAGGTTTCAGTAATCATTAACAACCCCCTAATTACCCCCCCACTGAAATGCAGCACAAAAGCAAAAAGCAGATCCTCACACTGATTCTTGTGGTCCTACAGCGCCATCTGGTGGCTTAACTAGTGCCACGCAGACACGTCACGCCAGGTGACATTGAACTGAGGGACGTGTCTGTAAAAGCAATCAACTGTTCTGTCCTTAAATAAACCACTGCTCAGATAAGTGTGTCTGCCTGGGAAACAGAGGTGTGACCAGAATGGCATGTGTGGGTGGGCAGTTAGCTCATCTGGGGGGGGGGGGGCAGAAAGCAATACCTGAAAAAAAATCGGTGGAAAACCGCTACTACAACTTAAAGCATAATAATAATGATAAAAAATAATAATAATAGGAATAATTAAATTCGGTAATGAAAATATGGTCACACTAGCATAAATCATGACCGTCAATTTTAATTTTTAATTTTAATTAACATGCTCCACATTCTCCATTGAGAGTTTAAATTCAAGTGGATAGTTGGGGCAAGACATCCAGCCAACTCCAGCTTTTTATTACCTTCATTAAGTCTACATTTCAGATCATTATATACAACAAAAACACCCGAAAATGTGAAAATCGCCTTTTTTTTCAGCAGCAAGGGGTTAAGGTTACGGAGGGGGGGAAACACGATAACAAAAAAATAAATAAAGCTATAAACTTTGCAGATATATGCTTTTTTTTAAGGCTACGTGCCCACGACAACGGTAACGACAGATAAAGCAGAACATTTCGACAGATGTGCCTATCTTGCACACGGCGACAGCGTTTTTAGGAGTTCAAAACGGAGAAGACGCAAACGCCCTCCAGAGTGGAGATCTTGAAAACGATCCAACCTCTCGTCGCCGTAGGAACAGTTCAAAACGCAGAAGTGCGTTTTTTGCACACGTTAAGTGGGTAGTTCTCCATGAACGACTCCCATATCTCACTATATTTATTTTGTACACTCTCCCAATCCACATTATCCACTGCCTTCCTGGCTTTGTAGTTCAGTGTCGTGTTCAGGAGCAACTGGACATCATCATCTGTCCAAACAAAGTTTGAAGGCGTACTGTTGTTGCCGCCGCGCTTCGCCATTTTCTTCCAACTGACGCCGAGGAAGTAGCCACAAAACAGGCATTTCTCATATTTATTAATATATAACAATATAACTCATATAACAATACCAAAGGTATTGTTGCTACTGCCACCTACGTCCGGGGCGTGCATACTACATCGGCAAACTATGAGTTTTATACGTTTTCCCTGTTCCCATGGATAGACAGATATCCACCCCCAAGCGCTCGTGAGAACGCAGATAAATTGTGGAGGAAAAAAACAGACATCTGCGTTTATGCTTCAGAGCGTTGTCGTGGGCACATAGCCTAAAAATCACCACCTGCATTTATTCTATCAATACAAGACACAAAGAGAGATAATAAATCGTGGCATTTTTTCTGGTCAGTTTTCTTTGGATGGACAGGGCATTTCTCAGGGGGGCAGGACTTGTCCACCCCCCCCCCCCCCCCGTAGCCACGCCCCTGCAGTGTGAAAGAGACCCGTCCATCAGCTGTTTAAAGAATTGCTTTGTTGTCGATGAGACAGGCTAAAATAACGCGTATGAATCAAAAACTAAACCACCAAACATTTGTAAAAAGATCTTTGATGAGGTGACAGACTGAAACGACACCATATAAGTAACCATGAGTCCTGCAGAATGTGTGACAGCTGGATACACCGGTCCAGTCTACGGTTTCCATTCATGAGCACTGAGAATACAAGCTGGAGTGTCACCTCATCACTGTCAGTTTAACATCATGGCATCATGTGTGTAAAATGAGATCGAGCTTTAGTAGGTAACACATATCTGACAGCGGCAGTTTTTACTCTGGAGGAAGTGACTGTAGATGAGCCTGTTCAAGCTATGTAAGGGTTTCCTTCACATTGTATGGTGACAAAGCTGTGAGCCATCTGTGTTTTTTATTTTTATTAAAAACATTAGACCATCTCCCACTGTGAGGATCTCAAAGCATGAGCTGCATAGAAACAGCAGCCTTTACTCGTTTCTGTGCTCTCTGGTGCTGCAGCTGAATGAACTGATTTGCAAAAAGTTCATTTTTGACAACGGAAATTCTAAACTTTCAGTGTTGAGCATGACTGTAATCTGTACTGACCTTGTCACATTTCTATTCGTGGGTGTGGAGGAAATGTGTTTTCACTCTTTTTTTAAAGGGACAACTAACCTGAAAAAGGGTGGCCATGATCTCACTGTAAGCAGGTTGTAAATCAGCTTTTGTTTTGTGCTCCACTGTGGGAATAGAGTCAGCTGTCAGGGCAGGATGCAGCCAGCTGGTGGTGTTACGGAGCTACTGGTCAGTTAAGAGGAATCTGCACATCATCCAGTCATCACAGGGTTGTTACATCTTTGCTCGTTTTCTGGTATTCACGAACGAACAAAGCGAACATGTAGTTCTGGCACAAAGTACGAACAAATACTTTGGGAAACACATCGACGGTTTCGATCTGATACCGAATTCAAGCAGTGCAAGCTGAAGTACACCACTTATAAACTCAGTCCAACCGACGGAACGGATGAGCGAAGGCTGCAGAGCGGAATGATATTCCACCAAACTGGTTGATCAGTGGGGACCAGTTCAGTTGCTTTACACTCAGTTTAAGTTCATAAGCTGTTTAATTACAGTTCATGATTTGATGTTTCAAAGACTGAGCCAAACTGGAATAAATGCAGACGTAAACATACACACTAACAGATCTGAGAAATCGACCTGCTTAGAGGCCAGGTTAACTTTAAAAGGAAAAGAAAATGAGCCGGGTACCATCTACATGCTGCAACTACCGAGCACGAGGCGGAAATAAGCAGACCACACACACTCACACATACTTTCATCACAGTTAAGATTTATTTCATTCAACATTTCACATTACAAATATTTAAAAATTATGCATACTGTTATAAATAGTTGGCTGCAAACAATTAAATAACAGATTTTTCTTTTCGTTTCACTAGCACTTCTACAGACCAACTCCTAGAAATATGGACATATCCGTATTACATAACTTAATTAGAAAGGAAAATACAAAAATAGGAACTTATAAAGTGAAATGACAATAAAAATTAAGGTGATATCTTAAGTAAAAAAATGCTATTAATAAATACAACAACCTTCCCATACACAGTTAAAAACTATTGAAATCTTGCCATTAAGTAACATCATTAACAGACAAATATTTAAATATTTATTTTCCTTCAGAAAATGTGAACCATATATTGTGGAGCACAATATAGCAATTAGTAAAAACTAGACACTTTAACATATTAAAAGCTTCACCTCAAAAATATAACAAAAATCTGATCAAAATTATAAAAATCAATTATACATTCCAATTAAAAATATACCAATAAACAGCTAGATACATTGTTGACCTAATAATTACAATGCAATCAATCACAGTAGCTTAAAATAAACAAATAAGCAAATGAGCACAAAAAACTTTAATGTTTTAAAAATAACTTCAATTATTTATATTAGTACAAATAGTTTGATTTCTTTTCTTTTTTACAAACACCAGCATGAAAAGGATT
Organism: Odontesthes bonariensis; assembly: GCF_027942865.1. Classification (NCBI taxonomy): domain Eukaryota; kingdom Metazoa; phylum Chordata; class Actinopteri; order Atheriniformes; family Atherinopsidae; genus Odontesthes; species Odontesthes bonariensis. Next base: position 27,656,816 of record NC_134521.1, read on the forward strand.
ACAATAACAGTAGAAAATGACTGTGAAAAACATATTAACATCTTCTTTAATTAAATGTCTGCAATTAAAAATGGCATTAAAGAATTACATTGCAAAGAGTCTTTATCTGGAAAAAGGTTCAAAAGAAGTATTGCACATAACAACTTGAAGTTAACTTGCAACATTTACCACATTCAAGTCTTTAAGCTCCCCTTCCTCCAGATAGCTCTATATAAGATCTCCTCAACAGACGGCGGGGACGAGTTCTCAAGTCTTTTAAACAGTGTTCTATACGGATGCTCAAAGTCCTGCACTGCCAGATCAGTTTAAAGTCGCTTTTTTTTTTCTTCCTCTCAAATCTTTTCTAATATCTCTCCGTCATGTGCATCCTGCAGAGGTCTGCGAATGGGGAAGCGAGGACCAACACGAAGGGAGGGAAGAGGGGAGGAGGGTGAGCTGAGGTGAGAGTGGGTTTGGGGCGTCCTTAACTTAATAGTTGAGAAACATTTGGTGCACACCACAACAATTAATTTCAATAGCTAATTCATGTACTTGTCATTTTCTCTTTTTTTTGTCATGCATGCTAAGGATTACAATAGGTGCTAGTTGGCAAGTTCAAGAATATATATATATATGTATATATATTTTTTTTCAAATATTAAAATATCTAAACACCAAACATCCATTCTTGTGATACGAGATTCAGCGCTAAGCCTGAACCAGATTTTTGCATTCTCCTCTTAATAAGTTATGCTCCATCTATGGAGAGGAAACCAAGACAGAAGTTACCATTTCCAACTAGTATAGCCATTGTTTAGAGACGTTAACATCAATTTAGAATTACACGGTGTTTTTTTTTCCTTTTCTTCTTTTTTTTTTTTCCTTCCTTTCTCCACATGCTGTTACTGACCAGATTGACTGGAAACATCTAGTGTAGGAAAAGCTAAGACCAAGAGAGCGACACACTTTGGTCTCTCCTCTGCAGATCTGAAGTCGCATCAACACAAGTGCGCACTTAGTTGTAAAGATTCCTCAGCACTGAAATGTATAAAAAGCATAATTGAAAATAATATATATTGAAATCACTCAACTTTTTTTTTTTTTCTTAAAATGAACATTTCCATATATGCAGATCTCTCAGTAACAAAAGTACAAAAGCTACCTTTCACAATGTGAAAAATTGAGGTATTGCAAAAAGGAGTTTCCCCATTTGTGAAAAATGTGCCTAAAATGACTGTTGGAAAAAGAAAAAATATTTAGAAAAGTAGTGCATAATAAATGTTTATATGTGCATGACAAAATAATTTAGCTAGAAAACACTGTACCAAAAATCAGCAGGCCATGTATAAAATAATCTTTTTTTTTTTCATCTCATTTAACAGCAAATTCTTCACAAAGTGTTTTAACTTCTAAAATGCTCACCCACCACACCCACAAAACTAATGTCCAGGGTGCAAAACTGGTGCAAGGACACCACGCCGATATGAGGATTCTCACTAGTGTGTAATAATCAAGTTTCTGAACTAACTCCCTGACGGTTAAACGCTCGGCTAGAAGGTTGCCACTGAGTGACCTAAAAATGTGTCTGTCGAACAAACGTGAGGATTAATTTCACCTTCGCTGTGGAAATGTGCACTTCGTGTTCAATTTTCCCAAACATGTGGCGCTACTCGAGACAGGAACAGCTCCTGCCGGACAGCTATGAGCTATGGAGAGAGCGAGGCCTAGTTTGTGCATCTGCAAGCCCTGCTGGGCTTCCACAGGAGTTCTGATGGTTTTAACTGCGCGTCGTAGACACCACACAGCATGGACATGCCAACCACGCATACTGTGTAGGTCATGTTCAAGGCCAATCTTTGGTTTGCTGGAGTCCATCAGGGCTTGACAGTAAAACTGCAAAACTGGGTAGAAAGTGACAGATTTATGAAACTATGTGAAACACGTCCTTGAAATAAATTAGAGAAAACATAAAAATCTGGACAAGAAATAAGCTACAGTCTGGCCCACTACTGCACAGCCGTCTTTGGTTCCCATAAGCCACTGGGCACAGCTGAATGGACCTGCAATCTCGTGATCAAACTGAATGTGGGTCACAAGTGCAGAGTAGTAGAGCACACTGCAGAGACTATCTTCATTTATGCTTCAAAAACACTGGATGCTGAGTTGGATTTGCTTGGCAGCAGAAAAGGTAGAAAGGGCCGACCCCTCCGGGACTCGAATGTGTGCTGAGGATTCGCGAAGCGGATCTACTTGAATTGCTTCTTTTTCGTTCGGATGCAACGAAAGCGCGTTGCCGTTAACGACTCGGGAGAATTGCACAAAATGCGTTTTTCAGAAAACTAACAAAAGACAGGCGCTTCCTGTTTGGCGGCCGCCCCGTCGAAACTGCAATAAAGAGGTGCCCGCTTGACCTGGCCTTCTCCCGAGGAGTTATTCTGACCTCGCGCCCTGAAAGATGTGGATCTGAGACCCTGCTGTGCGCGGACACCGGAAACGGGTTTGGATCCTCGAATGAGGCCCCACCCTCTGTTCGCTGCTGGCTGAGCAGCAGAGGCCACAAGCAGACACGAGGAGGGGACGTGGGCTGCGTGCATCTCTTTCCTTGTCTCTCCTGTAGCCTCCCTATGCCATACATTCCCGTAGTACACTGTATACTGTACGATGCTTTGTCCCTAGCACAACCCTGGGTTTGATTACAAAAATAAGGAGGTGATGAAGCAAGTGAGTACAAAACTGTGCCAGTTACATCATTCTCTACCTGTTGCATCACTTCCCTCTGATTATAGTTCTGAGGAAAGGAGAACACCAGAGAGTGTTAATGTTTTCTTGCTTTCTTACTTTCTTTCTTTCTTTCTTCCACTATATTCGGCACATTAGCAGCTGAGATTGAGGTATTAGTTTTTGCATGTCAAAATGGAGATCAAAACCCAAATATGTGTTGCTCAATTTTCTTGTGAATTTCAAGTAACATCAAAATATTTGTACAGTCTTGGAAATCATAAAGAGAGGTTCAGACATTTTTGATGTGGGAGGAAAAAAGAAAATGAATCCATTGCGTTCTGCAGCGGGCCCTTTCTGTTCTTCAAAGTTAACTCAGGTTCAGCTTTGGTTATCTACAAACGGTCTCATGTACGGTGTTTTCACTCCTTCAACTGGAAATAAGTGCACTCTTCTTCAGCATCACCCTTTTTTCTTTTCTTTTTTTCTTTAATTCACAGGTGCTCTTGAGCCTCATGCAACGATGGCAAAAATTGAATCCCAGCTCTCAGAAATAAATAGCCAATCACGTGCTGGTTCAGCCATGTCTGCTGCGAAGATGTAATAAAAGTAAGAAGTGACAGCTCTGCTGCAATGCAAGTCCACTGAACGTCAAATGATCTTAGGGAAACTTTAGAAAAATAGGCCAATTGATCAGCAGAGTACCATCTCACACATCAAACTATCCTATAAATATATATATATATATATATATATATATATATATATTTTGAAAACTAATAAAATATTTATAAAAAAATTAAAAGTTTAAATAAAATTGTTACACATCTTTTTTTCTAGATGGACATATTTGGATATAACTCCAGTTCTTCTTTTCTATCTTCAAAATATTGATATATATTAACTTTAAAGGGAAAAAAAGAGAGAAAAATGTTCGGTGAAATTAGAGCAAAAAGGAACTAGCAACAGAAAAGTGCATTTATTTGTACAATGATTTGCGACTCCTGCACTACCTGCCCTCCTGCTCCTCTGTTGCCTCTCCCTCTCTGTGGTTCCGCTCAGTTCCAGCGGAAGGAAATGTGACGGGGCCGGTCGCCTCCCTCCTTCACCAGCGGCTTGTGAAACTCGCGGCCGGCACGCGAGTGGATGGCCGCCCAGCAGTACTCGCAGTAGTACTGCAGGCAGGTGACGTTGGCGCAGAAGAACGGCGCAAACTTCCCACCGCAGCGAGTTCCCTGGCATTCATCGCACAGCTGGTCATCCAGCACGTATGGCTTCACTTCCACCTGCACCAAGAGGGGGAAATTCTATAAGAATTCTATTACAATTCATGCATTTTTGCACTCCTGCTCTTAGTTTCTCAAATTAGCTGCCTGAGGGCTACACAGTCATTTCTGCTGGGTTTCACAGGAAAGGTGCACGTCTGTAATGCTCTCCCTGCCACGCTGTCCCTTCGCTGTGAGGTGTTCCCATTCCTACAGCTCCATCAAAACTTCATTAATTTACTGCAAAATGCTAATTATTCCAGGATAGTAGTAAGTAAGTAGTAAGTTTTTTTTTTCTATTCCTCAACTTTATTTAGGAGGCCACCATATGCTACACAACACCTCTCACTCCCTTTTCCCTGGAAAAGTAGCTGGGATGTGCTATTATTAGCAGGCAGATGTCACTAAGGCAGCATGTCTACAACATTTGCACACCAATTATGCAAATGAGTACATGCTGCAACATCGTTTCAGTATTTCATATTCCATGTTCCACGTTTCTGCTGAGTTTCTGCTCCTTCACGTAAACATTTGTGTGGTTCACGGGGGACATCACTGCCATTCCTGCGCTCCAAGCACAAAACAGAGCCCTAACAGAGAGCAGTTTTCATAGCAAAGGGGAATTTAATGATGGCCAATCATCCCTGTTGGCTCACTGCACCTGAATAGCAAATAATAAAAAATTTAGCTCATTGCTCCCTGATGAAATTTTGCACATCTGCATCAACTCTAAGGGTACAGACAGTCTGTATAATGTTTCCGGGAAGAACCCTCCGCATCCGACTTCTAATGAAAAAATAACTAATTATCACTGAGCTCAAACTTCTGTCAACAATAGGTAGCCTTTTTCCTTGAAAACAAACGACTTCTCAATCTAAATGTCAGCAGTTAACTATTACTGAGCAGTGAAAACTCAGCTTTCAAAGGCAAAGAGAAAGCAATAAAATGGCACATATGCTACTTCACTGGAACCTTTCGAGCACACATCACCACAGATCTCCTAAAACTAGAGACTGCAAGCAAGCATCATAATTTCATTAAGATCAAGACCAAATCACTCGATGCACCTGAAATACTAAACATAAGTAAAAAATCTATTTTGAATATGTTGGACTACATCTGAATTTGACCGTCCGTATATATGTATATACTTTTAGTTTCTCTTCTTTCTAGTAGATTGACTCATTATCTCCTCTGCACAACTCAAGGAAATAGAGCACGGACAGTTGAGTTTGAGATAAAAAGAGCAGGAAGTAAGGTGTGTGTGTGTGTGTGTGTGTGTGTGTGTGTGTGTGGTGGCGTTGGGGGGACTGAAGAAAGAAGGGGGCTGGAGAAGACAGATGGAAAAAAGCTGAACACTCCTCTGTTAACTCACCCGTTTATCGATTTCTCCATGCTGCAGCTGTACAAAGCGAGCACTGATAGCAGCAATGTAGCTCTGCTGATTAGAGAAGGCGACCCGCCCCGCTCCCTTGGGGTACTTTAGCTCAGGGTCTGTGTCGATGCCGGCGTAGCAAACTCCACCGTACAGGCGGTCCATGATCATAGCCAGCTCCACTGCAGAGGGGGGGCGGGAACGAACAAAAGAAGCATACTGTAGAATTAGCTTCAGAAAAACCTTTCAGAAAAGAAAGAGACCGAAAACGGAGTGGACGCAAAAGGCCCGAAATCACACATTGGTGATCTGAGGTTGGTTTGAAAAAAAAAGATTCAGGCTGAAAGTCTGTCCAATTCTGTTTATTTTGTGGAGAAAATCCTGCAAATCTAAAATAGTTAAACAGTCTGTTTTTAAAATGGAAATGGAAAAATTTGTCTGAGGGAGGCTTATAAAACACGCAGTGCGCTGCGGGCCCTTGTGACCTTCATTACAGCAGCAACAGAGGTCTGCTACACAACAACCAGAGGATCAGACGGCATGAACACAGGCTACACAGAACACTGCTATCATGGAAAAAAATAAATTCATTTCAATATTCCGTTCAGCTCAGCGTGCCAAAGAGAGTTTATTTTAATCCAAGCAGTGTAGGTCGCTGCCTCTGCAGCTCGACTGTGTGGCAGGTCTGAGCAGACTGCAGAGGGAAGCGTTCTGCTGCATTCAGCTGGCACTGAACAGAAAAGCAGCTGCAATGCCTGCGCAGCAACAACATGGATATTTATTATTCCCTACATCTGTTGTGTGTGAAACAACCACATTTTAAATGCCTTTGATAAATGAGGGAAAATATGGGAGATGACGATTGAGCCTGCGCCTCAGCCCACATGCTCAGTATACACTTCAAATCCAAGTGTTTTCATTACAAACACTCACTTGTTGTCAATTCAACTGGTAGGAAAACATTAAAGTCAAGGATACCTGCACGGAGTGGACGAGGAACTCCTCCCACAAAGATGGTTTTCCTGGGATCCAGAGGCTGAGAGCCATCCATCACAAAATCACTGTCATTCAGGTTCCACGGGCGGATCTGGACCTGTGGCACACGAAAAGCTCCGGGGGTCAGCGGTGGAAGCAGCGGGAGCCTCAAACAGACAGGTGTGTGTGTGTGTGTGTGTGTGTGTGTGTGTGTGTATGTGTGTGTGTGTGTGCGCTTTCACAGACCGGCTTGTCTTTGATGGTGGGGCTGGACACGCACAGGTACAGCTTGCCGTCCTCCTCGATGCAGGCATCGATCAAAGCCTGCACTGAGCTCTCATCCTGGAAAAGCAGGAAGGCGTAGCCTGCGCAGAATACAGCAGGGTCATGCAAGCTGCCACGGAAATGTTGACTCATGCTGGAATGTGACGCGATCTCTGATAACGGACCCGACTTTTTACAAACTAGCACTTCAGACTAACTAATGCTTTCAATGGCAGCCTGAAAAAGCCTGTCGACACACATATCATACGTCAAAACTAAAGCCTCTATTACAAACTATATTTGCAGTTTTTTGGAAAGGGAATTGGTCACAAGACACCCGAAGACACCCAAGTGCTGATTGTGACAGTTCACAGAAAAAGCACAGCAATGTGCGAACCAGTCGGGGGGGATACCTTTAGGGGGGAAATAGGATTTGCTCTCTGCTTTGTGAGGCCAGTCCACAAACAGATGTCCAAAGCGTCGGAAACTCGCTGTTATCTCATCTGAAAATGAAAGCAGAATGTACACTCAATGGCAGAGCGAAAACGCTGATAAAGGTGACCAGCAGACGTTCAGATGCCTTGTGTATGAAGCATAACTTCCTGACAATGTCTAACAGTGCTCCCCGTGCCGGCCATCTCATCGCAGCTGCATTACCTTCATCTATGTCCGGGGGCAGTCCTCCAACAAAGACCTTGCGTGAGTAGCGTTCCACGCGCTCTCCGTTCTGATGGGGAAAGCAGTGGGGAGAGCCCAGGCCTGCGAGACCCTGATCGCCACGCTCGTCGTCAGGGAAACCATCCTCCATGGGGAAGAGGGAGGAGTGGCCTGAGAGAGAGGAAGAGGAGGAGGATGAAGAGGACAGGGGAAAAGACTTCTGTCATGATGAGACAACTAGGTGTACCAGAATATACAAAAAAAATTTTAAAATTTAAAAAGATAAACACAGTGCATTGGAATTTTCCATCATTTCCCACAAATCGGGCATGGGCAGCAACTGCAATGTCACTGAGAACAGAACATGCATGCAGCTTATCAAATAAACACAGTAGTCCTCTTAAGTGAGCGAGACTGCGTTGCCTCACTGTGCAGCATATGCATGGCAGAGGCTAAGCTCTCGCTGCCCTGTTCCTGCTCCCATCCGACCTGCCCTGAGCTGCTTTATAAAGATTTATGCAAGGGTCTTAGCCTTAACTTCGCTGTGTGCCATGTGTCTGCTTGTGTCACAGTGGGAGTAAATGGGGTACTACGCTTTGTGTGCCTCGCTGCCTCATTAACTTTTAGCGAAATGCAGCGCTCACTTGAAGCGTCTCAATGAGTCCTCTCATACGTATGTGAAGATGGGAAAATGCATGCAGAGTGAGGCATAATGAAAGAAAACCAAACACTTCGGAGGGAAAGATGTGCAAGATCACTTCACGAGCTCTTAACGAGGCTCAACACTTACACAGCCATGCAGACAAAAGCGTCACTGGACTGCACGTATGCAAAGAGCCCAGAGGGACCCCCGACCCGTGTGCCCATGCATGCAACAACACACGGGAAGACCATGCCAAATCAAAACAACAAATCACACAGAACACTGACACCTGTCAAACCTTACAGAACAGATTCATGATCATGTTTTACCTCGTCTCCTGCTATAATTCCTTGCTGCATGTGGAACAAGGACAAATCAAAGAAGAGGTTGCTTAGAACCGGCGTATAATACACTCCGAAAGTGCCAGGTGGCTCATGACAACGCAGGGACGTTCCACAGTCAGCCTGTTTCTGTTAATCAGCGATGAATCACAGCCAGCCTGCTGCTGAATCCTCCCCACGTTCATTCCAACTCCAGCAGGCAGTTACAGCACGGGCTTATTCTATCGCTTTACATTTTTCTGTGTTGGAATTTGGAATTTACACAGAACCAATCAACCGCACGGTAAAACCAAAGAGGATGGAGATGGCTTGCATGTCTCAGAACGGGCATTTATCACTTTCCAATCCAAAAAGGCGTGCTTGATTTGGAAAAGAGACGATCACACGACACAAAGACGAGAAAGGACATCTCAGTAAAACAGCAAGAATTGAAATAAATGATCTCCTGTGGCATTAAAAAGAAATGCAGTTTAATACCGTACCGGCTCTGGGATTGCAAAAAAACAGAGGAAACTCAAAGACAACAAGATTCAGTGTTCCACTACATGTATATCAAAGGAGACTCATTAGAAAACAGGACTTTTAGCTTCCTCAGGGCAGTGCTGGCTTTCATGGCCGCCACACAGCAAGTACAAAAAGGCTGCAGCATGCCCAGAAACACGGACAGCAGCTTAGTTTGGAACAAATAATCAGATGTGATGAGATACTCCACTTTGGCAAAACAACTGTGCAACTTATTCATTTAACTCAGCTCGACTGAAGACTCCTAAAATAAAGTTGGTTTGCATAATCATGGGTAACAGTGGGGGGAGACTTCCTGCCTTTGAATAAATCCTGCAAAGGATAAGAAGGAGCAGAAATCATCCAGAGACAGAAGGCACATCACAGATAATCAGGGAGAATGAGAAGCTACAAAGTTGCTGTGCTAAACCTGGTGATTCAGTCAGTGTGTTATAATGCATCAAGTGCTGCAATGAGGTCAAGCTGCACCAACCTGGCAACAGACCAGCCTCAAGAAATGGAAAAATACACGTATGTGGTGAAAGCTCTCCATTATGATACCATAATCCAAGCTCTTCCAAGAACAGCGCTTTTGTTTGTGTGACTCTGATACCAGTGCTCCAGAGTGGATGACCTTGGGCATCTGACAACAGGGAACACTGGGAAAACACCGGGAGGGTGAAGAGGTGGACGCGACGCTCACGCAGTAATCCTCGTCTCCCTCAGCTGACTTTTACAACCAGATGGACATTAACTCTGCCGGGAAGCTCAAAGAGAGCCACAATGAGAGAAAAGAGGCAGGAAAGCAGATTGAAAGAGAGCAAAGAGTGCAATGAAAAGATGTGTGTGAGGGAGAGGGAAATAGATTGGAAGCGATGGAGGAATGAGCTGATAAAAAGCTTTGTGGGGGTAAGAGAAAATGAGAGTGACTGGACGGGGGAGGGGAGGGGAGGGGAGGGGGTCAGGAGAATGAGGAACGCAATCTGCGTATCCTTATGAGGCAGAGAGAAAGAGGGCTGGTGTGCAGCCTCTATCCGCTGGCACCATCTGTCTCAGTGCTCGATGGCAGCTCCTGACCATGTGATCTGGTCATGTGACCCTGCAGGCTTCTGGAGAAACTACTGGCCTCCTCTGTTTTGCATCCCGGCTGAAGAACAGACGTTAAGAGCGACGACACCAAAGTTAGAGCAACCATAGTAAGGACAGCCAGGTAATATCCAGATAATATCCATTAATTTAAAAACATTTTAGAAAACTTTTTTCTGCTCGACAATTCCTCAGCGCTGAAATCAAATGTGATCTACATCTTAAAAAAGGTTTCTCAACCTGTGGCTTATATCTACAATAAATAAATAACAACTGTTTAGGAGTAAACCCCACAAGTTAGGAGCACCACACAAGCTCAGCAGTGTGAGCCACATGATCACAGTTACCTTCCACACAATCTTTTTGCCACTTTTCTACTGTAACCATTTGTTGGATTTTGTTTTACCAAACCAAAGGCCATCATTCTACTGCATCTCCTTCCGTCCATCTGCATCAAAACCCACTGCTTTCCCTCTTATTCCACTCAATCTTTAACAACAAGACATGGAAGACGTTACAAAGCTCGGCGTCAAACAAAGATGCTTGTTAGTCAAAACTGCTTTGAAGCAGGAGCGAGTGGAAACGGCCATTTTTCTTCGTGTTGGCCTTAACAAAGGACAGCAGAGGAGAGACTCAAAAATACACGCGGCTCCAAACGCTCGGGTCATTTCAGAGCGTGCAGCAACCTCCACCTGCTGCCATGAGTGAGCAGCACAGTTTTAAAAGTTGGTCCACAGTAGCCAAACAAACGTGCGTGATCCCCCACTGTTGGAGCAGAAGCTAAAGTTTTAGTCAGCGTTTGATAGGAGGCATGCCTACAAACTCTGAAAGGCATTCCTTTCTGATTGGAGCAGCGTTTCAGAAAATGAGCGACACACCAAAATGTTTTTTTACACGATGTTTTAAAGACTGTTTCCATACATACCGTTGAGGGGAAGAGGGCTGTCCCCTCCAGGGTGGGGGAACCCCAGGCGACCTACACAGGAAGACAGAACAGAAAAATATATCATGTATAACATTCACTGAGGTTTTGATGCTCCGTCCTGCGTCAGTCTTTCTTTGAAGCCAACATCTTATGCTGAGTCACTGCCATAAACAAACAGTTTACTCTAACGAGAATAAGGGCAATGATGAACGTACAGCGGGTTACAGAAGGTAACATTACTACTTCTATAAATTAGCAGTTGCTAATTTGGCTAAAGGCTACGACCACAATAGTGTTCTCGATTACTGCAGCATATGAGGAGATAAAGAATACAAGAAAGGAGTTGAGCTCCATCAGCCTGGATTTGAGGCCGTTTCTCTCTGCAGTCTGCTGCTGGCTCGTGTCCAGTCGCAGGGAAATAAGAGAAAAGAAAAGAAAAACAGACTGTCGTGCTCCCATCTTTACGGGGGAACAGCTCCAGCACGACATGCGAGATCAAGATACCGCACTCGCTGCGCAGACCGAGCTGTGGGCTGAAAGAACAAGACTCCAGCAAGATGAGGGACTGTGTTCAGAATCACTGATGCTGATAACATTTAAATGACGTGAAGCTTTCTCTCTTTTTTCCTCTTTCCAACGTCACAACCATATTATTCACAGAGAGCATTCAGGAGTGTATTTAAATTCCTCCAATTGCATCTCAGGAAACAGGGGTTTAATGCAGGTTAAGGCAAGCTATATTCAAGCCTTTAAGACTTATTTAATGCCACTCGGAGGTAAATCTGATTACAATCCCTGTTCCACGGCATTTTCAAGACTACAGAATTTACTCTCTGTATGGCAAATTAAAAGCATGCATCTTTAGGGGGAAAAAAAGAATTAAAGAACTTCTAAAGATCAGCAGAAACCCTGGAGAAGCTGTCGTGGTCATCATACAGTTCCACCTTTGCAAAGAAAGCAACAAGAAGGCTTGTGGACAGCAGACTGAATGGAAGCATCAGAAATGGGCGGGGGATGCGCACGGCTCCACACAGTATCTCTCTACCATGAGTGATTGAAACTGCAAAGAACATTAAGTGTACCCATCTGGTGAGCATCAGTAATGCTTGTGAGGGGATGTGTTTGAACAAAGCCCAGAGGATAGCAACGCAGAATTATCTACAGCTGTACCACCATACTGAGGAGCGCTCTCTTTCCTCTGGCTGAAAAACGACTCAATTCATACCCTTCAGTTTGATGACCGACCTGATCCTTTGTCAGATCTTTTTTTGTCATGATCGTTAGAAAAAGAATACATCGGCGGTTTCCTTTTTTTTTAATCTTCAGTCCGGCCGGCTTCAGAGAGGTAAAGGTTGCTCACAGAGTTCCAGGACGGTCTTCAGCTCGTCCTGGAACACCCAGGGTGGCATTCCGGCCGGCTTCAGAGAGGTAAAGGTTCCTCACAGAGTTCCAGGACGGTCTTCAGCTCGCCCTGGAACACCCAGGGTGGCCTCCACATCCATCTCATTGGAGACTACAGCTCCACCATTAACTGACCTCCATTTTTATCATCTGCATGTCGTTCTCTGTGTCTCACATCGTTCATTTTACATTGAGCTATTTGCCAGGGCCACCTCACACACACAGCAGCACCCACACAAACGCATGTTATGATGCCAACAAGCTTCAAAGTTATGCAAGGCCCACTTGCTGCAGAGCGATAATGAGATGAAAGAGCTCAAATAGTGCCACCATTGTTGTATTGCTATGGACCGCCTGGTGATTGGTGCATTCCGATGCCCCTGTCACATGGAAATCTGGCCCCTCCCCCACAGCTTGCACACTGAACCACACAGAACAGAGAAAACAGAACCACAGCTGACCAACAATGGCTTCAGGTGGCACTGCACCACTGAAAGATACCTAAAGTTTCCTTCAGCTGACACCACTGCTCACAGTCCTACTTACTGGCCTCAAAATACAAGTTCAGTGTGTTTATGGAGACTTCAGATCAATCGAAATAAAGTTATTGGCACAAATCCGAACCAGTTCATCTCCCTCTGTAAATCACTAATGTAAGAAACAGTTACACCCCCAGAATTCTACGTGCATCTGAGCAGAACCTGTCATGCGTCTGCAGGGCTGTGTGTGGCTGCGGACCTTATTTGCATTCTGCCGGCTGTATACACATACAGTCCACTGACAGTTAAAGCACATGCTCACACAACACAGTGGCGTGTGTGTGCGTGGTGGCCAAACAGAGGGATCCTTTCTGTCTGTCAGGACAATGCTGGAAGGGATTCAAAGCCACATCTACTGCAGACATTTTGCCTCGCATCTTCCCTTGCTTCATTGCTCTCGCTTTGTTCAATATATTCAGCCGTAATGAGAAATTGGTGCATACGTGTATCTATATGTGCTCGTGTTTGGATGCCGTCTGTGTTTGGTGCACTTGCATGCACACGCATGTGTGTGTGTGTGTGTGTGTGTGTGTGTGTGTCAGAGAGCAAAGCAGAACTAGGCTTGGCCCAGAGAGGAGTACGCACTCAAAGAAAATGTGGTGTAATTACGTGTTTCTTTTTACTTTGAGCAAAAAGAACAAAGTGACTTAACTCAGAGCTACTCTTGACACGGGACTGTACGAGCCTGAAGTATAATTAGGAAAACAAAGAATGGATTATTTTGGAGCAGCCAAGAGCTGCGAGCATTATAAAAAAAAAAAAAAAGGTAGAAAGCAGGAGATGGGCTACGTCGTGATGCACCATGTGACGGCAGCACACAATGGGTTACACTATTCCAACAAATCGGACGAGGACTGAGAAAAGCAGGTCACATTTCAGGTCTGAGAGAAAAGAAACGCACGATGGAATACGCCGAAATAAATGTTTAATAAACGGTCAAATCAGAAGATTAATCTGTTATATCTCAGAGTGGCACTGTCAGGCAACTCACTTACTGTACATGAAAGCTTTGTGGGACAAGTGGACAGATGATTTATGTTCTTCCACTGTTGGAAAATAGAAGCTACTTATGTGATGGGTGCTTCTATCACATAAAGCAAAGGCTTGGGGGGGAAGTATGCTCTTCTTTCATGTGCGATGCTCTTGGATCTAACAGCCAGAAATGCTCAGACAGCCTACTGTTGGAGAGCCCAGCTGGGTGTGACTGAGCGTCATGGGTCTCAGGCCAACATAAAACAAGGTGTTGGTGGGGAGGGAGTTTTCACCTATCTCGTTTCTCTGGCAATGAAACTGGAATGTGTGTTTTACAAGGTGGCGCCCTTCAGGAACAGAAACTTCTGTCTATTATCTTCCATTACCTGAATATAATTAGCTTATCGGATCTGTGGCTTTAAAGCTGGATTAAACCGACGTGTTTTAGAACTTCGTTGCTATCAGACATTCACACAGACCACACCACGAAAAACTCATTTTGTCACTTCAAATTTCAGGTCTTTATCGACAAATTAAAGGAAAAGCATTGTTGTAATGCAGAAGCGTCACGCTCTATTTAACTACTAAGAAATCCAACTTCAGTTAGTGTGCCCCTCCCTGATCCTTTAACGCAGCTAAAGCCTTGGGAAATCAAAGGTGTATCCTACCAAACAATGATCTCTATCAGAGCAGCTCCAACCTGCTCCTCCCTCTCAGCCAACAGTTAACAGTGGCCACAGTCGTTTGTTAGCAAAGCACGCTCCAACTACATTTACAATCCACCAATGTCCAATCAATGACCATCTGTTTCAGATGAATACAAGAAAACAAAACAATTTAAATTCATTACACACCAATCTGCCACAACATTAAAATCCCTGATGGGTGAAGAGAATAAAGTTGCTCCTCTCGGTAGAATTCGATGTTCCTTTGACACATTTTGTTCACCTGAACACACCAAGCCCCCAACTGATGGCAGTGACCTCCCCCAGCAGGACAATGTGCCCTGCACCACACTGCAACAACTGTTCAGAAACATCTCAAAAGGGCCCAAGGCACCGGCTGGCCTCCAAACTCCCGGATGCCTACGTTCTTACCCATCTTCAAGATGCAACAGAACGAGCTCAGTCTTAGCACACCCCACCCAGAGAACCCATCTGCTGCAAACGTGAAACCCCCAGAGACGCAGCGTCCCTGCCCGAGCAGATCGGAGCTGGCTTTTCATCTTTAAATGTTGTTGCTCACAATAGTCTGTCGAATCCGTTCCTTATCAAGAGCTTTGGTTACCTATGACGGAGGGATGTACATCCATGCAGAAATTCTATCCACTGGTATCTTTTGAGAATAACGCACTTGGTTCCTACATCAATTCAAAGGTCTGCGATGGAAAACAACCGTTTCCTTTTCCCAGCTTTTAATGGCGATATGTAGAAAATGTGTTCATTCCGGTCAACAGTTACACGCTTGATTATTCGTGTTTAGAACAAATAACTGTCGCCGTTAGACAGGCGTCATCATCCACAATAGGAGGCTCTGTAGCACCAATAATAACTAAGTAATGATGGCCAACAGCCTCAGCTCAGATCAGTGCACTATTTCTATTTCTCCCACAAAAGTACAAAGGCTAAGCCTCCATTATTCTCCTTCTCTATATGCCGGAGAAGAAAAAGAAAAATCGAAAAAAAAAGAGGTGGTGCTCATCGCACGTCGCCCAGGCACATTAAACCTCTTTTTTACTGCTTCCTGTTTTTTAGTTGTCAGAATGACTAAATGTGGAAAGAGGAGGACGGGGGATTAGCCCAGCTGCTGCCCAGACTGACCCTTCTTATTACTGTTGATTAAACACCAAAAGAAAACAGTTCCTACTGTACATGTCGGGCTGTGGAGGACACAAACTGGAGTGTGAACTCGTGAATAGACGTGTGTATATGTTAATTAGCTAACCTTCAAGGAGCCACTGAAACGTGATGTGCAAACAGAAGTGCTGGTTCAGTATGACACATACACACACGTTTCTCTCTTAATTTTACTCAGTAAGAAAACTTAAGGGAGGTGACATAAGATGGATAAATAATGCACGCCCGCCAGATTATGACAAGCTCATAAATAATGAGAGGATATTTTTCTGGGAAATATGCACGTCTCTGATGATGAACCGAAGCTGGTTCGAAATACAATGGCTGAATGGGAATTTTAGAAATACATCAAAGTCAACACAGCTGAAAATGGAAGGGTGGCCCCGCACTGCTGCGCAGTTTTTCCTAAGTGGAGTTTCACCTTTCAGGTTGTCCTGCTCAGCCCTCATGATGTCAATCAGGGAGCTCTCCAGAGTGTTCATGTTGAAGCTGTCAAATGACCTGGTGCGTTCCTAAAGAGAGGAGACAAAGAAGACACTCAAATTACTGGCATTTCAGTTTTGTTTGGCTTTTTTTTAATATGGCAACCAGAACTGAGGCAGCTCCAGTCATCTTTTAGTGCCACACCGACTCCAACAGCCCATACCGGCCACAGAGCACAGCAGCACCAGAAGAGGGGACGGCATTCTTCATTTCCACATGAAAATATGCTGTGAGCGCTTCACGCATTGTCTCAACACCTGTGACCAGTGTAATGAGAAGAACTTGGAAAAAAACAGAGCAGCTGGATGCTTCTGCCTCACATCGTTCTCACTCTGGCTTATTTCAGAGAAAATGTTGTTTTAAAAAAAAAAAAAAAAATCAAATAACTTGTTCCAATGCATATTTGAAAGGTGGGAAAATCAGCTACTTTCGATGCCGACTAGCATAACAGCCTGAAAATATTCTCACTATTCACAATGAGTTCTTTTTTTTTTCCACTGATAAAAAGCATGAAAGTGGCTTTGCCAACAGATTGGGACTTTATCGCTCTGCTGTCGGCGTACTCGTCTCCTCATCTTACGCTTTCACGAGATATCCTGGTAGGTTTTAAGCACAATCCCCCTTTTTCTGAGTGTTTTTGTTTTTGGTTTAGATGCTGTGCGCCTCGCAAAGCCGACTAAATAACTATGCAAAAAAAAAAGAAAGAAAAACGTGGCATTATGAAAGTCAACAGTAACATAAGCAGGAGAATCAAACTGGAGCTAAGCAGATTCCAGTGCGTCAACTTTTCCGCCTAAAACAGAGGCATCCCTGGCATACCAACGAGGCTGGATGGGAGTGCATGTGCACACAAATATGTGCAAACACTCAGATGGGGGTTACCGTACATAATGTGCTCCACAAACTGAACACATGAACAAGTGCTACGCTGATAAGCTTTCTGTCTTGGCTCCACCTCTGACAAATATGCAGCCCGTGACAACAACTCGTGAAACGGACAAATATTTTCAGTTTCCTTCAATTCAACACAACCAATTCTGCCAAGACCACAATCTGAAATTCATAACGCCATTGTTTCCATTTTAGATTGGTTAGAAATCTCTGATCTCCCACATTTGAATGTCTCATTCCTTCCTCCTTTTTTTTTTTACCATCTTTCCAGTCATTCTCTGATGAATGTCACCTCAAAAGCAGAAATCCCTTAAATAGTGTTTCTCAGCCACGCAGAGATCCCACACTTCAAAGAGCCAAAAACTCTTCTGACTTCAAGCTGTTGCTCAGTAAGCTTTACTTTCCCACTAAAAGATGTTTTGTGATGTTTGTGCCCTCTAAACTGTCTCGTCCTGACTTGGACGTTTCATCCTGCTTTCTGCATCATCTCTTTTTAGATTATTTTAAGGTGCTGCTTTGAAAAGTTTGCAGGTAGTCTCAGAGCAAGCGTGCATTAGGACTTTATTTTAAAGCTAAGATTTAATCTAAATGCACGAGGCAACCTTAGATTAATCATATTTAGCAACACTGGAGAACAGGGAGGCTTGCAGTCTGCAGAGATGTGTGCAGAGAGAAAACAGAAATGTGGAAGTATCTAATGAGATGTGCTTTAAGGCTGGAAAATATCCACTTATTGAGTCTGACTACATGCTCGACTGACTAACCTCCATGCAGCATCTCTATGCACCAACACGCCCTCTTCTCCTCAAAAATGCATTTGCATCATAAATGAGCTAAACTGCGAATGGACGCCATGATCTGAAAGTTTAAAAATCCGAAACCGGTTAAAGCAAAAAGGGGAATTGGGGTCGACAAAGCCAACACTGCTCTCGCTCGTTCGGAAATGAGCTCGAAATGAGCTGCGAGACGCCGAGGAAAAATGTAAAAACGCAGCACAGAAATGCAGCATTAACCACACAGTGTGGCGTCAAAATCAGCTCTGACAAGAACATCAGCAGCTGTGTCTTCATCCTGACTGATAACGGCCAGGCCTTTCACAACAGGTATTGCACAACGTGTCAGTTAACCTGCAGGTTATCTCTATTGTAAGTCACTCTTTTCATTTAGTCCAACCTAATAACTGGTGTTTAATCTCGTCAAAGCCTCAAACTGCAACCCATCTCCAGAAAAAAAAAAAAGTCTGAAAGTAAAAACCACTCTGGGAGGGAAAGCTCGTGGCATATTATATTAGCGTGAAGTACACAGGAGTCAAATGCTACAGGGTTCAGAATAACAGACCTGCGTCTGTGAGCCACATGACCCAGGCTCGTTCAGGCAGGCAACTCGTGTTTTAATCCAAGATCCAAATTCAATCCCAACTTTTACTGTCTGTCACTCACGGAAATCTGGCAAGCTGGCCGGTTAAAGAGCCAAACTGGAACCATATTTGGGCTGGTGCAGACTTCCCACACTGACTGAATAACCTGGAACAGAAAGGACACGGTAGAGCACACCCAGTACTCAAATACCAGCACGGGTCTGTAGACCAGACTATGTCTTCTGTTTTCTCATATCCGCTTCAGTAGCAGATGAGGGCTTAGGTCGTTGCTTCAGGTCAAACAAAAGCAAACATTTGAAAACAAGCTAAAACAAGCAAAGGACTGGATACTGTGGGAGGTGTATATCATCTATGAGCATGTTCCTTTACAATGACAAACACACACAGATGGAAGGCAGGGAATGCGGTATTTCAGCATTTCTATACCTAGCGTTACCAGTTTAGATGCAATCATCTTCAGGAGATCACAGCCTAATTTTATCATACCATCACTGGATGGAGTCTGTATGTTGGAGCTGAGGCCTGACTGGTGCTGGTTGCTAAGCATTAGCCTAGAGAGGTGCAAACGGTGATTAATCATCACATTTGGGCATCCTTCCTTCTCAACAACTGGCCAGCTGACCAGCAAAGTGCGTACCCCTGACAGATTGTGGAGAGTGCACGTCCTCACACACACACACACACACACACACACACACGTTTGCTATAAACTGAGCTCAATTTGTAGGGCAGTCCATGTCATGTGAATCTGTGAGAAATTGCCCACAGCAACCCAAGGCAATAACAAAAGATATTACAGCCCGTATTTCAGGACTTGCAAGAAATAGTGAAAAACAGGCCCTGACACCTTCATGCACGCAAAGAAAGCCACGACAAACTCTGCATGCACATTTCTCAATTCGGGAATGTTCAACCATGAATTCAGAAATGCATACTGAGCTGAAATTTATGTACCAGGATTGTGCAAGTACTGAGTGAATCACCAGGTTTGATCCTCAGCAAAGAAAAGTTGTTGAGTAATTCCAATCTGGCGTTGTGGGAGGCATTAAAAGAAAGCCCCATCATTTGCCATGACCTTTATGTTCATTCATTCATTAGCAGCTAATAACCGAACATTGTCGCCCCTCTTACGAGTTTGTTTACAGAGATTTATATTTCAGCCTTTAGGGGTAGGACCTACACTACGGCCTCAAAGAGAAGGAGCCCAATATAAAGCCTGGAAAGCCGTGCATACAGAGTGTGCTTGAAAAGAAAAATAGATAAATACATTTCAGTGAGTTTTTCAGTGAGTTAATTGCTTCATGTGGGGGCCTTTTTCCAAACATGGCCAATGCTGACAGAACTTTCAAAAATGACACACGAGTAGCCGAGGGGGGATTTTAACAAGCATCACACAACACCGGAGAGTCCACTGCCATCAACCAGCGGAACTTTGTTTCCTCAGCGCCCACAGAATGCAAGTCAGACAAATGTGCAACGTCTTTGAAAAAGCCGCGCTTGCGTAGGCAGGGCTCGCCATGCTAGCCTGTTCATGTCACATACTGACGCTGCTGTTCATCGCCAACACCTGTCACATCAGGCGACAGCTGCACAACTCGCTCAAAACGTTCACAGAAGTGAATGCAGGCCGTATCTGTTGGAATAAAGAAAGAAAAGGTGCCCAAATGAAAAATGAAGGATTTAATCTGAAGCGGCACAAAACAGCAAAACTTTCTGCTGACAGATTTTCATGGCGAGGAGTTGATCATCCTTGTTACCTGCCTCTTCGTGACAAATGGACGTCGTCGCAGGCTGCAAAGTGAGGGCTGAAGGTAATAAGGAAGCGTGCGGCGGGGAGGCTGAGCTGACGACGGAAAAGCCCAGAGCAAAGAAGAGAAGGTGGAAATGGTGATGAAAGAAAGGGAGTGATGGAGAGAGGCGAGGCATTGTAAAGAGAGAAGAAATGAGGGCAGGAAAGGGAAGCAGGCTGAGCTTTGATGCTTGCTATTATCTTTCTTCCTGGTCAAGTATTTCAAAGAACTGTGATGACATAAAATACCCCAACTGTCAAAAACAACCAATTACTCAGTGTTGGCTGAACGGCTCATAGGGGGTGCATGTGTGCATTTGGAGTTTAACAGGAGCGACAGAGGAAACGTTGCAGCAGCATATGTACTGCTGGAGGATTGGACTGATCCGTCTCCTTTTACTGTATGCAGAGTGAGCCTCGATGCAAAATCACACTTCCGCATCCGTTTTGTACTTTTGCTTTGTTAAGACACAAGACATAGGCCGGGTGCTAATTAGGCCTCACGCAACCATGGGGATGTGCACATCCACAAGCTTTTTCTTCATGTTTCAGAGCATCTGTCAAGGGTGTGAGAAGGGCAGAGTGAGGCTGTACGAGCGCTGGAGTTGTGTGCCTCCCAGTGCGGCTCAGACCTCTCATTAGACTGGAAAACATTTCACTCATAAAACACTATTGTCACAAGAACCAGAGGTAATGACTGCAACCTTGGGAGTCTGCGGCTTGATGCCGGGTAGCGTTTTTTTGCAGATGCGTGCGCACGTGACACATTGGGGAAGGGCGGCTGCTTGAAACGTTTCTTCCTCCTTTCCATTTGTCAGTTTCTATGTAATCCGGCTCCCATCACAGAAGTCAAACACGGGACGAAGGAGCGGGTGATTGGCAGAAAGCATCTGATGCAGAAAGCCAGGAAAGAAAATCTAATATCAAATCTGTTTGAAGAGCACTGCTGCTTTCTTTGGATGAAGTAGTTTCTGTTTCTATAGGCCAGATATGTAAAGGGATCCTAAAAAGTACAGCTACAGCAGTGACACTCTTCTTCTCACCCAACAGTTCCAAAATGCTTCTCTCTCTCTATATATATACACATATAT
Organism: Odontesthes bonariensis; assembly: GCF_027942865.1. Taxonomy (NCBI): domain Eukaryota; kingdom Metazoa; phylum Chordata; class Actinopteri; order Atheriniformes; family Atherinopsidae; genus Odontesthes; species Odontesthes bonariensis. The sequence goes on from NC_134521.1 coordinate 27,677,945, forward strand.
ATATATGAATAAAATGGGTCCTCATTGGGTTAGTTTTTGGCCACAGCAGTAAGCGATGCCCCATTCAACAGGATTTTCTGCATTAATAGTCAAGTACATACGCATTAGGCAGTTTGATTGTGTGCGTTCAAAAAAGAAGAAAAAAAGAGGAGCACCACATGAAGCTGCAGCATTTCTGAGCAACACAAACAGAGAGGAGGGAACTGTAACCAACAGTTACCCAGGTGGCTGACTGAGACAATATCCTGCCCAGGCTTACTCCCCCTCAGGCCCTGTGGGTCCTGACCTGGTCACTGGCCAAATCTACCAGTTCAAATTATCCCAATGCACCTGAAACAACAGCAGGCTTCTGACCTTGAATTTCACAGGTAAGGGCTTAGTGGGGGGTAGGAAAAAAAAAAAAAGAAGAAAGGATGCTTTTCTGACACAAAGAAATGAAAAATATTTGGTCAAAAGCCACTTAGTAGCTGAACAGCGCATTAGCTGTGGTGTGCCTGGACATGAGCCCGAGCAGAGTACTAAAGCTGCTCTAATGCATCCCTGGGCCTCCCGGCCGCAGTAGCAGACACAGTACTGGAACATCTCCTTCTGCTGTACACCACTTTGCATAAAATATCTGCCAAATGTAGCGGCAGCTGTACTCTCAAATGGCACTTTCAGATTTGCTCTTGGACACACAGTTGCTTCTCAAGGGCCAAGACGACCACAAGAGAGTATCCAACCCTTACTTAGAAATGAGGGCTAATCCTTGACACCCCCCCCCCCCCCCCCCCCCCCCCCCCAAGTCAACATTTGGGACAAAATAGTGTAATGCAACAATATAACAAAAGGGAAATGTCACAGAAGTGCTGGCTTATGGGTGTCAAAGATCTGCCTTGTGTCTGTGGAGTTCTGCGCCGCAATCCATCTTTCCAGCTGGTTGGATAAGTTCTTTGATAAGTTCTTTGATAAGTTATTTAAGTGACTGTGGAGGGACTGAACAATAGGAATTCTAAAGCAAAAGCCACAGACCCTTCATGTGTCACGTGGGTGCTAAAATGGGAGCTATGTGAGGCAGCTGGAGAGTGGGAGAGGATGACATCAGTTTCTCGTGGGGTCATCTTAATTCACAAACCTGACAGCGTAACGCAACATGGGGGATCTCAGATGTGCATGATCTCAATAAATGAAAGTCAATCCTAAGCTCTGACACACAGCGTTCTGAGTTAAGTTACATTAGGCCATTCGTCTGATGAGTAACTCTGCACCATATGCAACACAATGCAAAAGAAACAGAAAGGATGTGACATAAGTCCAATAAACGCAGACTGATGTGTTTAAGACTCACCTGCAAACAGGAGGAATCTGACAGGTGAACTGATTTCTGAATCATTTCATCCAAATGCAGTGAGATGAAACTTCTAATCCACACGACATTTAACGCAAACGCTTCCTAACATTTGCATAATTCAGTGAAGCGATGTTCTTTTAGAAATGGAAATGCGTATTTGTCAGCGCAAAGTGAGGCAAAAACTAAAAAACCCTGGAGCTGAATGCTCACAACTTGGGCAAGCAGTTACAATTATGCCAAACTGTGCCATTCTCCGGACGCACAGTAACAAGATCAGAGGAGAGGTTCTGAGGCAGAAGAAGTCAAATGGAACGGTACAGAAATCTGCATGCCCGAGAAGTCGCGACGACAAACAAATACAGTTCCAAGTCACCTGGGAAATATCAATTCCAGCAGTTCAAAGGTTTAAAGCGTGCGGCTTGTGTTTCCTTGACAGTCATCTCATCTTTTCCTGAATATTTGTACAAGTCTAGCAAGCAACTAAGCGTACAGAAACTGCAACACGGTCAAAAGAGAAAAGAAAAAAAGCAAAGGTTTTGAAGCTCGGAATGACACCAAATATCCCTAAATTCAGAAATCGGTAATCAGAATGCATTTGGGGAGCCTGTGTGCAGCCAAACGTGATCGGTGCTGTTGCCTGGTAAACCGCTGAAGTGATCAGAGAACTACTGCCAACAGGAGTCTCTTTTAATTAGCATTTTGCAAGACGGGTAGCAAATGGGATGCAGGACACAGCGGCTAACCATGAGCAAGACGACGCCTAAAAAAGAAGCCGAAACGATAAATGTTTTCAGTGAAAAACCTGGGAGCCAGTCACCCCGCGTCCCTTTGCTTATCCAGTTCATTCCCGTACCGCCGGCTCAAAAAGAATATCTAAAAAATGTTATCAATTTGTCATTTGTAAATGGATTACACTTCCATAATCAATCCCTCCTCACATACACACACACAGAAGGGCCATTCAATGCCCATCCTCCCATCTGTCCTTGCAGAACCAAGAGGGCAAGAGGACAATGCTACTTTAGTCAATCTGATTCAAGCACAAAGAAAGAGCAACGTGCCGCAGCCAATGCAATGCGAGCTTTGGGTCAAATCTGTCTGAAAGACTCTGGACATGCAGAACTATGGACGCACAATCAGAATTCTGACTAAACAGAAGCGACTAGAATAGGTGACACTTCAGCTGTTCACTGTTGACAAGAAAGATTCATTCAGATGGACCCCTCTTTGCTCGTAGTTGATTTTTCTTTACTTTATTAATGGTTTAGAGCTGGCTCAGACAGAAATCTGGCCCCATGACCACAATCAGCAACTGGAAATAGCTGGTGACAGGTTCTTGCTGTTCCTTTGCCACATTCTCAGCAAAACTACTGAAGACATGTCAGGACATGTCAGTACCAGGTCCTTACTGTTTAACCCAAGCTGTATTATGAATCATTCCTTTTAAATGGAGGGGAAACAATCCCTGGAAAGGTTACAACAAACAGTGCTTTCAAATTTCAAATTCAGCTGTCCTGCTTGTATTGAGAAAATGAGTTAGAGTCAGTTTACTCATAGAGAGCTGAAACAATAAAAGGAGGCAATCCCTCAGACCGTTTAACACCATTCCATGTATGATGGCATTGAGAAACAATGACAAGTTCTAACTGACCGCAAGTTCATCTGAGAGAGCAGGTCGCCTGTGGACAAAGAAACATTGTCCACAAGGACAAATACTTTAAGAACCATTCTTCAGGGCATCAGACCTGTTCACCCCCACCTGATGTAATGACTCGTACAATCAATCATGATTATGATCAATGAAATGTATTCTCAAGGCTGTCCAACTGAATGCTCCCTCTACCTCCTTCCATCACATCTGGTTCCTTCTTAACACAATTATCTGAGCCAGCACACGGCGTAAATCCCACAGCAAACACTGGAGTGGGATTTTTTCTCAGAATGGCTCGTTAGGCTACGACGTACGGGATTAATACAGTTCTAATACTGAAAAATCATTCAGATTCAAACTCCGCTAAAACAGACTGAACCCTTTATGTGGAAAGGCGCATCCTCTATACTTAAGATGATGTCTTGCCTATTTTCCACTTCCCCATCTTTTCTTTTCTTCATCCCCACCCCCCGTATCTCCTCTCCCCTTCCACCCCCCAGCTAGCAAACATCGCCCAGGCCACTGCAGTGACAGAGCAGTATTAGTCATCATAAGGGACATACAGCTATGGAAATCCAGAGTCCAACGATGGCTTTAAAATGCCCCCCCCCCCCCCCATTTCTAAAAATAGCAGCCACACCACATCCTGTGAGAAAAAATGGCAACACAGATGACACATTGATATTTAACAATTCAGGTGACAAGCTGCCCCTGCTGACACATATTCTCACTCATTGCACGTACATGTGCTCGTGTACACAGTGACGGGAGAAAAGAAGATAAGAGCCAACCGACCTGGAAAGGGAAAATGTTATCGCCGCGGCCTACTCCATCATCCATCCAGGACTTGGGATTGAAGCCCGCAGGACTGTTTCGAGGATACTTCTGGGATGCCACATGGTTGTTCGGGAAGGTCTTCTTCAGTGGAGAGATGGAGTTGATGGGGGTCATCCCGCCGTTCAGCCCACGGCGATAATCTCTGCCCTGAGATCCTCCCCAACCACCGCCACCACTACCGTAGCCTCCGCCGGGGCTCCACGAGGTGGACGAGCCGGGGGAGGGAGAGGGACTCTGGTAGCTGGCTGGACCCCAGGGGGACGGGGGCTTGTTCAAGCTGTTGGACAAATGTGGTAACTGGCTGAACGCCGGATTCCTGTGCGGGAAGGGTGGTGGAGGGTGGGGAGAGGCTGGGGAACGCCGATGCTGCTGGTGTTGGTTATGGGGGTGTTGGAAGTGGGGGTGCGGCGGAGGAGCCGGATGGTGCTGGGACAAGGCCGCAGCCGGTCCGATCTGGGGGGAGAAGTTTCCACCAAACCCTGGACTGACGTGGTGGGAGAAGTTCTGGAACAGCAGAGGCCCGTTGTTGGCGGAGGCAGGGTTGAAAAAGCTGACGTCCTCATTGATGATTGTGGATGGTGCGGGCTGAATGGCAGCCGACCAGTTGTTGAAGCCAGTAAGTGATGACGAGGTTGTGCTGGACTGCACCGGCCCAGTTCCCCCAAGACCAGATGTCTCCTGATAATCGAAGCCAGTGAGAACAGGGGACTCAAGTCGGAGTTGCTTCTCTTTACCATTACTGCCTTCAGAAGTGCCGTTCTCAGTCTTGCCTTCCTCTGATCGGGCTTTTTCCAGTTCTGAAATTATCCCACCACCACTTCCACCATCCTGGTGACTCCCAGGAGACAACTGCTGCTGCTTTTCTTGCGTTTCTTGCATTTCCTGTTGCTGCTGTGCTTTGGGCTTCTCTGCCCCCCCCAGGATTTCATCTTGCACACTATTGTGGGTGGCAGAGGCAGGGAAGAGCCAGGGGGAGCCTCCCGAGGTGCCATTCCCTGTAGTTGTGGTGCTGTTTATGAAAGCAGCAGGGCTCTGAGATACATTTTGGTGGTGGTGTGGGGGCTGCAGGTGCGGGTGGATTCGGACCGGGAATGCAGACTTGTTGCCAGTGTTGTTTTGAACTAGGACTCCAAACCCGTAATCCCCCATTTGTTTTCTCCCCCAGAAACAAATGCTATCCCGTGATCTCTTTGGTCCTATTGAGAGAAGAGCACACAGGATGGCATACAAGTTAGCAGTCAGCCCATCTCATTTTCCCAAAAGATCGAGGGATTTCGAATGTACCTAGTGGTGGACATCGTGACATGATGGAGATGGATACTGGATGTAGAAATGGGAAAGTTATTTCTTAAATGCGAAAGGTTACAAATCTCTGTTTACTTGGTTTTAATTGCTTGATTAAAGTAGTTAAATTTATCACATTTGGTAACTTCTAAAATACCTTTGTAATAAATATTTGGAACAGAGCAATCCGGCTTAAAATATCTCTAGAGAAGTCGTAGTTTGACATTAGACACATGGACATCAAAGTAATGGGAAACAATAATTCAACATTACCGATTCTGCAGCAACATTAAATTACTATTAGTCAGTCTCTGAAAATAACATTTATTCTCCTATCGAAATCCAGCTCTCATCTAAGGGATTATGGGACTTGATACAGTGTATGGATAAAAAAAAAAAAAGGATAGGGTCAGATATTGCAAATCTACAGAATAACAAGACTGGCAAATGACCTGAATACCAAAAATAGCTTCTTATAGCTGCTTGAAACCTGCTTGCTGACATCAGATTATTAATGGTTGGCCCGGTGTTGTGTTTATAGTTATGTCACTCGTGGCCTTTATTTCTGGAAAAAAATAAATTAATAAATAAAAAAATCGCAGTATGAATTACAATTAACACTTTCACAATGTTTATGGCATGTCAGAGTGCTTCAGGCTTCTTGGGGGACGAGTGCAACGAAAACTCTGCGTGCACTTTTTCACGTGGCCACTAGGTGTCACTTATTTTCAAAATGCAACTAAGTTGTTATAGCTTCTGCATGGTAGGAAAAACGGCTCAAAATTAATATTCCAGGAGAGATTTAAGCTTTTCAAGAAAAAGTGTTTTGATGTAACCACTTTGTACTAGCCAACATTATTGGTATCAAGATTTTTTTTTTTTTTGTTAAAATGTGTATTGAATTATGTTTCTTTTGTCATGACACTGTAATGCAATGCTCATAATACTGTCTGCATCTAAATGAATTCCTAAACGTATAATAATCTCGAAATGGAGAAATAAAAAGGGGTAATACCTGCTTGAACCGTCTGCTGCAGGTATTAAAAAAAAAAAAACAGCCAACCTTACATCTTTAGCTAATTATAACCCCGTGACGTTGCCAGTTTGTAAGTCTACAGCTGAGCTCCTGGCAGTCTTCCGTGAAACTAGACACACTGCTGTGTCGAGCACAGTCTCCATTTGGAGACGTTTTACAAACGCAAGCAGGCTGACAGATATTCAGCCGCTAACAGTACAGCATAAACGAGAATACAGCTATATGACATGTCGAGGGGCACGGAGGATATTAACAATAAACCGATAAAGGTTGAGAAATTAAACGCTCGACCTTGTTTGACAGCTGTCAGCAGTCTATAGTCCACGATCAAATGTAGTCAGACCTAAGTTTACTTTGATCGGAATGCGTCTAAAGAAACAGACGCATTTTTATCCCAATTTAGATGCAATCATTTCTTATCTGTGCTTGAGGCGGAAATCGACAGACGGGCTGTTAATAATAATAAAGCTGACAAGCTAAGTTTTCCATTCGTCGCTAACATTAGCAAGCTAGCTACCAACGGTTAGCACGAATGCTAGCTAGCTGAACAAGCTGAATATTGGCGAATAGATATTATTTTCACCTTCCGATCACCACCTTCGACCTCGGCGATGTCTTTTGTCGAGATTCTTCCCTCGGACTGAGAGCTCCGACGGTGTCCTTGAAGCAAGGAGTGCGGCAGGCAAAGCTTTAAGAGGCGATTTAATAGCTGACTCGTACAGAGCAGTCGGTCAGCTTTTTTTTTTTTTTTCTCTTCTCCTGACGTGTCCTGCCTGCTCAATGACACAGCTCTCTATCTGCTGCCTCTGATCTGGACTATATGATCGAACAGCTTTGTTGACGTGACAAGTGTGCCGTTCTTTCACAAGCCTTATTCGATCGGTGACATTGTTCGTTGGATTTCAGAATAATCTTTCTATAGCTGTGTTTCCAGCAGAGCCAGCCGATTCCTGTGTGTGTCTTGGCTGCCCCTCTCTCCTGGAACCGACCGTGGCCGAATGACAGCGAGAGATCAGCCGAGGCACACTTCCGCTTCTGGCGCCGCCCTTTCCATCGTGGCCACGCCTTCGCGGAGCCACACCTCGATACGTGATTGGTCGCACTGCCGGCAACCTCGCCCAATTTCTCCATCATTTAGCAGTCATGCACCAATAATATACCCATGCCAACCATAAATACAGCCCACCGAGGTCAGAAAGATTAGAAAAAGAAAAAAAGAAAAAAGAGAGAGAGAGAAAACTCCTCCCAGCACGGCCCTGTTCTTTCACGATGCAGCCGGTAAGCAGGTCGTGAGAAAAATGAGAAACCTACCCCCCCCCCCCCCCCCCTCCAAAAGGATGGAAGAGCCTCAGGAGCAGGGCAAGCTTTTTGATCTCATGCTCGTTTGTTGTAGAGCTGGATGTGGAACAGGAAGGCTTGGTATCATTTCAGCAGATATTGTTGTTGTTTTGTTGTTCAAGGTATTACCTTTTTCTGGGCCAGCCCTCCTTACATCTCACCATCTTCACAATACTGACTACTGCACCATGTATTCTCCTTCTTTTTTCTTTTTCTTTTGATCATTTCTCTTTTTTCCCCCTGTTGTCTGTATCAAAAGATATGATGATGCAATCACAATACTTTACTGTGCTTAAATTACAATGTTTTACTGTACAAAGGGCAGTTAATGACACTAGAAAAGCCCCGTACAAATGCAGGTCCCTTAAACATCTTTTTTGTACCCAAACGATGTCTCCCTCGTGTTAGTTAGTTATAGTAGTTATAGTTAGTTATATTTGTACTCGTTCTAAGACGGGTATTTCTTGAGAAATGTGCTAATTCAATCCCAAAATCTGAATCACTGTCATACAGGCATCATAGCATGAAAATGATTCATACGTTTCATCAAAGTTCCAAGAAAACAGGCAGGAGAACAAATCATTTGCTTTTCTTTCTTTTTTTTGAATTACCAACCATATTGGATGACACATGAGAGAGAAACAGGAGCCCTAAATCTGATTTCATGGGAACTTTAAGATGATACAACCACAAACGGACGGTCCTTGGTAAAGGCATGAATCCCTCCAGGAAGTATTGAGCTCTGACTGAGTCCTGGACCACACTGAAGGACCCCTGACTCCATTGACAAACGCTGATTTAAAAAAAAAAGAAACTCATTTTGTAAACTCCTGCACCAGGTCTGTCATCTGTTTGACATTTGTGTGGTTGTGTGATCTTTGTCTTTAATAGCTGGTCCAGTCACAGGACTAACCCGAGCCGGTCAGAGCAGCTCTGATAACTGTGAAGTCTGTAAAGTCTGACAGTGCAGGACTGCCGCTCCAACTCATCCCAAACTGGGAGGATGTCGGCTCCAGTTTTATATGCACGGAAGTGAAATCTGATCGCAGGTGGTCACTGGAGATGCACATAGTGATGCATTCTAATGACCTCACACACTTGTGATCAGGTCACCAAAGACACTCGATGATGATGCGTTAGTTTCGGCCCCCGTTTAAAGTCATTAAAAAGAGATCAGACCAGCTTCTCCAAGGCTCAACACATTACACCTAAACAAGTCCAAATGCACAGAAGAAGCTGTTTCCACAGGGAGCGATGAAGCACTGGACTCTTTTTTTGCAAGTCACCTCCTGATCCTTGTCCTTGTGAGGTTATCTAGCCACAAGAAAAATATATACAAAGGGATCCAACGTGATTGTCACAGTTTCAAGTCTTTATGCTAATATCAGCTAGCAAAAGGCTCCTACCTCATATTTAATGGACAGCCATGAGAGGGACGTCAATCTTATAACTGACATCTCAGCGAGAAAGCAAATGTGTTCCCCAAAATGTCAACTTATGCCTTTAGAGAATGACCTGCTCCTGTGTTTAATGGCAGCGAATCCCTGCATGCATTGAACAAAATAGTTAGCCACAGAACAATCTTAATCTCTCTCCCCGTTTCACGTCTAAAAGACATGTCTTTATCCGCATTACTCCACTCTGCCAGATGTCTGACCATGCAACTCTTCCTCATTCATCACCCAGCCACAACACTCCCTTCGTCTCTTTATCTGCATCCCTGTCCTCCTCGGTGTCCTTCTCTCCCGTACGGTCATTATCAGACAGAGGTCATCAAACAGCTTTGACTCTGTCACTCTCGCCGACGCTCATCTGGCGTTGTTACATGCAGCTGCAAATGGCTATCTAATAAATCTGTCACTTCAAGCCCAGCTGGGTGGGAGTGATAAATACCAGGATCTGTGGAGTTCTGCATTATCAAGTCCGCACAGACAGAATGAACAGGTGATGGAAGCAGATTTAAGCAATCCCATAAAAAAAAATAGGGTTTAGATGTAACACTTCTCAGCTTGCAAACTGGGAGACGCATTCCTACACATCCACAGACATTTGGAGAATAGTCTCTAAAGAACATTTCAGTCATTTTTTCGACATTTTCCATGATATAAGAATTATGCACCAAATTTGACGTACCCAACAAGTTTTTATATGAGACGGATTATAAGCATAAGACCTCCAACTGGTATAAAAAACTATTTAGAAAACAAAAAGTACTTTTATTTGTCAATATTCGGCATCAGAAGTATTACATTTCCTGAATTTATACGCTGCAAAAATACAATATATAATCAGTCTCTTGATTTGATTTTTTTCTTAAACCTTTCATTGTTTCAGTGGTTCAAGAATTGCAGATCCAGGCTAACGTTGTGTGCATTTCTATTGTACAGAATTTCGTCATGTCCGCTTGAGACCTCCATTGCCTGTCATTCATATTTTAATCTCCATTCTGCTCCGTTCAAGTGAAATCTTATTCATGCACTGGAGGCCGAGAAACAGCAGGAGGATGGAGTGATGTTTAAAAGTCCTAAATGTGCCCCAGCTTTGCAGCTCTTCTTGCTCAGGATACGATATTCCTCTCACAGTGGGGTGGATGATTAGGCAGAGTGCTCGGCTGTGTAAGTGGATTTCTGGGACAGAATAACCGGTCTTACTGGCCTCACTCTGGAGACAACACCCTCTCCTGCTACTGTCCCTTTCTCTGTCTTTCACTTTCTGCCACATCCATTTTTTTGGTTTGGTTGGGTTTGTTTTTTGTTTTTCAAATTTACCATGACCAGAGTTACAATAAACCAAAACAAAAAGATGAAGGATAGGTTACACACTTACGTAAGGGTCCTTTATCTCAGTGTGGACAGTATCAGCCTGAAACTCCACTGCCTTCAAAGCCACTGAGATGTATACATTTTCTACTGTATGAAACTGCAAATTGCCAGTTTTGCTTGATTTCTTTCTGGCAGTGTGTGTGTGTGTGTGTGTGTGTGTGTGTGTGTGTGTGTGTGCTATGAATAAAACATTGGATCCATTAAAAAATTAATCTCCTCCACCTTCGGCATAATTATGGTGCAATTCCTCTCAGAGTGCACAAGTGTGTTTATCACTGCAAGTTTGCAGCTGTAAGTGCACATGAGGCAGATGTGCACATGCTGAGCTCATACTCTTGATGATTTCCATCTTAAAGTCTTACCTGAAAACTTTCCTGCTTTTCTGTTAGTGAAGTGAAGTCAGTTTGGCATTTCACAAGGAGTACAAATTTTAAAATGCATCGTGACACAAAAACCCCCAAAAGGGACGTCGGGGAAACATACGGTAAGCTTTTTTACCCAACAGCAACTGTCTTTATGTAAAGGATGTAGGTGTTGACAGCTGGTGTACAGGTTGAACGATGTAACAAAGAGTTGTGTCTGTGTCCTGTGAACTGTTCAGAGATGTAAACAAAACAGTGTGGATGATGTGCTCCTGGGTGTAGCTGTGGGATGCAAATGACCTCTGAGGATGGGGTGAAAGGGTAGGGGGAGGGTCATATTGATCTGTCATAAGGTGACGTCCATAAACCACTGAAAACATGATTTGAAACCAAAAGAAAAACATTCAACTTCCTGTACCGTCTATGCCACAGAACAACTTGTCTTGTTAGTGTTATGCTTGGTTTTTTGGTCTGACAGCCTCAGTCGTCTCACATCCTTCATCCGTCTCCTGCATTTTTTTGCTGCTGTGCTCTCCCTGGGGACCCTATACTAATTAAGCCTAAGAGGTCTTTCTGGGTAGCGGGCCAGGATGACTGTTTGAAAAAGACACATGGACTGTGTGTGTGCTTGTGTGCATGCATGTATGTGTTTGTGCCACAAAGGCCAGAATGATTTCATGACTCCACTGGGCATAGAAGGGATAATAAATTACCACAGAGCAGCAGCTGGGGGTCTGTGGTGTTCCTATCAATTTGTGTGTGTGAGTGTGTGTGTGTGTGCGTGCGTGCGTGTGTGTGTGTGGTTATGTTGTGGGGACCTAAATCCGTTTACACAGCCGCAGTAAGAGGACTTGTCTTCCTTATGTGGGGATAAAGCAAACCAAAATGTTAAATAATTTAAGGTGGAGGCATGTTTTAAGGCTACATAAGGTTCGAGGGACGGTTGGAGGAAAGTAGTGACTATGATTAAGGTTAGATCAATCCTCTTGGAAACAAATGTAGGTCAATCAAATGTCCTCTGAGATCATAGAAACAGGACTACAAGCGCGTGTCTTTGTAAGCATTTTGTGACCGGAGGCTAGATCAAGCCAATATGTGTTTCAGTGAATGTTGGAAATTCAACATTTTGCACTGCAGCAAAACTGGAAAGTCTGTTTTTTGATTCATGTTTAATTTGATGATCAGTTAACTTTATTATGTCATAACTAAAAGATACAGATATATCAACATTCTGAATACTCTATAAACAAAGAAGCAAAAAAAAAAAGAATTTCGTGAAAGCACCTATAGCAAAGAGCTAATGGGCAAATTTAGCACATCACAGCAACTGGAAAGATCGCTACGTATGGATTACCCATTTTTTCCCTCATGGTAGCTGGGAATATTGGGCTGTGAATGGCATGCACTACTGTGAGAAAGATTCACACACAAAAAAAGAGTGTAAAACTGCTTTAATGAAAGATTTTATCACGTGTTCACATGTAGACTGAATGTAGCCAAAGTGATATTGATCCTGTGTGGGAAAATTGGGTCAAAGATGTCAAGTATGAACAGTCGAAAAGCTTTTTCTTCTGCTACATGCCTGTATGTTGGGTTTAATCTACTGTATGTGACAGTCTGCACTGTGTGACTTTACTGTTGCCATGGCAATATCAAGTTTGGCACACTTGTTCATTCATTTACTGTTACAGACATCTAAGAACGATTCTAATGCTGCTTATTTGCATCTAATTTGAAGTTTTTCGTATGAATCAATAGATGAAAAACATTTGGAGAAGAAGCATTTATAAGCCAGAGGTCCCATGTGTGTGTGTGTGTGTGTGTGTGTTTCTGTGTGCGTGAACTTGTAATCAAAGAATGCCCACAGATGTTTGTGTGAAACCAATTGAAGTACTGTATCTCCAATGCCAGCGTGGTTTCATTTACCTTCTGGGCACTTTTCCCTGGCTGTCTGATGAGTCTGGCTGGCAGACATGCTAAAAAGATCCAGGACAACAGTCAGGGGATGGATGCGGCGGCCAGCTTCCAGTAATTATAAAAATTAGTCTTCATTTTGATCCACTTCAATAGTTTTTTTTAATTGCTTGTTACTCATATCAAATCTCAAGAGCATAATTTTCTCAATAAGTGTTGTGAAACAAATTGTACCGTAAACCATTTGATCTGATGGTGCAGAATAATGTTCTAACCAGATGTGTTTGTGAACCATTACCATCCATGATGGCTGCAATGCATGTGCTCCACACTTAGATATCTCAACAGAATATCATCCACTACTAAAAGCTGAATACCATACATTTTCTACATTCAGGTCTCTTCTTGGATTAATAGTTTAATAAATTAGTTAAACTCCCGCCTGTCATTATAGAGCCATCAGCAGGTCCAGTGGGTATTTGCTATGTTCAATGTTCCTCTGATTTAGAGTTGATCTTATCATTTGGATTTTCATATTCTGTTGTATCTTGAGGGCTGCACGGTGGTGTGGTGGTCAGCACCGTCACCTCACAGCAAGAGGGTTCCAGGTTCAACTCCTGATCCTGTGTTGAAAGAGTTTGCATGCTCTTCTCTCTGGGAACTCTGCTTCCTCACTGTCCAAAAACATGCATGTTAGGTTAACTGGTGTCTCTAAACAGTGAGTGTGAGGGTGTTTGTGCAGCCCTGTGATGGACTGTCCAGCGACCGGCCTGCTGACAGCTGGGATAGGCTCCAGCCCGTCCCAACCGACAGATTAAGCGAGTATAGAAAATGGACGGATGGATGTTTTATCTTGAAATCGGTTTTCCTGCCGGGCTTTAGCTTAACTTCCTGTTTTATTTGGAAGCTAATCCATGCCCAATTCCCCTCATTTTCCTGTCTTTGTTGCTCACCTGTCAAAATTGTGTGTCGAAAATGACTCAAGCTTGGGAGGCAATCATTAGAAGAAGTAAACCAACATTCATCAATAAAACAGAAGGCACGGCAGTGGCAGAGAATTCTGAAACATGAATTCAAAAAAACCTTGACATGAAATCGAAGGCATGGATCTGATAATAGCTGGTAGAAATAAAGAAAACAAACACGATGAAGGTGTGGTGATAAGTGACTGGAGTCAGGTGTGTGGTTAGAGCACAAAGCATGGAAACAGATTGTAGAAATATAGCATGGATACAGAACATGCAAACAATAAGCCTAAAACCAGATAAACCTTAGACAGAAGTGTTATTGAACTGATGCCACACACCTGTATCAGGTTTGTCATAATATACACAACCTGCTTTCTGATTTTCATCAACCAGATCCTTGTCAGTGCTTCCCTCTATGTTCCTCGTCAGATCAGCATTTGGAATCTGCTCCTCATGGACTGTGTTGGCTTACCTTCTCTTGCAGCACCTTTTATTTTGGATTCTGATCAGTGAGTGATTAGTTTCATTTTGCCCTTAACCTGCCTTTCTCCTGCCTGAGAGTTTTAGTTTCAGTCTGCACACAAGTCCTTTCTTATCCGCCACGGTGACTCAGGTTTCATCTTGTCCAATACAGCTTGTGTGATGACATACTTAGAAATGAATGAGCCTCTCAACAAACCGAGCTGTATGTTCTGATAAGCTTATTATTTCAACTGTCAAGAGTAAATATAACCACAATGTTTGGCATCTCTGTCTCACCAAGCAGCTCCAGATACTGCAGGAAAATGTAGGAATTCCCCAAATTCTGTTAGCTGCTTGTGGACAAGCTGGCATCTTGGCTTCGGCTACAGCTTCAGTCATTTAGATGTCAGTGCTTTGACAAAACCTGACGTTTGCCATGGATCACTGTTTTTTATTTTTTTCATTCAAGCCTCTGGAAATTGTTTGTGACCCACAAAAAAAAGTCGATTTGCTGTCTGGTGACCTGCTAGTTTCACACCAACTTGAGGGGTAAGGTCTGTCTGCATGATTTTCATTGTCTGTGTTTGTCTTTTTCATTTTCCGTTTTGTGTACGTCTGTACAAATTCACACACACACACACACACACACACACACACACACATACGCTTACTGTGCTGACAGAAGCTAAAAGAAAAAGCACTGAACAGAGGAATGCTGAGTCAAGCAGACCCGAGCCTCCCCCCTGCTCCAATAAAGGTACAGAGCATGTGGCCTCATCAATAATGGAATGTCCTCTTTAAAGCTCTGAAAGTCACTGGTGTGTGTGTGTGTGTGTGTGTGTGTGTGCATTTGTGTGTGTGTTAAGTTGCTTAGTTTGGTAAGACGCGAACCTCATCTTCTCAGTTGTGTGTGCCTCTCCCGACAAGTGTGCATGTTTTTTAATGCTGTGATGCCAGGAATCTGTCTGCTGAGTCATATTGTGAGGACTAAAGCGAGCCCTTGTTTGAAATGACTACACTTTAGGATGAAGTCTTAGTTGGAAGTTAGTATTAGATTAATATTGGGCAAACCTGCTCAAAATACAAGTCAGTATGATGTATTTGGAGGGGAGCATGTGTTTGGAAGAAGGTAGGCACTCAAAGAAACAGCTTGGCTCATTCAGATCTCTCAAACTTCGAGGTGGGGCTCAAAGGGTCTCTTATCAGTGGACACAGCTGTAGCGAGGACACTATGATCCACTGCAATGTGTGTGCAGTTAAAAACCAGTCTGAATATTGTACACGCTGTGACTACCAGACGGACACGTCTACATCTTACACCCTCCACCAACTCTGCGATGCCGCAAATCTCACAGTCCCTTCAACTGCAAACTGAACAAATGTTCCCATAGGGTGCAGCTTGGTGGATACAGAGGGCCAATCATTTCCATGTATTTCACTGCTTTTGCCTTTCACCTATAAAAGTAATCGCACGTAAACATCCATTAGATGTTGCACTGTACCTGCTGACTTCATGTCTCTTTGTTTTGTGAGATTTACACAACATACTCTTCCCAAAACATGCAATATTTCTATTGAAAGCAGCAGGATTTAAAACAAACCTTTATTTTACGCATACTTATTTCGGTTTGTTTATTCTTGAATGAATAAATAAATATTTTGTAAATTCTTCATTTCATATGTAGCAACTAAAAATTCACTTTGCAGTGATTGCAGATCGACTCAAAAGGTTCCCTGTGATGGGGCTCATCAGGTTTACCTGGACACATAGTTCTGGAGTGGGGAACCTTGGACAGATTAAGGGATTCCCCCTATTATATGTACAATTTGAATGACTCCGCCAGCTGCTTTAGGCCCTGTTGTGGTCTCTTTCAGCCTGAAAGATCTGCCAGGCTAAAGCTAACTGAGGTGAAGGACAGGAGCACTCACTGCAGCTGATTTGAATTATTTGCTGCTTGGTTGCTGGGTGCTCAAGCTCGTATCATGGTCACATGTGCTTATTTAGCCGTAGTTAGTGCACGCAAGGGCAAAGTTACATAATAAGATCCACAATTTATTTACCTAATTTGTGGAGTAGGAGTTTTTACAGGCTTTCATGAATCCTATTTGATGCTGAGATTGTCCTCCTCCTCAAAATGTGCCCAATGATCACGAGAGAAACTGGTTGCTATGGATAAACATTACATCTACAGCGGTACAATTGCAAAAAAGAAGAATGTAGTTTAGCCCCATCCAAAACAAGTAATAATGCTTTCAAAACCTCACAGGATGAGTAGTACTGAGGGGTATGAACAAATGACCCATATAACCATTTCAGATGGAGGACTTTTTTTATTTTTTATTCCTGGCTGGGTGATGATTGCTGTTTGAATTGTGTTATTATCAAGCCGGAAGACTTTATAAGCTATGATACAGGGTGGTGGCCTCAAAGAGATTGACCCCCTCCCCCCTGAACTCCTCAGCTTTCAGGATCTGCTGCCTTTCTTTTAACCTCAGTTTGCAGTGTTCACAGTCTGACCCACTGGTAGTTAGAGCAATTGATTAGAGTATAACACATACATGATCAATCTGCTATAATCGCATTCGCTGGGAGCTCAGCCAGTCACCAGTATCTGGGGTCATGAGAGGCGCACGGCAACGTGACTGTCAGATGGGGTGTAATGGGTTATCTCAGCATGCACGCATGCATAGGAGCATTTTGAGTGCATTCAAGCATAGCTGTATCATGGAATCATTAAGCAGACTCATTAACATGCTGCATGTGTCCTGTGTAAACATACATTAATCATACCATGCTTTCCCACATAACTAGCACTGCACCCAGCAGTCGATAGTACACAGAATCCATAATCCACCAACAAATTGGTGCATTCTTCCCTGCGAGGGGGCAGATGAGGCAAATAAATGGAGAACTAATGTCAAAGTTTATTTTTTCATGTTAACAGTAACAACATAGTCTTTTTATATCAAAACCTACAAATAAAATATATCAGGGTTCTTAGATAAGTAAATCCAAGCATGACTTTGAGGGTTGGTGCACTCTTCTATGCACAGCTAGAGCTGCCTAAATATGATAGCCTTAGACTCATCAGAGGACAATCTTTCCCGCATCATAGTAATCATCAGTTTTCACTTTTTTTTTTTCACAAAAAGCCTGATTGAGTTAAATATGTTTTAGAAAACAGGGCATGGAATTTCATGAAGGAAAAAACAGTGACGAAACATGAATGGAGATTGTGCTAACAACTCCATGAGCTACATTTTCTCGTAAGAGGGGAAAGGATTCAGTAAAAACACAAAAAAACAATGTTCGTGCACAGCAACAAAGATGTAGTAGCGTCACAATAAAGGTTCAAATGGCAAAGTTTTAGCCTGCAGTTTATTCTCCTTTAGTTTGTTAAGCTAAAACTGTAAAAAAAATCAATTCTTTTTTTAAAAAAAAGTCAGATATATTTCGTTTGATTAGATGTTCACAGTGAAAGAAATGTTGTAGTTTCATATCAAAGGGATTCAAACACATCTCTATAGAGATTAGATATATTTCAAACATT
Organism: Odontesthes bonariensis; assembly: GCF_027942865.1. NCBI lineage: Eukaryota > Metazoa > Chordata > Actinopteri > Atheriniformes > Atherinopsidae > Odontesthes > Odontesthes bonariensis. The sequence goes on from NC_134521.1 coordinate 27,695,500, forward strand.
ATATCACGCAAAAACTTAAGGCCTTCCACTAAACACTGCCAATCATCAGGCTTATTTCCTGTGAAATTTGCATCAAATTCAAAGCAATTACACAGTCAAACATGAGTAGCAAGGTCTATGTAATTGTGTTCCTATAAATAAAACTTTATTTTGACCTGCTTTTGAATCATTTAACCCACTCTTTCCTTGGCTGTCTCTCTCTCGCTGAGCCAGCAGTGGTGGACAGATGGGAAGATCAAACCCCATCAAACATTTACAACCTCTGTCTCATCAGCTCACTTCCTGACACCACAGAGATCCACCCATACCACCCCCATTGCACACACCCACACAGGCACACGCACACGCACACTTACACACACACACACACACACCTGCCCTCACCACCAGCTCAGAATTCTTTCTAACTGTGTGTTCGATGGCACTTTGACAGAATTCTGATTGGTACAGAAGCTCCTCTTCTCTGTATTCATCAATCTTGACGAACTGAATTTTTAACCAGGAATTATCTTATACACTCCACTGGACTTCTGGATTTTAGTTTGTATCCTCTATATTGTTGACATTTTGGTCAAGGACGTTCATGTGGACATGCTGAATCCATCAGACATGTTTTACTGCAGCCTTGAGTCCCCAGGGTCCTGTATCTCACACAAATGGAGAAGGACGTTAGGAAGGAGGGGAGGACAAGGATGATGAGTCAAGGTACAGAGAGAAAGAGTGTGAGGAGGAGGATGATAGTGTTGTGGAGGACGGGAAAGAAGAAACACATGATTAGCAGGCAGAAGACAATAAGGAGGAGAGGTGGAGGTGGCGGAGGAGGAGGCACATCAACTCAAACGGACAGTTGCACTGCGGTCATGTCACTACGTCCCTCACGTTTTCTATTAAACAAACAGAGCTTTGCATCCAGTAAGCAGAAAAACTCCCAGGACCGTGCCTGTCACTTCTTATGTGTGAAGCTGCACTTTGTTCTGAGTCCTGCACTGAAACTGATTGTTGATATTTTATTGAAATACACCTGAGACCACAAACATAAGCCAGAGTTTTATGTGAACGCAGCCATAATTAAATGCATGCAAACAAATGATGCATGAGTTAAAAAATAAATCTTAATAATCATTAGTCCGTTTCTATCCCAACAAACCCACAGAGATTTGGTTGCCAAGTCAACCACGGCAGCTTGTCTTTGCCTGTATTTTGTATTCAACTGAATCATCCTGCCACTGGCTTCATGGTGATTTATCATTGTGCCCACCTTGTCTCAGAACATGTGTACAGTATGGCATGTGTTCTACTGGTTATGATAATTAGATTGTACTACGTTTTTAGTCTGAATTGTACGTTTAGCAACACCAACTCAAGGCTGATGTTTTTTCCAGGCTGTCAGCTGACTTGATTTGTTCTATAGCTAATTGATACACCAGGATATATGAGAATGATTTACATACTTTGTCAAAGATGAAATACATGACAGCAGCAAGTAAACACTCTCTGTTTAGTTTGCAGTGTGGGAGCAGTTTGCAGCCCTCAACAGCCCTACAGTAAGACATCCAAAGATGGATTTTGTTCCTAATCCATGAAAAAAGCAGCTTTATGTTGCAATAAGCTCTATTTTCTGAAACACTAAAAAAAACTGAGGGCTTGTGTTCACTTCTCTTAGTCAACTTTAGGACTCCAGAGGCTGTTAAAATGAAATATTACTCACAAGAAGTCCTTCAAACTGCATTTTTTATCGATTGTGAAATATTGACAAGTCACTTAAACTGGAAAAAAGTTAAAGTAGAGGTATATTTACATGAAATCATACCAGCTGGGGTATCAATGGGGTTGCAAACCACACATCATCATCGAACATGGGGACTCTCTATAAAACTGTTCTGTGATTTTACTTCATTTAATCTCAGGTCCATAACTTTAACTCCATGTAAAATCAACACAAACCACCACATCCCAAAAAAAGCAAACTTCTTGGAAGACAAGATCATAATGATGGCAGGTTAAACTGAAGCCAGACGAAGCACCATTTCAATTTGTTGAACAAACCAATTCAAGCCCGCAGCACGTTTGTGTGTCTGGGAGGTGAGGTGGGGCAGAATGATAGAACTGTGAATTATCTTAAACAGAAGAGGTCTGACCTAAAGCTACAACGAACTATGGGAATAGATATTTAACACAAACATAATACCTCACATTTGGTACATTTCCCACAGCCTATAGCTGATAGCTCCCCTCAGAGATTTGGATGAATTTGCATCCCAACCTGTGGTACCCCTTCATAAACGGCAGGAAAATACTTGTATCACAGTCCTTGCTAACAGATTGTATTCATTTCCATGTCAAGTATAAATAACATGGTTCTCAGCTCAAGTTATTCTGAAGATGAAAATTATGAATGAGGCTCCTGGCCTTTATTTTGACCTCAGCTGTATACAGTGTTCGAATTATCCACCGGGCTTCGGGGGGGTCGGACTATTTGCGGATCAATTGATGACGTCACCCCCCCCCCCCTCAAAAAAAAAAAAGCTGCGAGTGCTACCTTTTTTCTTTAAAGGGTAAGACCGGTTTTTTGACATTAGGCCCTTGATTTCACATTATAACATGATGTTCTACTCACCCCTGCTTGTTGTTGAACATTTGGAGCTGTTCCGAAGATATTTGAGAGGCGTCTGGCTGCTCTCTTGAGATATTCGGCCATGAAACGGTTTCCTATGGGCAAGCTTATACAGGAACAAACTATGCTGTTTATAATTTATTAATTACTCTACACTAGCACTGATAACGTGGAGGTGCGTCGCTTACATAAAAAAATCCGGGTTACTGTAATTTTGATTTTTTTTGTCGTAAAGTGGGTGTTACTGACGTCCTCGTCGTGCTACTGCCACAGACAGCCCACAGACCTGCTGCCTATTTATTCATTCGGCTAAAATTCAAAATTAGTAACCCGGATTTTTTTATGTAAGCGACGCACCTCCACGTTATCAGTGCTAATGTACAGTAATTAATAAATTATAAACAGCATAGTTTGTGCCTGTATAAGCTTGCCCATAGGAAACCGTTTCATGGCCGAATATCTCAAGAGAGCAGCCAGACGCCTCGCGAATATCTTCGGAACAGCTCCAAATGACCAACAACAAGCAGGGGTGAGTAGAACATCATGTTATAATGTGAAATCAAGGGCCCAATGTAAAAAAAAACGGTCTTATCCTTTAAGTGGTAATATACTGCACAAAATAAAATGCAAAAACAGAAACTTGAACTTTGAACACAACAAACCCATAGGCTATGTAACATGATATGCAAACACAACGTTATCATTTGCAAACTCTCTGCTAAAGTGCTAGAGCCTTAGGCTATAATATAGCCGCTATATCATATGAATCAAGTGACCACATTCGCGGGATCAAAGCACTTGTTTCCGTAAAAATGTTGCCAGATTGGGCTGTTTTGGATTACCGTCTGTGGGTAAAAATGGGTATTGGGCGAGTTTTTCTGTAGCTTTATGGCCATAGAAATAAATAAAATTCAGTTTAGACTGGTTTAGTTCAGATTAATAGCTCCAGGAGGGTTTTGAGCATGTTTGGAAATCATCTGGCAACCCTGCAAAATCCGCTGCACAGTGGTGAATTTAGCTCAACTCGGCACACAGCACTGTCAAGTTCAACCACCTAGCCAAAGTTAACTGTCACACAGGTTGCTGCAACAGAAATGTTTCCACTTTCCAGTTAGCAACTGCACAACCAACACATGCAGAATAATACATAAATATTAAACCTAGCAACGACCCAACTTCAAACAGCTGTATGGCTTACCAAAAGCCCACTAGCAAACTAGCAACTAGCCTACATTATGTAGTGCCCACGAAACGCAATCAAGAAACGTCAAACAGCAAAGTGAACCCAATGACGCATACAGAATCAAGCTGTAAATTATCAGACTACAAATGCCAAACTCAACATAACTTGTAATGTCCGCGGTAAACAGTGTGCGCTTTTCTTGAGATTGAAAAGTGCTATCAGACAGCCCCGTGGTGCTAGTCATGGTATACTGCTAGCTGCTATATGAAATGGCTTCAAACACAGTCAAAATTATAATTAATCATATATTTGTCAAGGCGGACATACGTAAAGGAATCCCATTTTTCCTACCTCTTTGTGGGCATGCTATCCTTTTTGCCTTCTTGCTAGACACAGCGATCCTTGCTTCTTGCTTGGTGGAGTCACACTATCCATTTGCCTTCTTCTTACTTAGTTAAATGCTATTATTCCAATTGTGCTTTAAACACATGATAAGCCTTGTACTTTATTTTCTGACATCAAGTATGTTGGTTGGTGTATTCTGGATTAGAGCAGTCCGCCTCTGTCTTTGAACTGAGACTACTTGTGCATGTTGACTCGATGGAAATCTGATGTAGGCTATCTTTTTTTCTCATGGGAGAAAGGGAAGGGCGGTCGTCTTGAGTGTTTGTAAGTTCAGTGCTTTAAAGTTGAAATATTATTAGTTTGATTTGTTAGTTTCATTTAACAAATCACGGGAAACCTCCACCTTGACACCTTAGCTCCACTCACTCACAGCTCAAACACATAACTTCAATGGGCATCAACAGCCTGCATCTCAGTGCTACCAATGTTTTGGACTATGCGCAAGCTGCCTGCGAAGATGCGAAACGTCCGCTGGTGGTACAGTCCATCGAAGGGGTGTTCCAAAACGCATTTTATTTGGTTATTCATAGTACACGTTGAAAAATACTAAGTAACAAGACATTTTCAACACCTGATTTTAATAATAGATCATTTTTTCAGTACCCCCCAAAAGTGTAATTTAGTCCCATTTGGGGGGTATCAAGTCTCAATCGGGGGGGTCAGACCCCCCCGGTACCCCCCGTAATTCGAACACTGGCTGTATACCTCTAAAGTTTCAGATTTGCATCTTCTATAAGTGGAAGTGGAAAGCATGCAGCAGCGCCTTACCCTTTGCTCAGTTCTGACGTCAGACACCACTCCTGTTTACCCTTCACCTACACACGATAAGCTTTGCAACTGGATCTTGTTTTGCTGTGACACTGTCACATTTACAAAACCTGTCTGGACACTAATAGACATATTCAAGTGCTTGATACTCAAGTAGACAAAACTGCATTTGTGGTACAGCTCTGTGCAGCAGGCCGATTCCAGACCATGTTTGTCTTGATGGAACATACATACACACCATCTTTTCTTTTGTCCAATTTATTTAGTTTGATCTAAGAGCTCAATGACAATTCAGTGCAAAGTTTAGAGGATGGACATGCGTTTTGATTTTTTTTCCATTAAAAAAATGTCCACATCAGGACCAAGCAGGACGCAGGTGGGACGGGCCGGTTTTGTGCAGCACTACCCACCAAACGTATTCAACTGCGGCCAAAATGACATGGTTAGGGCTAAAACTCATTCTTCTTACAACATGTATTTACCTTCATGGGCATTATTTAGCTGCTTAACTTGGTTACACATAAACATAACAACAGATCACGAAAAAAAGTTACTAGTAAATTACGTCTTGGTTTGGTTTTGGCAATACCACCAACTGGCCCGGTTGAGAAATCAAAAAATAAAATTTTGGTGAAAAAAACACATCATGGTTAAGACTAAAATGCATTCTCCATATAGTACTATGCCAACGTCGCCTCGTGGATGTAATTTCAAGCTCAGATACAGTAGCAACTGTCTATGTTTGGGTAAAAAGGGTAATGTCATCGACAGTTTTTATCTTCAAAAACAAGGCAAATTCATTTCAAACCCTCCCATGACACGTTCACATTAGAATCTTGCATACTGTAGTTTTAAAATCTTACCTTACCTCTAAAGCATTACCTGAGCATTTAGAAAGTGTTGGGAATAGAGGAGCTTTAATAGAGGGCTGTTTATGGCATGAACATACCCAAGTCCTGCTTATTCCACACAGAAAGCTGCCTGCTAACACATGTGCTGACTCACTCACCACCCATAGACAGGCAATTTGCAGCCCATGGTGCTTATTGTTACACGTTTCTCTATAATAAGCCATGTGAGTCATTGTGCTATTTATTCTTTTTTCAGACAGGTAATTTACTCATAATGACTTTGTGCTCGCAAGTCCGAATAACACACGAACCCAGTAGCACAGTAACATGGTTTCTGTGCCTGCAGCTCAGTCAGTGCACGGGCTGCTTTCCAAACACACAAGAGCCTCGGTGACCTGAGAAAACACACTGGAAGAGAAATTCACCTTTCACAGGAGCTGAAGGGCAAACATTTGGAAAACAATATTGCTTTTACATCTTACTCTTTCGTGCATATGCAGACAAATATACAGAGTCATTTCAACAAACACCTTAGTCTCAGGAAACTCAAACCCAGAGCAGCGAACATACTGCACATCACTGTTGACAGCGCTTGACTCATTCTGCAGTGTGTCTGCAGTCATTGAGATTCATTGCAAGGTCTAAGTAAGCTCTGCCAAGTTGTGGGCAGCCATTTAACCACCACAACACACACACACACACACACACACACACACACACACACATTTAGACACAGATGGGGGACGAAGGGACACAGAGACCAGGATCCATAGCTGTGTAGTCCTTGAACATATAGAGCACAACAGTAATCCTAACCTGAAACACACTGAAACTAAATGCTAAACTCTGTGTACTAGAACGCTGATGTCTGTAGTTAACGCCGACTCAAAAACAGAGAAAAAATATAACCCTCGTACCTTATTTAGGACCCTGAAAATATCTCATTTAGTGAGTGGTTACGATTTGCTGTGGAATTCTGCATCACTTTCCCTGCTACAGCAGAATTATGCAGCCTTCCCATCTTTATCTACAGCCAACCTCAAATTCATTTTATGCCACTCCCACTGAAGTCAAAACTCTTTGCTCTTTGCTTGGCTTTTTCCAGCAAATTCTCATCAGCAATTATATAGTTCACTGAACTCCAGAAAAAAGAAAAAAAGAATAATGTTCTACGTGTTCTTTTTTTCCAAGTCAGAGGGTCAAAACGCAGAGTTCCTATTTGTCCATGAATGCAGCATCAGTGTCTCCACCATTACTAAAATAAGCATGTTAAGTGAAATGAAGCCCAAATAATTCATAATGTTAGCCCAGGGTTCATGGAGCCAACATGTGACAAAATAATTACAACATGAGTTTTTTGGAGGGGAAAGCAGCCGGCTTGCCATCAGGACTTGGTGTGGTGTTTTACCGACCTGGACCAGTTCAGTTTATGACTTGCAGTTTTGCATTATATGCTGTATCTTTGTTCTATGGTAATAATTTTCTAAAGAGGCAGATCCTTCAGAGAAGAGGGGTGGCGTGAAGTGAGTCGGTCACTCCACATCCTAAAACAGGTCATCGTGAATAGAGGTATGATTCATTGTATCATCTTTCTGGGATACTCTCTGCTAAGCATGTTACACACATTTCATGAAGCCCTCGTGAAATTATGTTAACTTTTAAAAAAGGTGATATCATGAGTCCCTTTTGTATTTAGTGTTTGGTTTAAAACATTCGGAAAAACACCTAAAATTACATGAAGTCCAGTGTAAAAAAATGATGTATTTGCCTCCACTGGAGTTTAAACAGTGTTTAGCTGATATCAGTATATGCATATGATATATATATACATATATATATATATATATATATATACACACACACATATTCAAAAAAATCCACACTGGCCCTTCCTGTGAGCGGTACCCCCTCTTTCAGGCTCAGGTCCTCTGCCAGAGGCCTGGGAGCTTGAGGGTTCTGCATATTATCCTTGCTGCTCCCAGAACTGCGCTCCTCTGGACAGAGATCTCTGGTGTTGTTCCCGAGATCTGCTGGAGCCACTCTCCCTGTTTGGGGTCGCGGCCCCGAGTGCTCTGATCACCACTGGTACCACTGCTGCCTTCAATTCCCACGTCTGTCAGCTTCCTCCTTCAGCCCAAAGTATTTTCCACGTTTCTCAGGTTCCTTCTTCCTGATATTGTTGTCACTTGGAACTGCTGCATCTATCACTGCTGCCTTCTTCTGAAGCTTGTCAACCGCCACAGTTGGTTGGCCACCACCTGCTTATCAGTCTGGCTCTGGAAGTCCCACAGGATCTTAGTTCTGTCCTTCTCCACTACCTTTGGAGGTGTCTCCCATTTTCACTTCGGGACTTCCAACCCAAACTCGGCACAGAGGTTCCTGTACATTATTCCTGCCTCTTGGTTATGGCGTTCCATGAATGCTGTACCTGCCTGAATCTTACACCCAGCTGCTGTGTGTGCTGGACTGTCTCAGAGGGATCATTTCACAGCCTGCACCTGGGGTCCTGTCCGGTCTGGGAGTCTCTATTGCACTTGTGCTTCGGACCTGTTTTTGAGCTGCCATGATTAGTGCCTCTGTACCGTCTTTCAGACCAGCCTTTCTAGCCACTGATAGGCTTCTGGATATCAGACCCTTCTTCAATCTGCATATACAAATGAAACAGTGACTCAACACAAAAATGACATTTCTAAATGAATCCTGTGAAAACGTCTGTATTCAAAGCAGGTGAAATTTCTGTCCATGGTCAGATTCAAACTGTGTTCTGGAAGAAGGCCGGTGTGTGTTCGGCTGTATCTGGGATTGAAAACGTCTCTGTAGACGCTTGAAAACACTCTGTCAGGTGCAATCCCCTACAATCTGGATGGATGCACTTCTTCTGGTCTGCACTTCTCAGATCAGGAAACTTTGAAGTTTTTAATCCCAGATACTGCTGATCACACACCCACCTTCCTTCAAAGCTAGATTTCCACACAGATCAACCAAGAGCTACATTTGTCAAATAAAAGCCAAGACAAAGCCAGTAGTTAAAAGAGCCAGAACATTCTTGCAATTGAGATAAGCCTTCGGTGTTGCCTTTGTTTTCCTTTCACAAAGAGATACTCTCCAGTTCTGAGACTCTTTAAGAGCCACCGCTGATGATTTTTATCAAAAATTCTCCTCTCACTTCCAGCATAAATTTAAATTTGGTCTGAGCTAATGTGGATTGGGAACAAACACATAGATGGTAATCTGGCAAGATGGATTCTCTCGTGATCAATATCTGAGTCTGCTCAGACACAAAATGGCCCACTGAAGAGCCATTTCTCTAGCCGTGTTACATACTATTCCCCGCTTTAGGAGACCAGAGGCACTATTCATTCCAGTGAGAGAAATGAACATGGGCACAGATTCTGTAAGATTTATTCATGTCATAGTCTCCAAATTAAAGTTTAGACTCATATTAAACAACCCACGCACATCCCAACTTTCTGAAATGAAAGTTTTCCAGACCAACAAATCAGAAGAAAATTAGCTATTCTCAGCAGCACACTCATGTGAGATCTGACATGTCCCTTGATATCCCTTGATTGTGTAAAATCTAAATGATCCTAAATTGACCTAAACACATCAGAATTACCATATTCACTCATCGGCCCAGTTACCTCTGCTGTTAAATCATAAAATGCATAAACTGTCTCAATTAGTACATCAGAACATACTCCCATATATTCTATTTTATATCAGATGGGGAGGAAAGCTTGTGCAAAGATTAATTTACTTGCATAGAAATCAATCATCATTTGTTTTATTCTCATTAACAATATCTCTTCTCTCTATCAATGGAATTTACAGATGTGCAGTTGGTCAGTATTTTTGCTGAACGAGCTGTAGCTATAATGATGTATTGATGCATCACCACAAACAGAAACCAGGAATTCTGACCTCAAACAGATATTCATTATAACTTGCAAGCAAGTGCAATACAGCCCAGGGTAATCTGCACGGAGCAGCTGGTGAAACAAAGGTCAGAAGGCAGCAGTGTTTCTGCACGCATGTCAGGGGAAAGGGATGACGGGATGATCACATGTTCGCTTGCCAGTGCTGGCCAGCCGGTAATTATCATCTGGCAGCAATAATTTCAATATGGTTGAGCTTCTTCAGTTTTAGAGGTACCTGTATGTCAGGAGAAGAACAAATAGTTCAGTATACATTTGGATAGAAGAAAGAATGGTGTTTTCAGCCACCCTGTCAGTCATTCAATTCACCACCTGCTCCTACGCTTGGCGTAGTAAAATCTACTGACTCGGAACTGCCTATCATAAAATTTGATGTTAATGTTGGCGGTCCCCAAATGATGAATGTTTCCTGGGCCTTTGGCTCTCTTTTTCTGTCGGCTTCTTTGGGCCATACAAATCATACTTTCCCCTTAAGCAACACTTCAAGGATGCACAATGCACCTGGGAAAAATGATTGGCCAGATTCCGATCAAATTTGCCGCAGATTATCCGTGGTTCTTCCGATTAAGTCTTTTTGAATGTGGTGACCATAATGGGTTTTTCCCTCTGGTGTGCCTGTCAGCCAATGACAGAAAGAGACTTAATGCGACCTATGAAAAAAAAAAAAAAAGAAACACCTTTGCATCGCTTCCAGAGAATATTGGAAAATCTTGAGGTTTAAAACTGCGGTAATGTCCACTAAAATAATTCTGTATCCTCTGAAGGGGGTTACAAAAGCAACAGGAGGGCTTAAACACTCATCTGATAATGTAAATGATTCACTTTGCCCTTTTGTCATTAAACATGAAAATAATCATTTGTATGAGTGTATGTGAGGTCTGAAAGGGAGATACACACACCTTTATTTTACATCATGACATAAGAGGCTAAAAAAAATTCTGTACATTATTTGTTCTACCAAACATTTACCCAAATATCGGCTGTTTGTGTTATCATGCATGATGTACATTTTTTAATCCAGACATCCAAGGAAATCTAAACTGCACGCTGCTTAAAGTGAGCTGTTAAATGCACACAAGACGAACAATAAAACAGTCCTCATTGGACGTAACTGCAGTTCTTTGGGAATGTGCATTTGCATTTGTACTGTTAAGAATGACTGGGAGTGAGTGCAGGTCTGGAGAGTCCCAGACACTCCATGAACAAAAGTGGCATGAATGGTCAGTGGAGACTCAAGTAGGGCCCCAACACTCATAATCATGCTCTTAAGTTGTCACCTTGAATATGATGATATTATTCCATATTATGATCCTTCATACTGTTTTCATTATCATAAATTAAATGTTCCTCATTCAAAGCTCTTTATGAAATGAGATGATTAATATTCTCTTGCATATCAGATGTCCATCAGGTGACGGCTGTAGTTCAAACCCTCCACTTGCAGTTTCACATTGTGCATTCACTTGAGATTTGCTGCCAGTAGAAGACAGAACATTTATATGCACACGTGTCATGCACAAGGACACAAAGACACATTGTTCTTGCACCCGTGTGAAAGAATTTGTCTTTTTAACTGCAGTCATTACTATTCATTTAGTTGATCGTCCTCTCCTGTGCCATTGTCACAGCAAAATAAATGTCTAAATCTTTTTTTTGAAGAAAATTTATGGTCACTGGATCCTGTTGTTATAATTGGGGTCAAAGAGAACTCGTCATTTATGAAGTAATATCCTCCCTCATATCCCTTTCTCTCCCTCTTTTCATTTTACCATATTCTGAGGAGGGTGTCATGGCACCCAGAAGAAACCTTGCTGTTTCACTGCAGTTCATATCCGTGTGTGCGTGTATATTTATGTGTGTGTGCGTGACAAAGAATGGGACACTGAGTGTATATCCTGTATGTGTGGTAATCTAAAAATGACTCATCTGATGTTTTTGTCCGACAAAAACTCCAGGTGCAACACACGCATTTGGCCATGCAAAATACCACTTCTCTCACACACACACACACACACGCACGCACACACACATCCAAAGGCAGAAAAAAAGACAGAAGAGCTTATGTATAGTGGAAAAAGGAGAACCACTTGGGTGCAGATGCAGGAGAAACTGCAGAGTCATTCCTAACAGAGGTGCCATTTTGTGTGTAGGGCTGCACAACAGTGAAACATTTTATCAGTAACGTTTGTTATTTTCCTCACAGTTGAGACTTCCTGCACTGCAACAGCTCAGGGCTCGTGCATACACAGTGTCTTTGATGGCAACGGGAATTTATCTGTGACTTATCTTCCTCTTGGTCTGTTTTTCAAAATTTTCTTATTTCTATTTATTGATTTTATCTTCATTTTTTTTTTTTCTTGGTGTCATTTGTGGTCAAAATGAGGTGATGAGATTACCATGACAACATTAGGGTGGGCATGTGGTGTTAACCCTGATGATACTGCTGAATCATTGACGTAAACAAGCCACCTCGTGTCTCACATGCGTACTCAGTATCTGCCCTTGGTGCTGTAGATGCATGCGAATAGCTTTAACCGCTTGCAGTTTTCCATCATCTTTTTTTCATCTTCCCGTTGTTTTCTTCACCTCCAGCTGAGTCAGACTCGCCCCATCCCATTTTACTTTTGTATTCCTCTGCCTTCACATCGTCATCAACATTTTACTATCTGTCATCGGTGTTCTTGCAAACACAACCTTACATTTTCACACCCACAGACTCGTCATAGCAACAGAAGTGACTGTGCAACCAGCTGCATATTGAGGAAAGGAAAAGAAAGGATAAATAGAGGACAGAGGGAGACAGAGGGACAGAGGAAACCGTTGCAGAAACAGTGGCCTGCTTGATGAAAGATAGTGAAAGGAAACGCAAAGCTTTGGGAGCCAAAAAGATAAGTAGGTCAGCCCTAAGCTGGGGTTGAGTTTAGCATTTAAATAAATAATGAAGACAGCTTCACAGTAAAAACACCACGGCTGTGCAAAACCTCTTAGAAATGAAAGCCAGCTACACTGCACCATGGCCTGTGTCTGTGTTAACCTTTCTGAAGCGCAGTGACACTGGTTCTCTATCGCTGTAAAACATCACTGTGATGAACAGACATGCAGGGATGTTCTGTACAGCCCAAAAAAGCCGACAGAGAAAGAGAGCCAAGATCCAGTAGATAGTGGGGAGGTAATCAGCTGTAAATGTTGTCGCCGCCTGCACGTGTGCAGTAAGAGAGGGGGAGAAAGCCTTGATGTCGTTGAAGGGATGGCACTGTCAGAGATATGAGGTGCATTAAGCAGATGGGGCATGGGACAGGTCACATCTGGTAATGACTGAGCAGCAGAGGAGATGTAGGAAATGATAAGAGGAAAGAAGACAAAGAGGGGGTTTAGAGGAAAGAATATAAATGCACAGAAATAGATATTTGCATTTTGAAATATTTCTACAATCGCCAGAAGTGGACATTTATATATATATATATATATATATATATATATATATATATATATATATATATATATATATGTATGTGTGTGTGGACGGATGTAGGTGTATAGATATATCTACAGATATGTAGATATATCTATAGATATATAGGTATATCTATAGATAATATGTGTGCATAGATAGGGCCATGCAGCACTGCACTGAGCACTACTGTCTGCAGACAAAGGTACTGTTTGTCTCATTGTTTTGACAAATTTGTAGGCCTAAAAAGATATTCCTTTGTTCGTGGTAATGACTCAAAAGCCTCTGCAGTGGCTTTGTTCAGTGTGCATTTAGGATTTCTTTGTTGGTCCCTTCCATGATATTCTCTTTCCTGATCCAGCAGAACTGTGCTCTGGGACCTCCTGATTTACACATTAAGCACTGAGTCAGAACATGAACATAGGGTGAGCAGTCTATGAATAAAAAAGGAAGAAGATTAAAAGTAGCATTGCTCTGTGCCAGGGAGGAGTGGAAAGAAAACTTTTTTTTTTAATTATGGGAACTTATGAGCAATACAAAAACCATAAAATATTGAAATGATGCATCTGTATCCAAGCAAGACCTTGTTGCTCTTATGTATTCAAAGTTCAAAGAAATTGAAAGTACAGAGTTGCTTTCTATCTGAGAGTGAAATGTCTCTGTTAATATGTGTATTTACTTTGTACTTTTAAATAATATCAGTGTAAGCATATGACACCTGCAATGTCACATGTGACTCATAGTAAAAAACTAAAGGAATAGTTCATTTGATAAGCTTCAAACCATTGAAACTCTTACAGTTTAACTCTTCCACTCTCGCAGCTCTCATAGCACAGATTTCCACCATGTTAGGCATATTGGTAACCAGAATGAGAGATATCAGGAATTTTGCCACTAGATGTCACGTAGTCCTGCACACTGGCCAAAATGATGACATTCATTAAAGCCAGTTGGTTGTTGCATTGGCCTGTATGCACAGCTGGTGTAATCTGCAGTAGTTTGCGAGGGGTCTATCGAGTCCATCGGGTACCACACGCAGCCCAAAGATTTGTCACTGAGCGTGTTGATTATGTCTGCGCCTGGATTTTTCTCCCTATTAAGAAAAAAACACATCAGATATCAAGCTGAAGAGCAACACAGATGCTTGCTTCGAGAGGACACTGCACAATAACTATAAACACCTCAATGTATCACAGAAAGAATAAAAGAACTGGGCACTGATCGTGTTTCTCTTCAAAAAGCCCAGTGTGGGTATGGCTCCCATGGATCGGCCCAATAAGTCAAGCAGAACTGTAGATTCTCTGATATATGAACATATCTTGTGACGTATGCACAAAACATCACAGGTACATACAACTGGGATGTTTTTTTTTTTTTTTATCAAAATCAATTTAATGTGTGTCATTTAAAAATGTAACTAATTTTAAAGCGAATTTCACACAACTAAAAAGTCAGAGACTGCTCTGAACTCTGAACATTTTAAAGATGTGATCTGTGAGGCTCGTAGACACAGCCCAGACTCGATGGGTTGTTGGTGAGTTGAGAGGTACAGCGAATGTGAGCCCAAGCGACAAGGAAAAGGAAAATAAGAAAGAAAGAAAGAACAGAGACTTCTCTGCATGACACCTGTCTTGTTAAAAATCTTGTTAAGTGAATGTGTGACCCCCCCTGGCACAGATCCCTTCTGGAGCATGAACACACTCGTCGTGATCTGTGAGTTTTTGTATCTACTGTGTTGCTTTTTTTCCTTTTGTTCATGTTTCTTGTTTAATTTTAATAAGGTCATAGCTTTTCTGCAGTTTAGTTTCACCCGGTTTCCATTGCTAATTGTCTGAGCTCTTGTTAATCTCCTCATCACACCCTCAGTATATATTCTCCTGCTTTTCCTTTCATCCTTTACCAGATCATTGTTCGTGTAATTTTTCTTGTTGTTACCCCGTCAGTCAGGAATTCCATCCATTCTTTCCCTTCAGTTCTTGTTACAATTTCTGATCTCATGCCTGGAGTTTGCATACCCTGCCTTTTTGTTTTCTAACATAAAACCTCCGTGACCTTCACTGGCTCTCCGCTCTGCTCCGGTAGACCTGTGTTTGGGTCCAACCACAAAGAGACACCTATCCTGACCACAATATGCCCTCAAAACTCCAGATCACAACAGAAGCACACCGAATTGTGTGAACAATGCACAAACACTGAGAATCTTGTAGTTTGCACTTGTCAACCAGCAGCCACCTGCCAAAAAAACAAAAACACACCTGTCTCTGTGTGGAACTCACAGTAATCCCAGAACACAACGGCACCATTTGCCACACTTCTCTAGCCCTTCTCTTGCCTTTCAAATGACTTCAATCTATAGAAATAATTTCATAAGAAAAAACACTGAAATCATTCAGGGTTCTGGAGGCTGGACCTGCCTATCTCAGGTCCCATCAGGCAAGGCACTGAGTACACCCTGGTCAGTCGCTAGTCTATCGCAGGCCCATCATAGAGAAAACAACCATGGACATGCACTCCTATGGGCAATTTAGAACTGCTAATTAGCCTTGCAGACATGTTTATGAGAAGAAGTCAAAGTACCCGAAGAGAACCATGCACGCACGGAGAGAACATGCATACAGAAAGTCATCAGCAGGCATTCAAACAAGGAACCTTCCTGCTGTTAGGCAACAGTGCTAACCTCTACACCGCCATGCAGCCAAAATATTCATCTTTACCTTTTATAAAACTGAAAAACAAAGCTAATCCCCTGTGACATTATGCAAATATACAGGGAAGACTTATTTTATACCTCTTGACTAAACAATTTTGCAATTTTTAGGGGTCAAAGCGTTTGTCACCTCAGTTGAGGACTGAACATTTGACATTATTTCTGTTTAATGTCAGTGATGAGGAGATCTTACCATTCAGTGTCAAAAGTACTGCCATCTGTGAACAAGAAAAAACAGGAATGTCTATTTGTTCACTTTCAAATATTACAACGCTGCATTTCTAAATTCAGTGAGCAGATATTTCAACCCGTAACACAGCTGACGTCACACCTGGAAGCCTTGACCTGGTACCAACACAGCTTCCTTTAGTGACCTGGTTGCAAAACATATTTCTTGTTCCAAGGAACAACACCCGTTATTAACCTTACGCTGATATCTGGGGCACGGCTGTACAGACTGACACACTTCTTTGTAATCACCTCCACCGAATAAATGTATTTTCTTCTGCACTTATAGGTGCTATAATGCCGCCTTTCTTTTCCCTGTAAGCTGAAACAGCGCTTTCTCTCCTGGCATTATTCTTCACGTACCTAATCTCCCTTTGCAGTGACATTGCTATTTTATTAACCCCATTCTTACCAGTACTGATGTCTCAAGGGCCTCCTACATCACCTCATATGCAGGTAATGTAACTGAATATAGGGGATGTGTCTGTTAGGCTCTTACTGTAATTGGCCCCTGCATTGTAGAAAGGTCATTCAATTTCCTCACCCGCTCAGTGTCAGTGGATCTGAAATACTGTCACAATTCTTTCCTTTATTTCTGTGTGCATCATGAGTGTTGTATTTTCAAAATTTTGCACCCAGATATTTAAACATATTTGACCAGTTTTGCTATTCAAAGTAATGTACGGCATGGAAATATAAGAGTATGATCAATTTCCTTTTCATGGGTAAAAACCATGCATCATGTGCACCTGCCATCTCATTTTATCAATCTGAACTCAGTCCAGTTAACTTTAAATGTTATACAGTTTAGAATCACGCTCTTTCAGAAAGCTAGCTTTGCCACATCTCTTTAATTTTTCTTAAAATTCATAATCCCAATTTAAAAGTCTGGCACTTGTGGCTCTGCATCATGAAATGACACAGCTATGTCCGGTGTGCGAAATGCACCACAGAGGGCTTGATGTAATAAGCGATCAAGTTCCCGAGGGGATCAAATGACCTCACCGTGTGAATGAACACTAGCGTATCTCTGGTTACCGTCGTCGTAGCAACGGCTGCAAATGTTCTGTGGCCAGATCTGCGTTGATGATGACAGCCTGGTTTGGACAGTTAATCCCGGCCTATCAGCAGAATCCTTCTTTTTTTTTTTTCTTGCCTCATCCAACCTCTAATCCTTCCTCCTTAATCTATTTACTCAATCACTGCTTTTACTGATAGGACTCCACAATGGTCAACTGGATTAAACAAGGCGAGTGCTGGTCACGTTTGTCTTGCCTTTGGTTTTATTGAGAGTACCCATGAAATTGTTCAGATATATTGTCATCATCCCTCGAATGCTTCATGAATTGCCAGTTTTAAAACACAAATAAGTTGGTCTGTTTAAAAAAAACAAGGCTACATTTTATAAAATAGTATAACATTCCACTGTCTCTTTGGGGCAAAAATAAATCTGACAAAAGATTAGCAGCACAGATTCACCACAAAAAAAATAAATAAAAATCTAACAAAGAATGATTAGACCTTATTTTCGGAGATCTTTTCCAAGTAACATCACTGAGCACAATAGGCCATACCCTCATTTGTCATGAGACTAAAATCACTCCATTACTCGAGCAACTTGGGGATCGACTGATGGTCGTCCTAATGGGAGTTGGATGAGAGGACTGATTCTGTTTCGTTTCTGTCAGAAGCTCGAGGTGTGAGTAGGCCTTTATAGGCTGGGAAAACATCTGGAGGGGGAAACAACTCTAAAGTTGTCTTTGCTCATGTTGTGTATCACAACTGGCTTGCTTATGATCTCAGTCTGATGTGTGGTTTGAAGGCTCTGGACTATGTGTTGAGCTTGCTGTTTAAGGTCCATATGTAATTTTAACATGCTGTCAGGCTGCTTGTTTCATCACTTGGTTTCTTATTCCTACACTTATAAAAGATAGCAGATATGACATATAGGTGTTGTATGCCTATGTAAATAATGCAATGGTTACTGTAGGTGTTATCTCTTATGTCCAGAATAAGAATCAGAATTAATGTTACGAGTGATAGGTGTCTTCTGTGGTAGTAAGGGACAACACTACAAATTGTGTTAACAATCTAGCATGTTGCCCTACTGTAGGTAAGTCTCAGTGCTGTGGTGGGGCCTAAAGCCTGATTGGAAAGTATCAAAAGCTTTGTTAGACAGGAGAAGGTCAGTAAGCTGTTGGTATACGACTTTTTCTAGGACTTTGCCTAAGAATGGCAGGTTTGATATGGGCCGGTAGTTGTTCAGTACTGTGGCATCAGACTGCTTTTCTGTAGAAGAGGCTTAATGACAGCAGGTTTTAAGGCCTTTGGAAATATTCCAGTCTGGAGTGAGATGTTAACTAGATGAGCGAGTTGTGGTAACAAACTGCTCAGCACAGACTTTATAAATCTGGTGGGCAACTCATCAAGGCAGAACGTTGATGAACTCAGACTGCAGATGATCTCCTACTGTTTGTCAGTAACAGGTGTGAAATGTGTCAGCTCTAGGTGTCCAGCTGGCTGCAGAGTAGTTATTTGTCTTTAACTACAGTTAAAGTCAGTTAACTGCAGTTAACTACAGTTAACTGCAGTTAAAGACAGTTGAAGACAGATCATTTGCTGGTAGAAAGACAGTGGATTTAGTAATAGGGTCTTCTCATGCATGAAAGTTTAGACCAAGGTTCAGAATAAGGCTGGTGTTTTTGTTTCATTTGATCTGGTAACTTTTGTGTCCACACTGGCATTATGCACATTTACTGATCCTTTCTCTGCCTTGTTGTACACACCTATGTGAGTTGGGATTTTTTTGCATGTTTTTGACGTAAGTCTGTTGTCGTCATGTTGTGAGTGTGGAAGTTGGAACTGTCAAAAAGGAGATTAACGAATATCAATTAATTGCGTCTAATATTATATAGTTTGTTTTGACAGTGACAGTTGACAGTGACAAAGTTCCGTAGGTCGGTTAAAAACCTGCTCTGTCACTCGTCAAGTGCTGTTGTGGCCTATGTTTCTCGGTTCTGACGATAACTTGCTGTAATTTCCTGTAATTAGTCTATAAATTCGAACCATCCAAGAGAAGTTTTTACAGAAGACATGAGAAGAATCATCACTGAGTATGATACGAACTGCAATGACCTCTTCTCTCCAGACCAAGGCTCACCTTGTAATTGTTCAAAGGAGTTGCTGGAGACCGAATCATAGTTAAAAGGGAAACTAATATTGCGCTTTAACAGTGTCTTACGTCAGCTGGATGTGTGGATGAACCCGTGAGGAGAACATGAAATAGATCAGCAAAGTCATCAGGATCCGTCCTGGACAAAGATGAGTGCTCCCTCACCTAATGCTCCAACCAACATACATACTCCATCTCTTACAGAAAAAACTCAACATAAAGCACTCTCCAGCGGCTTTGATCTCTTTCTGTTTCCCTGCTGAACTCCATCACCTCAGTGCGGGTTTCATGTTGGTAGAGTGCAGTGCGTGTGGTCAGACTGAGCACAGCTGCTGTTTATGATCTCCTGTTGTTTTTTCATCAGCATTAGAGCACTACAGAGCAGCTGAGGGAAACAAGAGGAGCACAAAGTCACAAACAAAAGGCTAAGATATGAATTTACATCGCAAGAGCAGTGATTGTTGTAAACCTAGCAGCTTCACACCACCTGTTAAACTGGTTGGATTCTGTGTTTCCTCTTGAACCGTGTCACAGTGATCTGGGTGAATAGGTAGATAAACTACTGAAAAGCTGGCAGTTTAACTGACAACCCTGTTAAGATTGGTTATTTTGGCAGCAGTGGACATCTTCTAAAAAGCCGCAGCTTTTGCTCTGGAGTCACCAGTTTGACAATGAAAGTGTTCCTTGTGTCACTATTAAGCTGAAGTGAAACTAGTGATTAATCCTTAAAAATTTACATGAAAATATGCCTGTAGAATGATACTGATAACTTACTTTGAGTTTGCATGTTAAAAAAATGAACTGTTCTTAATCCACTGACCTGTTTCTGCCTCAGCTCCCACGGTACTGTGACTCAGAGATGAGCTGTTCACAGAATCCTTTTCAAGGCACCTGACCTTCCCGTCTCTCCTTTCACTTGCCTCCGTCTCCTCTTCTTCTCCTTCTGACTTGACCTCCGACTGTCTTCCCACCTCTATCATCTCTGCACTCTATCATCCTCCCCCTGTCATCTCTGGACATGTTAGACAGAGTCAGACCAGAACAAAGAGATGCAGTGGCAGAAAGAAACAAGGGAGATCTGCTCTTATGACTGATAAAGAGATGTGAAGAGTTCAGAACACAGCCCCTTGGTTCAGGGAAATCTCGATCTGAAGCTAATCTCATCTATTTGTTGATGGATGGACCAAAAAAAAAGGTGTTTCAGGAAAAAATATGACCCCACTGTCGTTGGGATTTTTGCACCTAATTTTTTGTTTTGTAATATTTGCACAAACAAGCATATGAGAACCTGGATTTGTCCCAAACTGTCTTCGCCACCATGCTTTACAGAAGCTTCTGGGGCCCGTTGCACAAAAGTAGGATTTAGACATCCAGGATGAATTACTTAGCCAGGTTCAAGGAATCCAAAACATGGGCGCCCAGGCTTAGTTGGTTGCACAAAGGCCAAGCCAGGATGAGCAGACACAGATTCATTAAGCCAGGTGAAACCGATCCCGGATAAGTGCTGCACACGGCTTGTTTAAATAGACCCCACGATCGATCATAGATTCACTGATTCACCATGGCAACAAGGGCGGTGTATTTCTCCCCAGCGGAGCAAGAATTATTAATGGAAACCTATGAAGAGGTGAAGAAGAAAATAAAACAAAAAGGAAATACTGCCACAGTCAAAAAACAAAGGGAGCAAGCGTGGCAAACCATTGCTGACCGCCTGAATGCGTAAGTAGTGCACAAATCACACTCACCACTCCACTGAAACTATCACAATTAGGTTACAATCCAAATAAAATGTTAATTAACATATCGTCACCTTCCTAAAATAATCGCCCAAGTCATTTTTTGGCATCAAAGGTGTGGTCCAAAAAATGCCAAAGTCATTTATTTAATCTTAGTTTTTATGAAAAACAATAAGTGTTCTTATGTCAAGCATCCTTTGATACATACTTACTGACTGAAATGATTATTTTATGCTATAATTTAACTTTTGGGGGGAGTCTTTTGTGTTTCCTGAAAAAACCTGAAAAAATGACTTATGCGATTATTTAAGGAAGGTGACGATATTTGAAAAGATATTTGTAGCCTACTTTGATTATGAATAAGTTGAAATTGACTGCATGTGAGTGAAACTATCTAAATGTAACTCCATGTGACTCCCGAGTGTTTCGGAACTCAGAGATCTATCGGCGCCTATCACAAGGTGAGCCACAGAACCTCTACTGATAACCACTTTTAACATCATGGCTGTGTTAAGAATGTCACTACTTATGAGATTGTGATGGTAACATTTTGTATTCACAGGTGAATTCCTGGGTGTATTGCTGGGTGACAGAGGGTATGCCTGCCAGCCTTTTCTGCTCACTCCATTTGCAGACCCTCTGGAGGCACAACTGGCATACAACCATGCCCATGCCAGAACAAGGGCCCGGATCGAAATGACATTTGGCCTACTGAAGGCACGTTTTCAGTGTCTGACCCACCTGAGAGTCAGCCCAGACAGGGCATGTGATATCATTGTGGCCTGTGCTGTCCTCCACAATGTGGCCTGCCTGAGAAAGGAGAGGGCCCCCAGAGTGCCAGCTCTCATAGACTGGGACAATCCTGCCATCTTCCCGGATGACGACTGTGGTCGGCTGGTCAGAGACCAATATGTGTTAAATTATTTTAATTAATATTGCATGTTGATTTAAGTTGGGCCTGCAATGGCAGAGGAATTTTTGTTAGGTTTTTGTGCCGTATAGGCAAGGCAATTTTATTTGTATGGGCCATTTTTACAAACAGTTTGTCTCAAACTGCATGCTTTGATTCTGTGCTTTGTGTCTTGTAGAGCACTGTGTGACTTCAGTTTTGAAAGGAGCTGATGGTTTACTTGCTTTGATTCATCCTTGTTCAATAAAGGAACATCATGGTACACTCTAATGTGTATTTATATTTATATGGTGATGTACTTTATGTGTAGTCTGTGGGAAACTAAATTATCTAGTGGTTCATCTAAAATCATCAGTTATCTAAAATGATTGTAATAAATGATCACAAATGTTTCAATAATGATAGTAGGTATAGTTAAATGTTTTAACAATATGTTCTAGGCAGTGGAATAAATATTGGTTTCCATTTGTGGCGACCGCTGACTGAGATAAGGAATGAGATTAAATAGATCCTGGAACTTAGCCTGGTCTGGAGCAGGCTAGCTTCACAGAATAAATCTCCATGGTAACTTACGTCTGAACATATCCCACTTCCCTCTATCCCACTTTTGTGCAACTGGATCACGGATAAGTTGATCCAGGATAGCCAAGATAGCCCGGCTTAATCCCTTATCCTACTTTTGTGCAACGGGCCCCTGGTCCTGAAAAGATGTCCTGTGTTCACTGTGTCTTTGATTTATTTCTCCACAGCCCAACATTCCAAATGACCTGCCTGTCCCGTGGATGTTAATGACCAAATGGTTTTTGTCTCTGCAGCACTTTGACACCAAAGTTTGAAAGTTCACAACAGTTTGTTTTGTTCTTTTTTTTTGTTGTTTTTGTTGTTAATTGTCCATGGTCACCATTCTGTGATCATCTTGATAGATATTAGTATTATGATTCTGCAGGGACTTGGACCAGAAAGGTTTATAGTGAACATTTGTGCGGGCTTTGGTTTCTGTAGTACTTTCTGGGTCAGTCTGGTCACTCTGAAACATCTCTTATACAGAATGTGAACACATTCAGTGCTGTATGTCAGCGGGAACTCACTCGTCAACTAGCTGAGAATATAAACCCAGCAGAGCTCTTAGATCCAAGGACTCAGGTCAGCTGGTCCAGTCCAGAGTCCAGAGTAAACATGGAGAAGCAGCATTTAGCTGTTATGCTGCAAACAAGTGGAACAAACTGCCAGTGGAGATTAAACTTTCACCAAATGTAGACATTTTTAAATCCAGGTTAAAAACATTTCTTTTCTCATGTGTCTGTGCATGAAATCTGCACGGTATTTTTTAATTTATCTGGACTGTTGCTTGTTTTTAAATTCATGTTAATTATTTTATTTGTTTCTCTTTATATTCTTTTATGTATTTTTAATGCTTCTTCCACTCCCTGCTGCAATGCTTTTATTTTATGTAAAGCACTTTGAATTGTTTTCTACATGAAATGTGCTACAAATAAAAATGACTTTGACTGGCTGATTTATATGAACTTTTAAAATTAAAAATTTTGCTGCAGATCTAAATAACTTTCTTTAGACGATAAGTCATTTGACTTGGCAGATGGAAAACTCTCTTCCTGTTGTAATGGTGCACTGATGGAACATAGTCACAGCTTGGACAGAGTGTGTTGTCATAAGAGAATTTATTGTAGTGCATACTGTATGTATGCGTCTGTGTCACTCTCACTCCGTGCAGAGTGAAGGACTACGAGTATGTTGCCAACGTAGACATGCTTGCATGCAATCCTGCAAAAAGCTAACAGTGTGTTGCCTTGAGGAATGAAGTGTGAAAAAACAATAAGAAAAGAAGCAGTCCAGATAACAGAAGCACTGGACAGCTCTTAATGACTTTCACTCCACCACAAATCAAATCTGAAGTGACTATTGCTTCTTTCGTTTCAGCTACTGAACAACACTTAAAGACCAATAAACCAAAAAAAAAGAGTCAGATAATCCGACGTACGTCTGAGACTACCCTCAAATGCGTGTGAGTTCACAAAGCTGCTCGTGGCACCACTGCAGAGCAGATGCAGAATTTGCCTAAATTTTACACAAATCTTCATTCCAATCCCCCTCATTTGAAGCCTGAACCCAATGCGTCTCATATGCCCTTGTTCCCTTCATGTTCAAACCAATTTCCCCCTGCCTGGGAGAGTCCCCACGCTGGGAGAGTCACATCCCTTCATCTAATCTGAGGTGGATTTGATGAGATGACTGCAGAGAGGAGCACTAATGAGACACTTTTCCACCAACCAAGATGGCTGATTAGTTTCAATCCTCTCACTTCTCTGTTGTATGAAAATAGACAACGTGTAGATGTGTTTTGTCAAAAGACATACTATCCCAGCTTAATCCTCCATGCTGTCTGTTTGCATGTTTCAGTAAACAGTTTGTTTACATGTTCATGTTGTTCACATTTTGGGGACTGGACTGGTTGCAGTTTTACACAAGTTACTCCAAAGTATTTTGGTCTGCCCTGATAACACCCCGTGAAAATTCAAAATGAACTGCCAGAAGTTACAGACTAATTTGCACATCCATCTGGTGATGGCATTTTAGGTCGTCTGATCACAGAATGAAATTAACTTGGCACTTCCGTTGATTCTGTATGAGAGATTATGTTTGAATCGATAATCGTCAAATTTAATATTCTGGCTCTCTCCGGCTTTGTCCAGCTGTCAGAAAACATTCACGTCAGGTTAAATGTTGATTTTTAAAAGTGCCCTGACAGTTGTTTGTGTTGCTTTTACTCTGTGATGGACCTGTGACCTGTCCAGTGTTTTCCCCGATACAAACGAAGGCGTGTATCAAGAATATTCTGAAATGTTTAAAAAGTTCAAAGCCAAATGAAACAACAGCCTCAGTTCTCAGTGTACGACACACCCCCGAATCTTGATGAAATGCTGAATCTGAAAAAACACACAAACTGTGAGAAAACACAGTGCATGGAGTGAGAGGATTGCTCTCTGATGCCAGTTCGCCAGGCCTCCAGCAGCAGCACATGGTGAGCCCATGTGATCTCTTCCATGTGAGCTTCTGTATCTGTTGTTGTCTCTGGGGCACATCTGCATCACTGCAAGCATGAGGCTGCAGAAATCTGAAACAGGCACACACACAAGATAGCCACATTCGTGGCTCTTCAAATGTAACATATAGACGAATAAATGCAGCTCAAATATAGAAGAAAAGGTGTAAACACATGAACTTCGTGGCTTTTACTCTGCAGTGAAGCTCTTAAGCCTGTTTAATACTTAAGCACAGTAAACATGCATCTTCTACTCTCACGCTGTGTTAAGATGCAACACCAAGTGAGTTCAGGGCAATGACAGAAGATAACAAGCCCAACGTTGTCTTGGAAACAAGCCAGATGATCACCTGCAAACGTTTTCTGACAAGTCAATTATTATCCTCATAAATAAGCCAAATGTTGTAATGTTTTATCAACGCTACCTGCAAGGTGTGATTAGAAATTTTACAGCTCTGTTGAAAATACGCGGATAATTCTATTCATGTAAGTGTCACTCCAGCTTGAAATGCAAATGAGCGTATAATAAAACATTGGGATATACAGCTATAGATAGCAGCACCATATCATCTGTGATTACTATGGATCACCATAGTAATCCTCACAGTTTAAATCCCCCCAGCAGCAAGCAAACTTATTTTTAATCAAAAACAAGAATGGTCTCTGAGGGGCCAAATTATATCATATACTAAGGGAGTAAAAAAGAAATATAACTCCGAGCTTAATACTTTGGAAAGACAAATTTCTGACCTTGAGAAAACATACCAAATTGCCCCAACAAAGGACAGGTACAGAGAACTGGTGAATCTGAAACTAAAATACAACAATAGGAATACATATCAAGCAGAGAGGGCAATAATTAGGTCTAAGCAACAATTGTATGAATTTGGAGAAAAGGCACAGAAAGTATTGGCATGGCAACTTAAAACTGAGGAAAACAAACCAACAATTAACGCTATTGAAAACCCCCAAAATGTTATAATGTATAATCCTGGAGAAATTAACGAGGCCTTTAAAAGGTACTACTCGGATCTTTATACATCTCAATCTCAGGGGGGTTTTGGTGAAACTGAGTCCTTTTTATCCTCCATTGAATTGCTGCGTCTATCAGAGGAGCGCAGAGATAATTTGGATAAACCCTTTCTTAGATCGGAGTTACTCGAGGTTCTTAAATCACTCCCAGGAAATAAATCCCCTGGTGAGGATGGTTTCCCATCTGAGTTTTATAAAGAGTTCCAAGATCTTCTAGTACCACTTTTGATGGATGTTCTCGAGCAAGGTAGAAGAGAAGGGGGTCTTCCAGACTCCTTTGCCCAAGCTGTTATAACAGTCATCCATGAAAAAGGAAAAGATCCTCTAAAATGTTCTTCCTATAGACCAATTTCACTCCTCAATACCGATTATAAATTAGTTCCAAAAATGATAGCAAAGAGATTGGAAAGGTATTTACCCTTTCTGATCAATCCCGATCAAACAGGGTTTATTTTAAATAGATTCTCCACTGATAATTTGAGACGATTGCTTGACATAATCTATATTGCTAATAAAAAAAAGATACCGAGTGTAGCTGTGTCACTTGATGCCGAAAAGGCTTTCGATATGGTTGAATGGCAATACCTTTTTCCTGTCCTTAGGAAGTTCGGTTTTGGTGATGGGTTTGTTAATTTGATACAATCTCTTTATAGATCCCCTCAAGCTAGAGTGGTCACCAATGGGATCACCTCTGACTCATTTAGGCTTTATAGGGGCAACAGACAGGTAGATCCAGTTAGTCCCGCCCTATTTGTGCTCGCTATTGAGCCCTTGGCTGAGGCCATTAGGAAAAATTCTAATGTTAGCGAGTTTGAGATTGGTACGGACATACATAAGATTTCACTTTTTGTAGACGATATCATTTTATTTTTAACCAATCCGGAATATTCTCTTTGTTGTCTTCAGGACTTCTTGGGTAGATACAGTTCATTATCTGGGTACAAAGTTAATTTGGAAAAAAGTGAGGTTTTACCGATTTCTGTATTTGACCACAATAAAGTTAAAAATGTGTCTAATTTCAAGTGGTCTCCTGAGGGCTTCAAATATTTAGGAATATATGTGGATGGTAACCTCAAAAACCTCTTTAAACTAAATTTACCTAGCCTTCTTCGGAAGGTGACTGAGGATTTAGGAAAATGGATGGCCTTACCTCTCACATTATTTGGTAGAATTAATGTCATTAAGATGAATATCCTTCCCAGGTTTCTATATGTGTTTCAATCACTCCCAATTTACATCCCAAACGCATTCTTTATATCTCTTAAAAAAACAATTAGGAAGTTTATCTGGCACGGTAAGCCACCAAGACTTAGCATGGATAAGTTATCGCTGCAGTATGAGGGTGGAGGTCTCAGGCTCCCTAATTTTCAAATCTATTATTATGCGGCTCAGTTTAGGTTTTTGGCACAGATGTTTGATGTGCAGGCTCCTCCGTCGTGGCTCAAAATTGAGATAACAGAGATAAAAGAGGAGGTGCCAATAAATTTGCTTTATAAGTGGGATAATAAATCTATTAAGAATGAAACTGACAACCCGTTAATAAATCAGTCAATCCAAATTTGGATTAAAATTCGCGAACTGTTTAGGCTAAAGGGTTCTCTTTCTCCTAATTCCCCATCATGGGGAAATGGATTGCTACCAAAGATTTTTCAGTCTGGTAGCTTTAGATCCTGGCAGGAAAAGGGTATCTGCCGAGTGGAGCACTGTTATGAAAAGGGAGTATTCATGTCATTACAGCAATTAAAAGATAAGTTTAAATTGACGAATAAAGATTTCTTTGGCTACCTCCAAATTCGTGACTTTATAAGAACTGATCAAAAAGGAAGTTGGAAGTTACCGTCTATGTCTCCGGTTGAGGAAATGTGTCATGCCAATCAGCCATTAGGTAAAATCATTTAAGGGTGTATACAGCACTCAGACTGGCGGCCTGTCCAGGGTGTACCCCGCCTCTCGCCCATTGACTGCTGGGTAGGCTCCAGCCCGCCCGCGACCCGATCGACGGATTCAGCGGTATAGATAATGGATGGATGGATGGATACAGCACTCATGTCAACTTTAATTATATCTGGTATGGCTGCTTCCAGAATCAGATGGGAAAAGGATTTGGGTATATCTATTGAGAGGCTATTATGGAATGATTTGTGCAGGGGGGGTCTCACCTCTACTCTGAATGCTTGATTTAGAGTACAATTCAATTTTTTACATCAGTTATATATCACCCCACAAAAAGTAAATAGATATAATTCTAATATATCTCATCTTTGTTTCAGATGTGGCATGGAGGAAGGGACGTTCCTCCATGCCACCTGGCAATGCTCTAAGTTGCAGGATTTTTGGAAGGGGGTTTGTGAAACATTATCAGACATTCATGGCACCATGATTCCAACAGACCCGGAGATTTGTTTATTAGGGAACTTTACAAATTCCAATTTAAAGACTGTTTATGGTAAGAAACCTACAGAGGTCCTTTTGGTAATTGCTAAGAAATGTATTACAACAAAATGAAAATCGGATGCCCCCATCCCAATTAAAATGTGGTTGGTTGAGATTAATAGCTGTGTGACGCTTGAAAAAATAACCTACTGGATGCAAGGTATGTGGGACTTTTAATAAAATATGGCAACCATTTTTGAGGTATATGCAAAATCTACCAGCACAGTGGATTGACTGACCGCCATGTTATCGAGCTGGACTCGACAAGATATATGAGAGAATCTGATACCATCTGTCTTTCGATATATTCTTGATTTTTATATATATATATTTTTATCCTTATGGATTATACTCCTCCCTCATCTTACCCCCCCCCCCCCCCCCCCCCCAGCCCCTCTTGTCATTTGGTTGTTGTGTTATATTGTTGTGAGTGTATTTTACTTCAAGTATGTCTTATTGTTTGAATTGTGTCTTATTGTGATTTTTGTGATGTCATTATTAAAAATGTAAAATAAAATATGCTAAAAAAAAAAAAGAAAACAAGAATGGAACATCATATCTGAGATGCGACGAACTCTAAGAACAGGACTAATGTTATAAATGGATTAAGTTAAGGACACTTTTTGATGACATCTGACCATTTTAATAGGAATGATACAGCTTTAGCTCCATGATATCACAGGTTTTCACTAGAATTCATTATTTTCTTGATCTTGTCATTCATCTACTGTCATTGTCATTCATGTATTTTAGTATTCCTTGCCGTATGAAAAAATATCCAAACTCAGTGATGGCATTAATAGCTTTATTAATAACTTTTTTTTTACAGCATTTTAGTTTCTGAATTGAAAACGTTAAACAACAGCAGATCTAATCTATAAAAGAAAAACTAATGAAAACAAGTTATTCATATTCATCACTGATAATAACTAACATGTGTTATATGACAGGAGATAGTGGGAAGACAGTGTAATGCCATAATTAATGCTAACTTTATTTTATCTATTCAATTCTAAAAGGTGTGCTGATTATTATCCGTTGGTATAACTATTAAGGGCTCTAACACCTTTCCAACTCATACCCAGAGTATCTTGACTATTCCTGCTCACATCTATACTTTCACCTTCAAATATCTTGGGATTCAAATAGCTACCTTTTCTATGAGCAGTTTGACTTTCATATCTTTCAGTTTAACAGTATCATTCTTTTGGCTGTCATTATAGCTTTTTTTTACTCAGAGGGAGGCTTATATTCACTGTCGTCAAGGCCCAACGAGGTATTTCTTTCCAAAAGGAGCAGAGTCGTAACAGGTGTATCAGAGTTCCAGCCCCCACTAATCATGGCCTCATAAGGTCCGAGGAATAGAAGTCAGCGTTCTTGTGTCTTCAAGCAGTCCTAAAAGCTTGGCTCAATAATTCTCAGCTGTTTGATTAGGCTTCCAACTTGCTTAGAGGTCACCTAAAACGATGCCCCTAAATCTCATTCCGCAGAGAAAGCCCAATTAGTTATTAATCTTGAGATTAGAACCAAAATTATTCTCAGGAAAACTTTGATTGATTGAACCTGATTTATTTTCCCTAAAAATGACATTAAATTAAATTTCCATATAACCTTATTTGCCTTATGTTTGACCTTATTACCTATTTGATGCATTAGTAACTGTAGGTCTAATTTCAGCTAAACCTGTGTGTGTTTTTTATTTCACCAAACTAAAGGCAGAAATTAAGGCTGAGGTGTACAACATAAACATGGACAGGGATCTCTGGGTGTCCATTGCTGCAGGGTAGGAGTTATTATTGGTCTCCTCTCCCGCTGTGCTGAGTTTGGAGCTTCCTTGTGGGAGGTGAGGTGACAACATAAAAGCCAAAGTCCCAAACATCAACACTACACACATATTTCACGCTGACGATATTCCTTTCATCAGGAAAACAAATCTTGTGGCAGAATGCGAAACAGCTACGGTGGTCCACGGTTCTTCATGTTGGCACATCACAATAAAGGATAAAAATGATTCTTTACTCAGTTATCTTTCTTACTTTGTTCCCCTGACAAATGCAGCAGAAGTTTAGGTCAACATGACACGTCTCTATGCCCATTCCTATGTGATAACGTCCACCTTTCACATCTCACTCGTGTTCATTTGACCACAACCACTGATAGACAGAAGGGAGGTTAGTAAAAGGTGCTATTCCATGGGCCGTCATGGAGGAGAGCACTGGTGTGAAATTCATTTTGCACAGTCATTGCATTTTTTCTGCATTTCTTTGTTTTCCACAGGTCAGGAAATAATGTACATAGTTGGGTCTGTGTGTAACAAAAATACAGTCAGAATAGTTACAAACATCCACAAGTTTACAGCTCAAACACTTTTCTATTCATGATCATGATCCCCTTCGATTCATCTGGATGCTGCCTTATAAGGAAACATCGGCCCAGAGATACCAATTTACCATTTACAACCACAGAGTTTCACACTGAAGCTACATTTTAGACACATGCACAAACATACCTATTGTAAGTTTTGTATTGAGACTATTTCAGGAGTAAATGAAAAACAACTGTTAGCTTATTAGCATAACAAACGTCTGTGCATCTCTCCCAACAGTGGACTTAATGATAGATTAGGAAGTTTAATTATGCTGGGCTGAAAAATTCTTCACTAATGGTGGGAGATCATACCATAACTCATACAGTAATGGGTACAAACCTGAAACTCACAAAACTCTGCAGCGTTTCTCAGTTGTATCAGGCTAATTCATTCAATTCTGACATTGTGTTTGAGCAGCCATAACTCTGAAACAGCATAGATTCGGTTAATACATGACCTCATGAGAGGGTGCAGCTGCAGGACTGTGTGCGTGCACTGGTGTGCATGTGTGAGATACTGGGGATGACATTGCCCTTGTCAGGATCCTCGGAGCACTTTTGGAGGAAGAATGAGAGAAAGGGATCACTGCTTATCTTGGGACCTCAGGGTTTCCTTGTCCTCATACCCATTTTCTCCCTCTGCTCCTTCTCCTCCTTTTTCCACCCTCTCCCCATTATGAGCTACAGCTTGCTTAGATGAATGAATGCAAATTTACCTGGAGCTGGTCTTCATGGACAACTGTCTTGGTGCAGAAGGGGCAAACAAAAGCCAACATGTGTGCTGTATGGATAATGTAATTTGCTGCATATGTATGTGGATTAGTGGCTTACCAGAGGGGGCAGAGTTGGGAAGGGAGATGTGCTACAGAAAGAGGGAGGTAATGGTCGAAAGAAGACTAAATGAAAGATGACAAAATGGCAGGATAGAGGAGGACATGAAAGGGAACTGCAGCTTTAGCCATGTGTCCTGGCCAGCAAGACCTAATTGATTGAGACAGCTAACTTCCAGTAATTCAGCTGATGAAGCTTTTCACTCTCAGGACTGCTGGCTGGACACAAACAAACTCACTAACAGGGCAGCAGAGGAGTCGAGACAAAGACAGAGGAGCAGAGAGAGGGAGATGCACAGTGTTTTGTTAACACGTCGACCCACAATCAACCCCACCAACACACCCTCACAGACACACACACCACACGGAGTGGAGACAAAGTGCTGATAGGGCTGTTTCCATTCCAGGGTTGGTGAGGGCACATGCATGGCTGGCTGGAGCTGTGAAGCTAATGTGGCATGCTAGGCAGTAGACAGTCCTACTGGTGGTGCAGAGGAATGTTGTCCGACCCTATTTAGTTTTTCAAGATTAGCTGCAGCCCAATTTCTTTCAGCCGGATGCAAATGTTAGAAAGCTCTTGTGCGTCCCATGCAAATCCAGCCCAATACGTTCAACCTCTTATCAGCTCTGTTTAGTCCCGTCTCCACATGACAAAAAGCAAGCATTGACACGTTATATGGCACTTTCCATCGAAGGCAACCACCTCTAACCACTCCCCAACTCCCTGCAAGGCTCTCTCAACCCCTGCTTCCTTCTCAGCCATGCCCCTGCATGTGCATATGTGCCATAAATAGCAACAGAGAGGCTGCAGAGGGAGATCTGCAGATGAGAGATGTACGACCCAAAGGACCAGCTCCTATAGCCCCCCCGTCCCCACCACAACCGCACCCCACACACCCAAACTCTGGTGGGAAAAGAAAAGGGAAAGGAAAGCAGAGGAAAGGAAAGGAAAGGAAAGGAAAGGAAAGGAAAGCAGAGGAAAGGAAAGGAAAGGAACACCAGAGAAAGCAGCAGAGAGAACAAGATGACATTATGAATGCTCCATCATATCTGGCACTGATTTTATATTGAGGTTTTCCAAGCTTTTCACTAGATATTACACTGATATTTCATCATTGCACTCCACAGTAGATTAGATTTCTGTCCTTAAATCCCTTCTCATACTTGAACATGAAATGTCTCTGGTATTAGTTGGAAAGCAATAATCTGCCTGAGTGTGAAAGCTACATCGGACAGATTTATGAAACAAAGTGAGAGGGAGAGAGGGGGAAAGAAACCGGCCTGATTCAGGTTGGATTTGGAAAAGGTGTGTGTGCTTTCACCTCGTTATTCTTACACTCTTGCAGGTGCCGCAAGTGCACCTGAGTGAGTGAACATTAGTCATTAATCATTAAGACAGGTTATCTTGATTTTGAAAGCTATGCAGGCTGCTTTATATATGACTGTCATCACTATTTTTGTCCTTGACTCTACGCCCATGTCCTCTGTGTAGACTTTGGTTTCTGCATAGATTTATAATGTATTTTAATGGTGAGACAGTCTAGCAGTGAAAGTAATAGTCAGTTGGTCCAACACCACAGACATCATTGTAGATTCAAATATTATTTTTTTTCAATTCAGTTTATTTATATTTCTCAAGGCACTTAGATAATAAAGTCCAATTCAAGCCAATTGGAATTCAATTCATTGTAATCATAATTGATTTAAAAAAAATCCAATTCATTCATATAGAACCAATTCAAAAACAATTTCCTAGCTAAGGAAACCAACAGATTGCACTGAAACTTGTCTTCAGTCCAATCTCCCGGCCTGAGCGTGCCTGAGGCGACTGGAGAGAAACGACTCCCTTTTAACAGGAAGAAACCTCTGGCAGAACCAGAACCAGGAAGGGTGGCCATCCACCTCGACCAGCTGGGGTTGGAGAAGACAGAAAGGGGGGACAACAAGCACTGTAACACCATTCAAAGGATATCTGTTGGAACAGGGAAACACGAGTTAATGACCACAATAATGTCACATGTACATAATGTCATTTGAGAAATTAAACAGGGGAAAAAGAGAGGAAAGGTGTGACAGATGAGGCCCCCCAGCAGTCTAGGCCTATAGCAGCTTAACTATGGGATGTTTCAGGATCACCTGAGCCATCCCTAACTATAAGCTTTATCAAAAAGGAAAGTTTTAAGCCTGGTCTTAAAGGTAGAGAGGGTGTCTGCTTCCTGAAGCCAAACTGCCAGCTGGTTCCACAGAGAGGGGCCTGATAACTGAAGGCTCTGCCTCCCAAACTGCCAGCTGGTTCCACAGAGAGGGGCCTGATAACTGAAGGCTCTGCCTCCCATTCTACTTTTAGAAACTCTGGGAACCTCAAGTAAACCTGCAGTTTGGGAACGAAGTGCTCTGTTAGGAAAATATCTTACAATGAGATCTTTAAGATATGATGGAGCTCGGTCATTAAGAGCTTTATATGTGAGGAAAAGAATCTTAAATTCTATTCTGAATTTAACAGGGAGCCAATGAAGAAAAGCTAAAACTGGAGAAATACGATCTCTCCTGCTAGTTCTCATCAGAACTCTGGCTGCAGCATTTTGGATCAACTGAAGGCTTTTCAGAGAATATGTGGGACAGCCCAATAATAAAGAATTACAGTCGTCCAATCTTGAAGTAACAAATGCATGGACTAGTTTTTCTGCATCACTCTGAGACAAGATGTTTCTGATTTTAACAATATTACGAAGGTGAAAGAAAGCAGTCCTAGAAACCTGTTTTATATGCGAGTCAAATGATAAATTCTGGTCAAAAATAACTCCAAGGTTCCTCACTGTAGAACTGGAAGCCAATGAAATACCATCTAGAGTAACTATATAGCTAGACAATTTCCCCCTAAAGCGCTCAGGTCCAAAGATGAAATATGTTGTGGTAATTACAAACACAAATGACAAAGATGTCCTGGAGCAAAAGCATCACTCAAGCCTCATTGATCTCAAGTAATGAAATACTAGAAGAGATCACAACAAGGCCACTATGTCAGTAATTAGAATGAGGAATGGCTCAATGAAATGATATGTGAAAGGGCTGTTTTTTTACCCAGAAACTTTGAAAGACTGCAAAGCAAAAACCAATCGTAACAGTGGACTGCACAACAATCAGCATGCTTTAGCCGAGCTACGGTTGAGCTCGACTTTACTTTCAACTGGAACACCAGTCCTTATCCCAGTAAACATGCAATGATAGTGACCTCAGTCACAGAGGGAAGTATATCTGATGCTATGATGCGGTGACGTTGCAGAATGTTGCTGCTTCTAACCTTCTCTGTGGGAGATCATTATACAGCTGAATTTACTGCACACACCTTGTTTTTAATTGAATGGTGACACTTGTCACACCTAGGGAATGCAGGACGCAGGAGCAGATGTTTAATTCACAAGCTTTATTTGGAGGAGCAGGCGTTTCCAAAAACTCTCCAAGAGAGAACAAAACAGTCTATAGAAGTTATCAATGATATATATACTTCTCCCAAAATGAGAGAAGCATATCTATGAAAATTTATCAAAACAATAATCACTTCACTAAGGAGGAAAACAAAAAAAAACCTGTCCTGAAAAATAGGGGGCACTACAATATGAAATCTTATCCAAACAAAAGATCACTCCACTTGGAGGAAAAAGCAAGAATGCTATCAAACTTAAACTATGCCTAATCAAGGCTATCGTATTAAAGTTATCAAAAAACAAAAACTCTCTTAGTGAGGATTCGATCAGAACAATAGCTTGGTACTTGGACTATGGTTTAACAAAGGCGAGCGTGAAGCACGTTAGGACCAACAGGTACGACACACTGGCACAAGACAAAGGGAGACACAGACTCTTATACACACAGGGTTAACAGGGAACAGGTGGAATCATTCATGCGACAATCGGACTGGAAAACGAGAGGAAGGGCAAGTGACCTGAAACGAGAGGAGAGTTAATCTTTCAAAGTAAAACAGGAAATGACGAGACATGACATGGAGACGAGACAAAAAACCCGCTTGACCTCGTTATAAAATAAAGATTCTAAGGTGTTAGTTCTGAGCAGAGGGAGAAGCAGGGCCGTAGCCAGGATTTTGGAATAGGCGAGGTCCATGATGCACGCGCACAGCGCGCGCCGAAAGTTTTTACAATATATATATATATATATTTTAAATTATATAGTTTTTAATATTTAGCCTACATTTATGTATATGTACAATATATATTTATATTTTTTAATGTATTTATTAAATTACAGGTCACACAAGAGTTGTATTGTTTAAATGTCTTTTAATTGTATAAACCAGCATTTATTTTTTTAAATCTACTGTACTAAATTTACATTTTTTTTATAGTACACCACCATGTTTTTAAAGAATATAGGGGGTAACTTTGAACTTGTTGAACTGAATGATGAATGGTAGTGATATTCCAAAATAAAAATATTATTCAAGAAGAAATAAAACCATTGCAAATTACAGCCCCTAAAAGTACAAATGGCATCACCTAAAATCTCAACAATCAACTTTTTCATCAAATGCAAGCTGAATCCTCCTATGACCAGAGGCATCGGATAGTCTATGCTTTTACATGAGCCTATGTTTTTAATGTTCATATTTTATGCAGCTGATGGTGTCAGTCAGTCTTTTTTTTTCTCCACTAACCAAATGACGGCTTCTTAAAAACAGTGACTTATCAAATTGCTTCACAAAGTTGTCAAAGAAGACATCATAGCCTACTCATAACTCATTATGCATAGGCTACTGTTTTAAAACTGTTGGCTTTGTTGCGCCCAAGTGCTGCGCTGCGCAGGCTTAACCACTTGCGATGTCTGCTGAATTGCGTTCTCTTCCACGAGTCGCACCACTCCACTCGCACAGTCTTTTTCACTCAGGGAGGAAAAAAACGAAAACAAAGCCCATGGATGTTAACCACAACCTACAAAGCACGTTTCACAGAGGTTTTGAGGTTTTTTATGTTTGATTCAGTTGGGCATTTTTGGCGGTCCAAAACAAAAAACAAAAAATAAAACCTCGGATGAAATAAGGGAGGTCCAGACCTCGCTGTCCTCTAATGTCGCTACGGCTATGGGGAGAAACACTAGTCACTGCAGTTATTGGCTCATTTAACTCAGATAATGCATCTAGGATTCTTGGTATCATATTTGATCAGAATATTACTTTTGTTTATTTTGTTGATATTATTAGTACTATCAGTTCTTACTTTGTATTCTCCAAGCTTGATTTAACTCCCTCCACAGGTGTCTCAGTCAAACTGCTTAATCCTGATAACAGTTGGTTTAAAATGGCTGTGCCAAGCTAGGAGCTAGAACCAGCTGACAGTACCATGAAACCCCTTTTCTGGCATCCTTTAACTGGCCTTCAGCAAAATTTGAATCAACTTCAAGATCTTGTTGATCACGTATTAGG
The DNA here is from genome assembly GCF_027942865.1 of Odontesthes bonariensis. Lineage (NCBI taxonomy): Eukaryota > Metazoa > Chordata > Actinopteri > Atheriniformes > Atherinopsidae > Odontesthes > Odontesthes bonariensis. Next base: position 27,732,620 of record NC_134521.1, read on the forward strand.
CAGTGTTTAACTTTGCAACCACTCATATTTCTGAAATTCTCATTCCTTGTTCACCAAACAGAAGAGTGGAATCATCTTCCTCCGTCTGCCTGAGCTGCTAAATCTGCGGACAGCCTTCAGCATTTTTTAAAAACCCACGTTCGAGAGGACCTTTTTCTTAGATTTCTATCCCTGTTCTCATGTACTGCATTAGTGTTTAAGCTTGGTGTGTTTCTTATTCTGCTAATACAGTCATTTTTCCTTTTTTTTTCAATACTCAATGTCTTTGTGAACCGTTTTAAAAAGCCCGGTTTGAGAAAAAAGAAAGTTTTCAGATTTATTGGCAGTATTAGATTTAGCGAAGGCACAAATTGGGGACGAGCTCACATTCTGGACCACTAAGCAAGGCATAACATTGTAAATGTTAGATGTCGTCTTATAACCGTGAACCTTCAGTCATCACAGTCGGAGGATAATTCTTTCAATCCATAATGTTTGCAGTCACAAGATGGAGGATTTATGAGAGTGGCAGCCATCTCATGAGAGTCATTAGCTCCAGTGAGTACTTTGCATGGCTGCACAGAGAGAATGGGATCTTAATAAATGAGCAACAAATGGTATCATCACTCAAGCACTGTTTCCTCAAGTATTCATATGTGCACTATAATTATTGTCACTGTAAAATACTGGAAATAGAGACATCGACCATTTAAACTCTAAAGTAATTTACTTAGCTATACATACAATGGTTGGCAGTATGTGAAAGTTTTTTAAAGAATCTACCTGTATGTCATCATTTATGGAAAGTGATGTTGTGGTGATGTATTCTGGCTTCGCATCAGTTGCACAGCACTGCAGATGCTGGATGTCATGGCTTTCATTTGAGTGTTTTTTTTACATAAAATGCCCAGCCAAACATTTCCTGAACATCATTTTGAACTCATCAACAAAAACAAAGCTTGCACTACAGTTTCAGTGTATTGGCAATGTCACATGTGTTAAATAAAGTGCAACCCCCAGTTAAGGGATGCTGTGTAAAATGTAAAGAAAATCAGAGAGAAAGCAAAGGAAATATATCAAAGATTGAAGGCAAAACGATTGACTGTATCATAAGAAACACTAGCTAACCTTGAATTTGATAGCAGCAACACGTCTCAGAAAAATTGGGACAGGTCCATGCTTACAACTGTGTTACATCTTGTTTTCTTTTAACAGCAGTCTGTAAATTCTTAATCTTGTTCAATGGAGGATTCCAGCTGCTCCTTTTTGTTGAATTTAGAGTCTCATGAAACAGCAAATGTTTTGAGCTGATGAAAGGTCTGGACTACAGGCAGGTCAGACCAGCACCTGGACTCACCTGGTAATGGATGCAGGATGTGGTTCGGCATTGTCTTGCTGAAATATTCAAGGCCTTTTCTGAAAAAGGAATCATCTGGATAAGAGCACCTGAATATACCTTTCAGCCCTGATGGAGCGCAGAGCTGAAAGACCCAGAGATCTCTCCAGATTCTTTTAGTATTTTGGTTATATTGTGTACTGCAGATGATGGAATATTCAAAAACTTTAAAATGTTTCATTAAAGAACATTCTTCTGCCGGTGTCTGAGAGTATCTGCTTCTCTAAGGTGCTCTTTTTATTCATATTATTGGCTTGTTGTTGATTAACCTGGTTAGCTGAAACATCTTCCAGCTCCGGTTCCTTTTTAGTACAACACACTTTTCCAGCCTCTGTCCCAATGCTTCAACATTTGGCCAAATTCAAGATGAGCTAATATTTTTCATGAAATGGTCAAATGTTTCACACTATCGATATCTGATACATCGTCTTTTTTAGATTTGCAAATCATCACATCCTGTTTTTATTTACATTTTCCACAGCATCCCAACCTTTTTGGAATTGGGGCTGCAGTATTTCACATTACAGCGATGACTTTCTTTTACTTTTGACAAAATCAAGTTATCATTGTGAACTTATTAGCAGACCTGTTATAGTTATAGCAGAAACCCAATGCTATCGCTCAGCCAATTTGTTGACGGAATAATTGTAATCATTTCAGTGCTTCTTTCTCTCTCTAAAAGGTCATGTGGTTAATCCTCCTGAATCCTCTGGTCTTAAATTTTCAAATCATATGAAACATATATTAAACCAAATCTATGGCCATCACTATGCTGTCAGTAGCTTTCCAAAGTAGGAGCTGTGAATACACCAACGTATTTGCAATGCTGGAGTTTAGCAGTTCACATGCCACACAGCTGGCACAATTAACGCTTTTCCCTTCAGTTTAGTTTCCAGTACTTTTAAATATATGTACTGTTATTTATATTATAGGATAACCAACTATAATAGCTCTTTACATGCAAGTGATTAATCAAGAATGGTATCTTTATATGAGTCGAGTATACTGTCTGGAGACTTTTTTTAATAAGTAGAATTGTTGTGTGTGGATTCAGTTTTTGTTTGTGTGAGCTGAAAGCAAGTAAAATACTGGAATTGGACTGCCTTTTACCCTGTTGCAAATCTCAAGTCAGATCATTATTCAAACTCCGAGCTGGAAAATGCAAATGCATAGCATGTGCATCACATTACTTTTGACACTGCAGTAGATTTTTGTGATTAGTACGCTTCACAGACACACAACATGTCAAACAGAAACAATATGACAGAAGAAGGAGGCAGTAAGTGGGCACAGTGGGAGTTTGTCAGTTTGTCAGAGGGGAAAAAAAGAATCCCAACACTTAAGGAGGCAGAGGGGGGAAAAACAAGGTGGCAGTAAGGCAGGGAACATATTGGTCTCCATTCATTACACTGTCACCATGAGTGCCCAATCTGGGAGTAGCTGGCATGAAAAGTCTGGTCCCACCCAGTGTGTTTCTAGCCTAAATGATTTTCTTTCAAAAGCAGGCTATAGCAGCGTCACCACTGGGAAAAGAGGCAGTGGCAGAGCCACGCAATGTTTAAAGCGATGGCCAGGCTAAAACAACTACTCTCAAAGGGTTGGCTAACAATCTGATGTCTCTTTATTGTTTTTTCTCCGTGGCAGATGCTGTGGGGTCTTATCTACATACACAGCCTTGACTGCCGCGTTGAGGTGCATCCTGTTTATGTTACCCATGACTGATCAAATGACATCAAGTGCAGTTTCTGATATCAGTGTTGACAGAAGTTATCAGATCATAAATTTTAAGTGCATGAATAAGAATATACAGGTGTGTTGCTATTCGTTTGTTTTCTTTACCCTTGAATTTTCGCTAGTTTTACCATTTGGTGTAGGCGTGTATTTCCATTGTACTTTTCTATTATTATCTAATTTAATTATATTTACTTGATTTTTAGATCATTTTCATTTAATTGTTTTTCTATCAGAATTTTCTGTACATTTTATCTCTAATTTAGCTCGTAAATGAAATATCTATTCTAATTAATCTTATTTTACTTAACATTATTCATGTTTATGGTCCTAAAGTCCCATTTTGCATTTCTAAATGCAAAACTGATCTAAGTATGAAAGTTGTCTCAGTTCCTCAGATCTTTGGTCTCTTATATTTGGGGTTATCTGTTTCACAATCCATTGTGAGTCTGATTATTGTTTATGTCTCTTTGCCGGTTTCAGGGAGTCTGATACAAATGAAGTCTGATTGATTGACTGATGTATTGATAAAATAGGAGTTTGGATTAATTTCCGGCTCTGGGTAACTAAATAGCCTTCCAAAAGACTTCACTCTTGGCTGTGTGGGGTGACCAGGCTTAAGTGGGTGGTGTCCCTGGCCACCCCTTGGCTCCACCCCTGAAAACAGGTCTGAACTCATATTAAATCAAGGATTTTGCCAAAATAACACCACAGGCTTGGGCAGTGAAGTGCAGATTTGTGTCCATACAGCACGTCTGTCTCTCAGCATGTGGCCATGAATCTGACGTACACATGCATGGATGATGGCTCATATCATCCATGCTGGTACATATGTGCAGGCACACAGCATCTAGAGTTCTGTGTGTGCCTCCCTCTGCTTACCCATGGGTGCGTGATCAGACCATGCCCAGCCATGCCTATGCATGTGTGTGCGTCAGAGCATCGGGCTGTTGCAGTGAGAGGCTGCCATTTGTTTCTGTTTGGCCTGTACAGGATGACCATTTGCCAAGGACCAGCTCAGCGTGGTGGGGAAAGAGGCAAGAAGGAGCTTAAGGGGGAATCAAAACAACGACAAGGATGCTCAGTTATTGGCTTTCTTTTAGTTTAATTATTGTAACTTTGCCTAAATTATAAAAATGAAAAAACAAACAAATTGACTTCTACATAAATCAGAGCTTGTGTCTAGAGCAAATCTCCAGTTTGGATTTCATTGATATGTTTATACATTTAGCAGACGCTTTTATCCAAAGCGACTTACAGATGAGGATATAACATTACAGCTAACATCAAAGCTAACAATAAGCTACATAGAAGGAAACCACAAGTCAGACTCTGTCAGAGGTGACGGGGGGACAGTGTAGTGATAGAGTGCAGGCATAGAGGGAGGTACAGAGAGATAAAGTGCAGAAGAGGGGGTAGGGAAGTGCAGGGTAAGTGCTAGGATAGGAGATGCTCTCTGAAGAGCTGGGTCTTCCAGAGTTTCTTGTAGATATTCAGGGATGCCCCTGTTCTTGTAGTGCTCCGTAGGTCATTCCACCATTGTGATGGCAACTTTCTTCTCTAATCACAAAAGGAATTGAAGTGTAAATCAATGGAACCGTCTATATGAAGATGAATTCTACCCACAAACAGACAATAACACCTCAACACCCAACACAGGCAAATGGACATCCAAACAGTGTGAGCATGGCCACTTTACAAGATACAATGGGCATCCAGTTTACAAACTTCCTAAAGTTACATTAAACTGTAGCTCCAGCTCCAGCTCTTCACACCTGCCTCCATAGATCTGCTGCTGTTTCATGTATGTCGCGCAGTTAAAACCTTTCTTTTGGTCTTGCACTGTTCATACCCTTTGGGCCATACAAACAACTTTCCTCCCTCTTAAATATGAGCAATGACATTGATGTTGGGTTATGGGACTGCAACATGTCAAATGTGGAAACTGAGAAACGTTGGCAACAGCAGGCCAGCAACAGAATTGGGTGTATAAGGGGAGGAGTTCACCATTCTGTGAAAGCTTTTAATAGAATGAAATAAAAACGCAATAAATTATTCTGCATATGGGAAAAGGACCTGAGAAAAACAGGGCAAGGATGGAGAGGAAGGAAAGACATAAAGGCAGTGGGCAAAAAGTGTGAATAAAGAACAAGGAATAGGATGAGGACACAACAGAAGGAGGGACAAAGGTAGGGAAGTTGGATGAAAGTAAAAACACAAACATACGCACACAGTACTATGGACCTTGATCACTTATTCATTCAGCGCAGAGGAGGGAGTGAGTAGGATCAGGTTGCCTCATGACTAAAACACTCACTCCCTCACACACACACACACACACACACACAAACCTATACCCACAGACAGTGGGTCCCACAGGCCAGGGCTCACCAGCTCAATTGAATTACTGTTATCGTACACCCTGGACTGAGACTGAGACCCTGTCTGCACCCCAACCACACCCTCTCTGTTAGCCCTGCAATGGATTACATACACACACTCACACATAGGATCATGTGCCGCTATATGCACTCCATTCACACATGCACAGGCTCAATCCTTGTCCTCATACTCCAATGTCCCACCACAGGCCACGTCCTATAATAGTCATCATTTACAGTAAGTATTGATGACCCTGTGGCTGTGGAAATCATAGTTATGCACACACATACACACACACATGAAACCATTGATATATTTTGTGATAGAAACATATTTGAATAGAGATTCAGCTGCATATATATTTTTACGCCCACATTGATTATACAGTTAGACACACTTCCCCAAGATGTTAGATCTCAGTCTGCTGATTTCCACAGGGAATGAAAATCACTCGTCTTCATTACAATTCTCCATCTTCTGTTCTCGATGTCTTCCTTCTAATGCATGTTGATAACGGGCAAATTAGTTGGAAAAGAGAGGATGAAAATATGGGAAATAGTTTCCTGTCTCCCAAAAACAGAGCGAAAGAAGATGCACCATAAAGCCTGCAGGTTTGGCACATAAACCCCAAGCATATGATCCACACAAATACAAAATAAATGAATGAATAAGAACAACGCTCTCAATGCAAAACATACAATATGTGAAGAAGGATATTTATTCAACTCAAGAAAACAGGGAAACGTGAGAACAAAATGAAGGTCGGAGATATGGAGATATGGAAATCGACCTCATATTCACAGTTTGGTGGACTTGCTGGAAAGGGTTGTGGCAATATGTGTAACATTTCTATAATTTTCACACACATCATCTCTCTGCCAGAAATGAGTGAGCCTGGATGTGGACCAACTGTGCCATGCAAATGATGGCTGGTGGCCTGCTTACTGTGGTGTGTGATGGAGGCTGCAGAGACAGTGAGCCAGAAAAAAGAAAGAGGGAGGAAGAAGAACGGAAAGAGGGAGAAGGGAGAGAGAGCAAGTAAAAGACGGGGGAATGAAAAGGAGAGCAAGAGGGAGAGATTCAGAGCTAGTGTTGCTGCCATGGTAACCAGCATCACCTTGGAGAAGAACAGAACAGAACCGCTCTGGGGAAAGACCCAGAGCGCACATACACACACACACACACACACACACACACACTCACAGAAAACTCATCAAACAAACATGTACTCATTCATGTTTAATATACGCAGCTCTATTTTTGGGTGTGAAGTCTGGATGAACATGAGAATTTTTTCAGAATGTTTGTGGGATTTATTCTGCAGGTTCATTGCAGTTCAAATGATGCCCAACTGGCCATTGATGTTTAATTGATTTGGCTGAACCATGCAATGTCATCCAGATGCCCCCGCCTACACGTCTCACTGTTACCGACTGCTTTTCTGTGCACTGTTCAAAGCCTCAGACAAAGTCTTTTTCATGGCATCATGGCGACATGAAATTTGAACAATTTTGAAGCTTTCGATTGGAGGCATTTGAATTTTTGCCTGCGTACCACAGTGCAGTGAATGCCCTTGAAACGTCTCTGTACAGTATGCTATACTGTATGCTTTCCTCTCCCTCTGAATATGCATGCAGTCTCACTGCTGTGGCATCGAGGAGCAGTTCCCATCCCCCCATATCTCCTCCGAAGTGTACAGTAAATCTGTTCCGCTTATGCATGAAAGATTCTCTAATTTTGTAAAGTTATCTTCCATTCTATTGATTTTATGGGTATATAATTAGATGTTTGATTAGCAGGGCATTACACTGACTATGTCTCAAATTTCTCTTTCCCTCCTCCTCCTTCCCTCTGATCATGATGTCTTTGTTTGAGACAAAAATTAGTCAAGGTGAAGAAAAGAAATGCTTTGGTCAACACTATTCCAGATGATTAATGTCTTTTCGCAGATGATAGACTTATTTCAAATGGTATATCAAACAACAAATTCTGCTTTCTTTGCAAAGTTGATATATATAGGATTTGTATCAATTAGTTCGTTATATTTATTATCATATTGTGTTGAACCCAAAGTTCCTCCCCAAGTTCCTTGTTTTCTAACTTCAGGCTTAATGTTTATTAATGATGTGTCTTTTCTTGAGTTATTAGTTTGTAATTGTCTGGCAAACATAAAAGAAAAAATGTTGATGGCTCATCCTTTACTTGAAAGCAAACACTAACGTTGCCTGATGAATTTTGGAGTTCAACTTTAAGCAGAGCTGGTGCAGAAAGGTGGTTGGTGCCTGCTGAGGACACTGGAGCGGAACTGCAGGGAGGGCTACATAGTCACACTTTTATGGGAACTTTATACCAGCAATGATTCAAATGAAGAGAATTTTTTTTTTTTTTTACTGTTTGTTTATTTATATTTATGATGCAGTTTTCCTTGATAGATAACTATAAGAATCAATCTTTCATCCAAATGCTGTCAAACAGTCAATCACTCATTTTACAATCCCAGCACTAAGTCTGAGGGCCAGACACCTTCGGTAATAACATAAAGCCACTTCTATAGTTTTCTGCTGTTGTTTAAACACAATATAAAAGGAAAGTTAACTCATTAAAGAGACCACTATTTATAGCACAGCATGTGCCAGAGAAATGTGCTAACAGATGCGAAGGGTGCAACAAGGGCAGCGCAGCAAGCAGTGAAGGTGAAGACGGTTATGCTTCAGGACAGACCTGATGGCTGCTATCTGGACTTGTAATTATATGTTGCAGTATTTCACCTGTTATGTGGTCTTAGAAGATCAAGAGCCCACAACTGGTGAGGCTGCACTTGGACTGTGAGGTGCATTGACCTAAATGCTAACATACTCACAGTAACTGTTACAATGTTAGCTGGCCCCTTATGCAGAAATTGTGTTTATTATGGTTAGATTTGCTAATTAGCATTAACCAATTTACTGAATATTTCACACTGATTAATTCTGAATGTTTTTAGAACTAAACTAGTTGAAAATGTCAATCCGACAGAGGCGTTGGAGGTGCAGATTAATAACAAAGAACAGGAACAATCACAAGTTACTGCTGCTGCAGCAGCCTGCATGTTGACAGCACTGCTCTCCAAAGGTAAGCAAACCATTTTAACACTTGATTTCACTGTAAAGATCACCTCTGTACACTTGCTGTTGTCTTTCCCATGAAAACAAAAAGACAAAAATGAATCTCCATTTTCTGGTTGCACAACATTGTCCCCAGCTGGCAGAACATAACTGATGGACATCATTTGCAAAGTTCTGAATAGAATCAAAGTAGAAACACAAAGGCACCTTTAGACACATGACGTTATCTCTAGTTTGGTAACAGAGAGGGTTGTTTTTTATCCAGGGCCTAATAAAGCACATGTGGTTTTGTAAGGGTGAGTCATTTCTCTTTAACATGATTCTTGGATTCCTGGCACTGCCTGTGGTTGGCAATGTGTTGGTCTTACCTTCATATCTATCATCTCTCCAGGACCTCTCATATGTGATAATATAAGGTCAGCATCTGTTGACCACATGCTTTGTGAATAGAAAGATCCTCCTCTCACCTCTGCAGTGTAATTGATTCCATTTAGGCATTTAAAAGCACACATAGAGAAAGGAATGCAAATATCATATTTAACCTCAAATATTCATCTTCCCTTCTGTTCACTTCAGCACAGAGATATGATATGGTTTCCCTAAGAAGGGCTGAGTCTGACTGTCTTTCAAAGCCTTATTTTCTTACCAAGACAAAAATTCAAAGGTGTTCCTCTAGGTTTCCCAAAAAATGACATCATGGAACTAATCGATGTTGCCAGCCAGGAATTAAATGTAAAAACATGCAACTACAACTTGCTCTGATAAAGCGATATCAGTAAGATGGACAAGGCTTCAGTATATCCCATGGCCATTCGTGTGCTCTCAGATCTGTTTTCATAGTGAGAGATGTGGTCTACATACTGTGATGGAGTCTTTCATTGTGGCATTTTGTGTATGAGCCAGTAAATGTGTATAGATTTTATATCAAATCTTTAAGGCAAATCTTTCATCATGCTCCCGGATTGCACCAGTAATTCCAATAAGCTAAATATGTTGTGAAGTAGATAATAAGTGGGAAAGATGCTCCAGTTAGCAAACAAAAGGCTTATGTATGAGGAGAGGTGATAGAAAAGCAGGATGACGAGGCTGGGGAAAGAAGTAAAAAGTGTAAGAGAGGAGAGAAAAGGATGTAAAAAAAATGAGGGGGAGGCAGGGGGAGGTCAGCAGAAGGAGAGGCAGATGCTCGTGCTTCGGATGCCTGTACGCGAATAATTATCCTGATGAGATTTACTGAGAGCGGCACGATATGCGGAGGAAGATGAGGCAGGATTTGGGGAAGACCTCACGACACAGAAGAGAAAGAGAGCAAAGGATGATTCATTTTTTATATAAATACCCTCTAGTACAGTGAGTTTATACATTATGTGGGCTTGGCATGCTGCTACCGTCTGTTTCGCCTTCATCTGGCTCATGTTTTCTCTCTCCTCGCCATACATGGCGTGAGAAAAATGGAGCCTCCCTCTCATCTTTTTAAAGATGCATGAAGCAGCATCAACAGAGAGAAATAATATACTGTATAGGGGATAAAGAATGAAGAACCACTTGTAGAAATGGTGTTTATTATCCAGACAGTTCCTCATAAACTCCCCCTTTTTTTTCTCAGAATAGACAATGAAAACAAAGAGCCAATCGGTTTTAGCTTGGACTCTGTGCTCCTCTTTTGGTCACGCCTGTCAAGGATCGCCTTCTCTTTTTAATGTACAAAAGCTGACATTTGGATTACTTTGTGCATCCCGATCCCGGCTGCCACCCACTGGCACAGTTGGATGGCAGCACCTCGCAAACGTTGCATCTTCATGCTTTGATGAAATTGTGTGATTAGTGCCTTTGTGCAATCCACTGAATATCCTGAGATTAACAAACAGCACAGGTGTTGTGTGGCATGTGCATACAACCATGTCTCCTTCTCTATTCAGACAGATTACCCATAAATTCACACAGCACATGTAAACACGTCATAGGTCAATGTCTTTATCAAACATTATCAAACATTATACACAACTGTTTCAAAGCTACTTAAGGCTACTGATAACTTACCTCGTGTATTATGTTCTCTCTTTGCTAATTGATTGGAAACAAATTAGTGCTTAGTACCACCACCAAAAGATTTCTAAAAGCCACAAATGATCTCGTCTGACACCTTGCTCGCCTTTCTGCTTCTACTATTTATGACTAAACAGACATCTTTTGGAAAGAGGCTGTAAAACTGTTAAGTTCATTTGTGAGGCCACAACAGCGGTTTGGGCTAAATGCAAATGTTAGCATGCTAGTATTTACGGGGGGGAATCAGGGGTGTCATCATTTCTTTTTAAAACAGTGTAATCCCAAAAAAACATAAAAGAATTAGACTTTGGTGTAAAAAAGAAAAGAAATAGAGCCCGTCAGAGGTTTTCATCCTCAGATGGATGTTAAGGTGTGTACCAAATGTCATTGGAATTAATCCAGTAGAGACATTTCACTCAGAAGCAGAGGAGAAATGATGGAATTATAGAATTTATTATCGGGTATTATTTGGGAAACAAATTTCTATTTTTAAGTACCGAAATTAGATGTTGAGCTATCAAATACATGAGTAATAGATTCTTAGAAATGTGTTCATCCATTTTTTATTCTGAAGCCAGCTGTCTTTTCATCTTCATTAATTCCTTTTGAATTGAATTGAGAAGGAAATCCGCTGTGAAAGCCTGCTCACGTCATGTACATTAATGCCATTTATGGCCTTTTACCAGTTGATGTGTAAAGCACCAGCTATAGGGTTAAGTCTTATTTCCCTCTGCCCAAAGAGACATTTTTTTATTCAACTTTCTAAATATCTGATCGTCCTCTCGTCCTTCGAGCTCGGATAAACGTGAGATCTGTGTGGAATAACTGCCATGCATGCTTCTTCTGCAGCTGTGAGGATAAGGAAAACTGCAGGATTGTGGAGTTGCAGCATTTTATTCAAAGGCTGGGAACATGTAGGGAAAGCAGAGCTGGATTATAAGCCCATTGCACTCTGTGCCTCTGCTCCCTCCCTGCTGATGGATGATTTGTAGGTCATGTGTGAGTATCAGAAATAAACTGCGAGTGGGTGAGAAAAGGACTTTTACCCTCTAGTGGTGAGCCTAAGGAAAAGGCCTCTCAAAAATGAAGATTATGAACTTACATACTGTACTTTATGCCTTCTCAGTTGCATAAGGAGACGGTGACCCGTTTGGAAATCAGTTTCAGAATTCAGTTCTAATAATTTAACATGCATTCACCAGCAAGTCTGTCAATGTTTTCCTCTCTTTTTTTAAATGTACAATCACCCCATTTGACCTGACTGACTCTCCATTATGAACGAGAAAATACGACACAAATACGAAATCAATTCTCAATCTCTTTTTGACCTGCTTTTAAAATGTTTCCCTTTCCTAAAGTTCAGGCTCGCTCTTTAGAGATACAAGACCTTTTTTCTCACAGATTAAACACGTAAATCTGAATGAAATGAGCAGAATCCTGCAAGCGTTTTTCTTGCTGCATTTATATTCCTTGAGGTGCCACGTTTTCTTTTTCATGTTGGGTAAAATGTGCAATCAGAGACTACAAAGGTCGACTGCTGAGTGGAACATAGTGACACACTCTGTGCCGTTTACTTAATCAGGGAAATGAGGCACAATCTCTTTTATACAGGCCATAAATATAATATTGCAGAAGATAGGAGGAAAAGGTCAGAATCTCCGGTATTCAGTATAAACTGTCTTTTTTTATATATAAAAAGCATCATCCCTATGACGAATCCATAACCATGTTAAAATCTTCAATAACACTGATGCTCACAATTGCGTTAGATGAAAAGTCAAAGTGATTACGAGTTGTGTTTAAGGGGCATAAAGGAGTAGGCTATGTCACGTTTCATACAATCAGCTGCTGGAATATTGTAATAAATGAATCCATCCTGAGATGATTCCCTGCTGAATTATAACGGCAAGGTCACTGGCACAGTTGAGTCAAGCTACAGTTACGACCAGAATGTGTGATTTTACTAAACCGACATCATTGTTCTGGTGTACGTGCACAGGAAAGGATCAAATCATTGACTGAAGTATGTCTAATGTCATGACACGGTGGGAGAAAATGTTGAAGGCGTTCTGCCACTTCGAGCTTTCTCTGTAGGGGTGGGACGGATCGATTTAAAATATCAATAGGGGCTTTTTATATGGAAGTTTTTCTGTGCCATCAGGGTTTGAATACGAATTTCTAATATCGAATTTTTACAGCATCAAAATAAGACTCTGAATTTGAAAAACCAACAGTGGAAAAAAAATTCAGTGTAAAAAAATTTTACTTAAAAAAATTCAGTGTAAATAGAACCAGACTTAACATCCGGGTAAACAGGGAGAAGCAATCGATCCCTGTCTCAATTCATCAGATCAGCTCAATAGATATTGAGTAATATCTATTACTCAATTTTATTCACACAAATGGCAAATAAAGTAAACTGATCTGTCCAATGGAGTGTAACTTGATTGGCTGCCGTTGGATGAATTGAGACAGGGACAGATTGCTTCTCCCTTTTTACCTGGATGTTGAGTCTGGTTCTTTTTCCACTGAATTTTTTGAAGTTGAATTTTTTCCACTGTTGGTTTTTCAAATTCAGAGTCTGATTTTGATGCTGTAAAAATTCGTATTCAAACTCTGATGGCACAGAAAAACTTCCATATTTTTATGCCTTTAATGGACAGACAGTTGGAGAGAGAGACAGGAAGCAGGGGACGGAGAGATGGGGAAGACATGCAGCAGATTGCCACCCCAAAAGGGAAATTTAAGTTTGAAGTTTTCTATAAACATTTCTGAGTTCCTTAATAAAAGTATTTTTATTTGCCTGTAAACTTTGTCCTGTGTTAATTATCATCATAAACATGATTAATTAAAGGAAAACTTACATATTTAATTAAATAATCATAAAAATTCAAGTTTTCATTCAAATTTGCATATTGATGATGCATTCACTTAATAAATTATGATACATTGATCTCCCCTACACAAAAGTAGATGGTAGTAGTAAAAAGTATTGGTATCGGTATCGGCAATACTGGCCCTGTATTTACTTAGTATTGGATCGATACCAAATTTTGCAGTATCGCACAGCCCTATTTCTCTGTGGGATATCATCGTGCATGGAGGTGTAGCCAAAGTCCCAGCACATGTGCTGTCTTTAAGTTCCTCGAATGGTAGTTTTCTCAGATGATGATGGTTTTAAAATCAGAATTTTGTTCGAGCAGGGCCACGATTTAGAAATGTTTTCATTGACTGCAAGTTGATCTTAACGGGCTGATCTTTAGTCACCATTCCTGAGCCATCGGTCTTTAGTTGGGCTAATATGCAAACATGCAATTTAAATGTGCAATCATTTGGGTTTTTTTACCGAAAGCCTTCAAAGGCAAACAATTGGAAGAAAAAGAGTATGTTTTATTTGCATAAGGATCAATATATTTCAGTGTTTTAATGAATGATGACAATTTTACCATTCAGTGGACACTGAAAAAAATCTGTGATGGAAAACCTTGTTGTTTCATATTCAGGCTTTCATTTCCAATGTTAATTAGCACAAAACATAACAGTGTTATCTCTGACAGCCAACCATCAATAGCAAAGCTCATCCACACACACACACACACACAAACAATCACACTGTGACACACATGAACACAACAACATGTGCTTCGAAAATTTGTCAAACAGCCTCAAAATTTCACAGTTTTGCTTGTCCATATTCCAACAGAAAAACTGTGACAATGTGTTCTGGAAACAGTGTTTCTGAGCAGAAAAAAATAAATAAATATGAATCGAGCTCTGTGGTTTTCTGTATGCCACCACGGTGGCTTCTTTTTCCCATCAAAAATAAAGAGGGAAATCTCTCAGCCTGTGAGCAAGTGTGTGGGCGTGAAAGAAAAAGCAAAGTAGGCAGAGGAGAGGAGAGAAAGGAGGACACAGAAAAGGAGAGAACGGGGAATTGGAAGAGACAAAAGAGAGCAGAGTCAGGGAGGGAATAGGTGGTATTTAAAATGAAGATGACACATGGGATTGTTTCCTCTGCGCCTCAGCAGGATCTCCTGAGATGGGCTTGACTTCATATTTCACAGTCTTGTGTGAAATAGTCACACTGAAGCAAAAGAAGACACACATCCTTTCACAAGAGAGCCTCATTTAGATAAGAGCACATATGAAGGCTTTCTCCAGAGGTGAGCGGAAGTTAAACCCAGTTCAGTCTTGATCGGGGGAATATTTCTCTACAACCAATAATGCCACACACTTTGGGGAAGTATGTTCGCCCAGGAGGAGGAGGTTCAAGTTCAACAACTGCATACTTTTCATCAGAGAAGACTCAGTATGTGTCTTTGTATTCGTATTAACAAGCATGTATAATTGTGAGTTCTGTCACAGATTTAAAATTGATAGAATTGATCTAACCACCCTGCACTCATTTGCTTATTTATTGTGTCCATGCATAAAACATGACTGACCCACCCTTTCATTTTTAGCATTCAATCTAAATTCCATCAACAAAGGGGACATCCAAACAGATATTACAGAGTAAACAGAAATGAGAGTCTGTGGTTTCCTCGCTGAGGAGGCTTGAATGGAAATTGTATATTTTGAGTTCAAGCCACAGTTGCATCCATGTATCTGTGTGACTGTAATTTTAGGTCAGCGACCTATTTTAGCTCTGACAACTGAATGAACCAAGTGGAATACTGAAAAGGGACAGAGCTGGCTGTTTACCGCAGTTTGGGAGTGTCTGAAATGCAGGAAGTTGTTCAGCAGATAACATGACACACTGTGATCATACACATCCAAATGCACATGCAAACACAAGCTGAACAGCCAGTGCACATGGTGGAGGTTGGATTGTATGGAAGTTTTTCTGTGCCATCAGAGTTTGAATACGAATTTCTAATATTGAATTTTTACAGCATCAAAATCAGACTTTGAATTTGAAAAACAAACAGTGGAAAAAAAAAAATTCAGTGGAAAAAAATTCAACTTCAAAAAGTTCAGTGGAAAAAGAACCAGACTCAACATCCGGGAGAAGCAATCTGTCCCTGTCTCAATTCATCAGATCAGCTCAATAGATATTGAGTAATATCTATTACTCAATTTTATTAACACAAATGGCAAATAAAGTAAACTCACTGAAGCACCATCACCCGCGTTGGTGGACATGGCTGATCTGTCCAATGGAGCGTAACTTGATTGGCTGCCGTTGGATGAATTGAGACAGGGATCGATTGCTTCTCCCTGTTTACCCGGATGTTGAGTCTGGTTCTTTTTCCACTGAATTTTTAGATGTTGAATTTTTTTTTAGATGTTGAATTTTTTTACACTGATTTTTGTTTTTAGAAATTGATTTTTTTTTTTTTTTACACTTGGTTTTTCAAATTCAAAGTCTGATTTTGATGCTGTAAAAATTCAATATTAGAAATTCGTATTCAAACTCTGATGGCACAGAAAAACTTCCATAAAATTGTATGGGCCAACTAAAAAACTCAATACAAAATCTTTAAGATGAACTGGAGAAGGTGCAGCCTTGGTTTTTCCCAGCATCATAATGTTGTTATAGCTGAATGTTGATGCAAATTACAGTAGATTACAGTATATGTAACCACTTTCAAAGAGTTAAAAAGCAGGGACGGATCCAAACCGAGTTCTGACTCATGTTTGCGTTCATACTCCTTTAACTGCACTGGCATCTGAAACCGAACAGGAGGTTCATTTATGTCCAACTACAACTGTTCATTTCTTATTGCTTTTTGCATCGATGAACTTGCCATTTCTAAACCACTTCCTCCTTTGCTTTCTTCTAAAGTCAGACTCAAAGCGTCCGACAGGCTCGTCATTTCCAGTCGCGAGGAGCTTGTAATGAGTCACGGTAAGATCTTGTAGATGTATTTGGAAATTAAAGGAATTGCTATCGTCTCATAGACTCTGTATAATCATTTTATTTCCATGCTGATAATGGAGATGACGCAGCGTGTCTGACGGAGCAGAAACACGCCATTAATTAGCATGTCAGGTTAGCATTTGATAGCTATTCCAAAGGTTTTAGCGGTCGGATGGAAGATATCAGAATCGCTTTTTTTTTATTATTATTATGTTTTAATCTTTATCAGACGATAAAGATAGTTTTTCCCCCCCACAAATTTGCGACAGTGAATTCTGTGAGTAATTGTTGTGTTTGTTAAATCATTCAACCGAACACAGCTAGACATTTAATTACAGCAGCTAGGTTAGCTAACGAGGCATCGCACCCATTAGCCTTCATCTGTGGTGGAAGTTGGCCATATTTGGTCTAAACCAGCGTCCTAACCGTCTTCCAACTCGGGAGTCATTTTATTTTCTAGGTGTCTTTAAGTTGAGTCTGCATGGCAGATAAATGGGCTTGATTTAGTTAAAAGTTAGAAAGCTCACACTAACGCAGTTTGAATTTTTCTACAGGTGGCTTGACAAGCATGGCAGATCAAGACGCACGTGCGTACAGTCCAAGAGGACATGCTGCTTCTTTTCAGTCTCTGCCAGCGGACAGCGAGCCACTGTTGCACCAACTCCAGGGTGATGCAGCAGTTTGTGCTGGGCTGAGGTAATGGGGGAGGGAAAAAAAAACACTCACACTCAGTGCTTAATTTGTAAATCATAAGGTGCCGGAAGCAAAGTACATATGACAGCTCAGGGATGACGAGACGCGTACAGGTCCCGGAACATATACAGAAAAGGTGCTGAAAACAACATGAAAATGTCCACTTGAAACGCTGTGGGACCAATGCCGGTTTGGCAATGGTATTATCCGGGACCTATCCCGGCCCAAACCATCGACCTGGGCTGCTTGGCCCATGGGGAAAATAGTTGTAACTAATATTTGTCACTTATCTTATTCTTGCATTAATATCAATTCAACTGTAGTCTGCATAAATTCACCATTGCAGCGCAGCCGCCTGCTGCATCACAGCAGATTAAATAGGTTCTACCATGTAAGGGAATTCTCTCCTCCCAAATGTTTCAGATGGTTTGGCCCATGGCTCGTCTTTTAAAAAACAATGGCGCGACACAGAGCGCGTCAGTGATGGAGGGTAGAAAGAGGCCAGGTGGAACAGAGAGGGCTAAGCTCAAAAAAAGACAGGAGGTGGCAGCCAAATGTGCCAAATTGACAGATATCTTCTCAAGACAAGCTGGTAGGTTACTGAGAGATATGGACAATAGGCCTGGTTGTGAATTTAATCAAATAGGCTATAACGTGGCAAACGTTTTTCAATGTCAACTCAACTGTCATCTGACAGCTTTTGTTGTTAAATATGTAAAATCTCACAATTTATATGATTTAGAAGTGTATTCCTATATTCAAAGAAGAACCGAACACTTTCTTTACATTCCAGTTCTGATGAACAATTGCTTAACGCTTTATCACGCTTTCTCTCCTCATCAACTGTAGCCTGCATTCCCACAGGCGCGCACATGTGGTTACTAACGCAATATTAAATAGGGGCGATCACATTTGTTGTTTGATATTTGTTATTAAATGCATCTCAAACATGCAATTAAAATAAATATAATTATTTAGAAGGGCTGTATGCAAATATTGTACATGGTTCGCATGCGCAGGGACAGGGGCAGTATGGCAGGGCAGGGGCAGCGCGAGCACGTTGGGGTGTTTAGTTGCCTTTTTTAATTACTGCAGAGTCTGCACGCGCGTTCTATCCGCGGGAATCAGCATCATGTTTCATGTTCAAGCCTTCCCCTCCCATTTATTATAATGTGAGCTGAGCCCGCTCACGCCCGTGCAGGGAATAGACTGTTCTATTTTCAAGTTGCAATGAGCACTTATCCGGACACCGCGCGGGCACGACGCTTTGATGTGAAAGGAAGAATCTGTTTTCTTGTTGATTTCTATCCATTTCGGACTGAACACGAATGTTTTTTGTTTGTTTTATCTTTTTTCATGGACTCAAATTCCTCCTCCATATCAGAGTGGCCTGAATTTGAATTAAATTCCCGGACTGAGAAAATGGCCCACCCCGGCCCTGTGTGGGACTTACAAGCCTCAATTTCAAATAATAGCCTATCCATGGTATAAATGTTATGACGATAATTTATAATTATTTTAGGCTAGTACGCAAAACATAGGCAAATGCCCACATCACCACAGGTGGGACAGCCAGCAATTAATTTCTCAACAGGTCTAACGTGTAAAAAAATATATTTATTATTCAAAGATTGGCACGGCGGCCTATTAATAGACAGTATGTTTGCTCACCATATTTAGTTGTTTAAAACACCCCACATCACGAGCATGTCCGGATTGTCCTCTACCTCTTGTTTTCTGCTTTTACTGCGCGTGTCTGTGGCAGTTCTGTGTCCTTTGGCCACCCAGGACCTCACGTACGGGACTGGATTGAATTTAGCCAGAGGGGTCCAACAAGATTTAAGAAGAGTAAAGATGACATGGTGGATGTGGGCAAAGAGCTATGGTTGGGAGTGCAAATCAAGTTCATTTGAGAAAATCCGCGCTCACATTCAGCACTTGCAATGGGAATGCTGTTGACAGCAACAAGTAACTCCATCAGCTCTTTGGGGGTGTCTTTACCATCTGAGTCTCTGTACATTCTGTAGGCCTGCTGACACAGTGACTCCCACAGTGAGAGCCAGCCTCCTGCCCGGGCTTGGCTAGCTGTTCGCGCTAACCTCCTCCTGCAGTTGGTTTTCGCTGCAGCTGCCCTCGTCGCTGCTTGTGGAGGCTTTTCTGAATCGTTTTGAAGTGTCATGCAACTCCTTTTTTTAAAAAAAAAAAAAAAAAAAAAAAAGACAGTAAATTTAACTGTCTTTTTGATATGTTTGCATTGAAATGGTTACTGTTTCTTCCTCTCTGCGACGTGCTCCTCGATGTGGCGAATTTCAAAAGTGAAAGCACTTTGATCGTTGGCCCAGCTTTTCAGTGCGTCAACACAGATCTCCGACTCTTTCAAATCTTAATAAACAACATGAAATTCTTGAGATTTGTTCTGTAAATTTATATCTACATATTTTATTTCATTTTAACCTTTTTTTTTTTTCTTTTTTCTTTTTTTTTTCTTTTTTTTTTTTTTTTTTTTGTGAGAGGTAACGGATCTGCCCAAATAGGTGCCGGAACACAGGGTGGCCAAAATGAAGAGGTGCCGGATCCTGTTCCGGCCTTGAGGAACCCTTGAGGAAGATGCATCATTGCCAATTTGTCTGACAGCAGCTGACCACCTCAGACAGACACCCAGCAGTGTGGAATTAGTGGACTCATTTGGCTAGTCTTTGCCTGCAAGGGGAAAACAAGCAACCGGGGTCTGAAGCAATCATTTAATTCCCTGGAGCTTAAAGCGGCGGGTGTTCTTGGTGCAAATGTGGTTGTCGACTGTTGCCTTTCGCTCTCTTGCATTTAACCAGATTGACTTTGTCCCATCAGGGTAGTGTGTTTCACAGCTTAATTCAAGCAAACCAGACTGCAACTGTTTTTTTGTTTTGTTTTTTTGTCAACAGTAATTTGGTTTTGGTTGTCATTGCTGAGGTCTCACAGCAGGCAGGTGAGTAGCTCGCTTATGAGTGTGACCGATCCAGAATGGGCACATGCGCTGTTGGTTTGTGAAGTTCATTGATGAGGGATCCCACAGTGTCAGCACAGCGAACGAGACAGTTTCTCAGCGGTTGAATCGGACCTAACCTTTGCATCCTCTTTCTTTCTCTTTAGAGAAAATTCCCTTGCTGCCCGCAACCATCGCCACGCACGAGTGGCTTCACTTTTTGAAGCAGGTGACGGAGTGGAGAAACCTGCTCCTCAGAAGTGCAGCTATGAACTTGGTTCTGATGTGTTGGTGGAACAAGAGGTAAATAAATTGCACGTGATACCAGGGGTTTCACAGTAGCTGTTGTCTCATATTGAAGGCCTTTTATTCAGTGCATTTATGTGCAGTTTCCCCCAGAACTCGGATGCTGTCAGCACCTGTCACACGCGAAACATTTCTGGGAGTAAAAAGCTCACATTAGTTTTTCTCCTCTGTTTGAAGTAGAGGTGTTATCAGAAAAAAGGATGAATCTGTTAGACATTGTATTTGTCAAACTGCATTTGAGCATCTGACATCAAAGTGAAATCTTAAAGTCACAAGCACAGCAGCGCTTTACTTCACGCAACATGTTGTCGTGACTTAAACATCCGTCGCCACCTGTTTCCTTAAGCAGCAGACGCACATTTCCAGTTTCTAACTCGCACAGTCATCGCCTTATCATTGAGACGGTCAGTTGTTGAAAGGAGGGTTGGAGTTATTACTTTGCATCTTTTTTCTTTTCTTTCCTCAGGATGAAGACTCTGATGATGATGATGATGGCGCTGCCCTTTCTCTGCGTGGAATGTCACCTCCTGAAAGCGTCCTCTCGGATGAAGAGCCTTTAGTCGACTACATCAAGGACTTCAGCGGTCAACTGAACAGCGTAAAGACGGAAGGTGTCGTAGCTGTCCCGCAGAAGTGAACGATGAAATCTGATCAGTCTTAACTTTAACACCGGGGCTCCTCCACGCTTCCTTTTCCACCACACAGATTATCCCCTCAACTGGAGCTGGGATCAGCCATTTATCATGTGGAAAGCTGCAGAGGCCTTGCATGTGCTGCATGTGTGTGGATTTCACCAATGCTTTTATCAAAAGTGATTTGCCTTTGAGGAGTATTATAGATGAGTTTCCAACGGGCACGAATTCCAAAAGGGTTTGAGAATCTTTTTGGAAGCGATCACAGCCACTGAGCATTGCTGAGTGCTTCTCCGGGTCAGTGGGGTAAAAAGATTGACCTGTAAACACATTGAGTTGCCTGTGGTATGAAATGCGCTATATAAGTAAAGATTGACCTGTAAACGCAGACTCAAGGTTAATAAACATGGTCCTGGATTCATTAGTAATGCACAAACTTGCCTGATCAGTATCATAGCTTGTGCAATGGCCTTTTGGATCATTTAATAGCAAAAGAAAGTGTGTTGTAACTTATGGCGCCACGATGATGACCAAACGGCGGTCTGCAGTGTTTCCACTTGACCTCTTAGAATCAGATGATCTCATTTCGAACCTCATTTTAAGGTAGTACAACCAAAAAAAAGAAGTATTTTTCGCTCACTATGGTGCTACTACCTACAAACGAAAACTGAAAAATGCAAGCTGCACTCGTTGATTTTCAGTGTTGCCCCTGCATTTACTGACAGAATTCTGCAGTCAGTCTTGAATGTCGGCGTCTTCCCACGACAGGATAGTGAAGAACCGCCTTAAAGCCACGTCCTACACTCGCACCCGTCATCTCCGTCCTGGTCCAGCAGCTGCTGCCGCCATGATTCTGTGCTGGTTAAATCCAAGCATGTGAGCCACACATTGCTTCACCAAGCATTGAGACGCCACCTTTCTCTCTGAAGCATAACGGGACTGGACCTCCTTCAAAATATCAATATCAATAGCTTTTTCCATTCTAAAGACATATTTGAGAGGAAACTTCTCACTCCCTGTTATGTTTTGTGTCCTACAGTTTGGCAGACCGACTGGCACAAGAAGCACATGGCAGCCATAAGCAGTGAGAAGTTTGACAGCCTTCTGAGAATGTGTCCGGAGTTCCGTGGCTGTAAAAGCCACATGGCGGCGTTCGTCCTGATAAGAGGTAACCTCGGGTGGGCTGTTGACACTGAACATTTGTTTCTCTCTTTAAATTGTTGCTGTCTTTAATTGTTTATCTTCAACACTTGATTAGTACTGAGAGTATTTTACTTTTAGGTGTCCAGAAATTCACCAACTCAGACTATGCTGGTGACGGGCAGTTCTACCTTTAACGTCCTGCTCTACCATTTGGGAGGGCACATTTTTCACTGAGTGTACGATTTGTGTTATGGAGGGGTTTAGGTATGCAATGCTAATGTTGTGACAATTCTTTCTCAGGATTCCATACTTTAACCATGAAACACTAGTGAAAAATGCCCTGATTCTGAATATTATTGCTCCAAAGGAATGAAAAAATGCAAAGAAACATTTTTCTTGTCTTTTTTTCCTCCCCGCGGGCCTTGAAGCGGTATCGCAGTAGCATGTTGAATAACTTGGCGTGGTCGTTTCCAGTCTCAAGGCTCGATTATAAGACAGCGGTTTGGAAGACAAACATTTCTGATGTCATCTGATTGTTCAGATATTTCAAAATGATGGCAGACGATAGCAGTTTGAGCAGAGACTCAAAGCCACAGCGTGCAGCTCCTCTGGGAGGGACACTGAGACGTCACAAGCCATCCAGGAGATTTTCTCACGTGAGTCCGGGGATAAGAAGGCAACCTGAGCAGATGCTCAACCAGCCCCAACTGGGTCCCGTCAGTCCAGAGGAGTAGCTGCTGTTCATGCAGGACTTTCCTTTCTGGTCTTTGCAAACGGAGGCGCACGCCATCACATCACCCCCTTACTGAACTTCTCACTCGATCTCTTCAGGCCAGGTTGTGGTGCAGTGCTGCGCAGTGACGACCTGTACAGTCGCTTTACATAGCAGTGCATCGGCTAATCTATTTCATAAAAAAATGAAGACATAGAAGCTCTTCCACAGCTGCCCGAGTTAAAAGCAGACCATGTTAACAGCTAAGCTGTATTTTCAGTGCCTGTTACATGTTGTGCAGAAACTACATGTAAATGTGTATTTTTGCTGTTACGTCATCATAATGATGACTAGCAAAAGTTTTGGCTGGGTGTTTTTGTATCGGAACATTTTCCGCTGAGCTTTGCTACACGCACACAGAAATCCTGGCCTCCGCGTGGCTGCAGTGCGTTTCAGGCCCCGGCTCAGACGTGCAACCGATGTCCATGCTGTAATCTGTCACCGTGGCACACGAAATGAGAATCATGAGGCTTTTCTGGCTGCTTTTAGGCTGAGCCTAATTCATTTTGAGCCCGATTAATTTTGTTGGACTTCACGTGTATCTGTCCAGTTACTTTTGAATCTCTACATTTTGGATTTAACAAGATGTAAAAGGCTGAATTCTGTAAAGTTTGTAGAAAGGTTTTTGGAAGATGCTTTTAAACACTGCCGCTTGGGCTTCACAAAGCTTTTAAAATTGCTTTGAAATGAAGTGGGAATGCCTTCAATGGACACTTTCTGCTATATGTAACAGCTGTTGATGTGTTGAAGAGAAGTACAACTTCTTGTCCCCACAGAAGCGTTCGATACTGCCGGTCGTCCCTGTGAGCGTTACAGTGTGGTAGCGGTGGGGGCCGGTCGTTCAAGCTGTGCCAAGTGGCTGTGCTACAGTGGGCTGATGGTCCATGACAGCCATGCCATCATCATCGCCAGAAGGGCTCTCCTAAGGTACAAAACGCTCTTTAACCAATGGACAATCCCAAGAATACTCATCCTTTAAAAAATGTGCTGCAGAGGAACATGGCCAGCTCCAAATGAAAAAAGTGTTTCCTCTCTTTAGCATTCAGCTTGTAGTCCTGGCACGTAGGCTAAATAGGCTTTCTCATTCTCCCATTGATAAGTGCTTGTGGACCTTTGCAGGAACTGTTGTGCCTCGTATTAATTTCTCTCTTTTTCTGGCTCCTGTTCAGGTTTCTATACAAACAGCTTTTGTTGTTCTTTGAAGCTGATCCAAAGGCCAAGGAGAAGTGTATTTTTGAGAGTAGTGCAGACAGCCACCAGCTGCAGCTCAAGCCCAAAATCAGCCTGCATCTTTACACCAATCAGTGCCCCGAGGGAGCTGCTAAGAACTTCTACTTCAAGTACAGCAGCCTGTTTATCAGTCCTTTCCCAGGATTGTTTTAATGTGTGTATTTGCTCAGAGCCACATTTTGGAGGCAGAATGCTATGGTGTGATCTAAATTAAGGATTTTATTCAAACTTTATGATCTCCGAAGCAAAAAATGAAGCATCTCACGGTTGTCATATGAACCCATTACTGTTTAGGATTTCAAAAAACAACAAAAATATAGTTCTGTTGATTAGTTTTATTCATAGGATATGGGAACTCTGTTCTTTCAGTGTCTTAAAAGTTAAGTCAACCCAAACCTTCAACCTGGTGCTCATCCTGACTGCCGCTATGTGTCATCAGGTGCTGTGCTTTTTATCTTTATTGATTCTGAATTTAAAGCTATTTATTCGTCCACTGCTGCCCTTGCATGGCTGAAGGAAAGCAAGCAGAGTATCATTTTCATGGCATGATTTTAATGTGTTTTTTACTGAGAAATGAACTTCTACCTTTCTAAATGAGTGATGTCGTTTACCGTTTAGGGGCTCAGCAAACGACACGTGGACCTCTATGAAGCTCCAGTATCACGCTAAGGGCCAGCTGGTCTCTGTGGCCTACCTCGACCCAAGTTTGTGGGGTGCCAAAGTCTGCTGCATGTCCGGCAGCGACAAGTTGTGCTGCTGGACGATCACAGGGGTTCAGGGTGCATTACTGAGCCACTTCATTCAGCCACTTTACATCACCAGCATGGTGCTAGGTAAAGAGCTGGAAGATCACACGTTTCATATTCCACACTACTGGAAACAGGCTCACTTTAGCTGTTTGGGAAGCTAAAAATGAAGCTACAGTTAGGAAACAGCCTACTTAACAACACCATGAAAGGCCTTTTCCAAAGAAGACTTAAAACTTAATTACCCTGGGGCTTTCTTCCTCTCTGGCTCTGCACTTTGACGTGGAAGGAGCAAAGTAGATTTAGCAAATTAAGTTGAAGTGTGAAATGCCTCTACTTGCTGGAGTTCTGGGGCCTAAGCGCTGCTTGAAGCTGCCGACGCGCACAGTTAAATCGGGCATGGTCCTTACTCAGCATTTTTTACTAAACACTGTTGCTGTTACATGTTTCCACAACATTATCCATGTTTTTTTTATTTTCTTTTATTGTACCTTAGAAAGGATCCACTGTGAAACGGTCAGAAATGATCGAAACAATTAACTACCAGTTCTACAGAGAGGACATTTTATTCATTTATGTAATCTTTAATGCCATTCATCTTTTTATTTTTTTAATTCCTCTTTACTTAGGAGGCCAGAACACCTTCAACAAAGAAGTGTCTGATATCACCAACAAGAGACTGGGTGATGGATGGGAGGAATTTCTGCCTCCAAGCTACAGGAAGCACGACATCTTTCTTCTGTGTGGCGACCACGTGGGACCCGTGGTCACGTCCCCGTTGCACGACAATCTCAGCATCAACTGGTGTCTTGGAGATAAGGACATTGAAGTTTTGGACAGCAGCAAAGGCATCATTGTTGAGGGGTAAGTTGCTGTGTACAAGGGGTCAAGATATTTAATGATTCTTTTTGCTTTGGGAAGAAGTAAATGTGCAGAATCATGTTAACGCGTCCCTCCATCAAAAATGTGGGGCTGGTGCGATGTCCAGCGCTCTTCTGGAACGTCTTGAGCTCACTGCAACTTTCCTGATTCACAGTCCTGCAGCCAGTGATGTACTGTAATAGATCTGTGGGGGGTGGGGTGGGGTTTAATGCGGCCGGGCTTTTGACAGCTCCGGTATGGCCTGGGGCTCCTGCCATCTCTTGTTTTTGGAGCTACAGGCAACTGTTGATACCCACTAGCAGCAGTGCATTGCAGACGTTGGCTCTCACTCGAGGCGCTGTTATCCTTTGAAAGCAATTACTGACAGAAATAGAGCTGAGATCCAGCTCATCACATTCAGTGAGGCTGGCTGTTTCATCTTGTGTCCTGCAGCTTGGGCTGTCAGCTCAGGTCACACCAGGGTAGTGTTGGTATGGGAGCTACAGCGGGTTCTCAATAGATATCTCAAATAAGGGCTACTTTGAGCAGGGAGCACAGGACAGTAAGCCCTCATTTCAGAAGTACGAAGTTCCAGCAATAGGACTCCGCAAATGAGTATTCAGTGGGATGAGGAATATTATGGGCTGCAGACAGTATCTTGGTCTTGATTTGATTTGGGCTGCTTTTAGCAATCATTTGCTCTTGACAGTTTCTGTCACACTACACATCTCCACCAGTCCTTATTTGTATGGACGTCAGTGGTCTTATATGTGTAAGTGGTGTTGGTATGTGCTGCCAGCGCCTCGTATTCTTCAGGCAGAACACAGACACCCGTTGCTGCTGCAGCGTGAAAGAAGACCTTCTTGTGTTTAGCACAACAAAGCTTCGAAGCTGAGGCTGCATCTTCACAAATGGTGGAGAAGGATGGAAACATTCAGCGTTGGTCACAAATATGAGACGAATTGTTCAGTGTGCTGTACGATACGCATTCTCACAATTATCAGTGTATTGAGTAGGGCTGCAAAATAGGAGGCCGGGCACTTTAAATCATTCCAGACACAACTGTAGTGTTTAAAAGGAGCATTCAGTAAATTACTGAGTTTATCTGTCTATCTTTACTAAATAATAAAGTTCCTAAGATGAATCTAAGACGATCTCTATTTCAAGGGAAAGACTGCTTGATGAAAATATGTGTTGTGTTGCATATTGTGTCGCAGGTCTCCCTCTGTGAGTGGGCCTGGCTTCTCGAGCAGACTCTGCAAGAGAGCCCTCTACAGTTGTTTCTGCCAAGTTGCAGTGCTGGGTGGGCACAGCTACCTGCTGGAGCTTCCCACCTACCACAGTGTCAAGGTATGTTGATTCTCACTGCTGAGCCGGGAATAGTTGGCTGGCTTCCCCTTCGTGTTGCTTGGTGTTCTATGTGGTTTATTGTTTTACAGGTGGAAGCCTTTGTGTACCAGACGGTTAAAGATCTGATCAAACAGCAGTTCCTGAGCATCCACGCAGGGCCCTGGAATTCCAAAAAGCTGGTGAATTACTTCAGCGCTTGAGCACTCGCCCTGACAGCAGTTCTGTTACGTTTCCCCCACGTTCCCCGTGAGATTTTTTTTGTTCTTCAGTGCACTTTGCACATTTGTTTTAACAGTGGGGATTCTTTTGTTTTAAGTGTAACCCTTGAGTGTTTAAAAAAATAAACCGTTGTGCACCACACTGAAGGAGTTACGCTGAATGACTCGAGACACTTTATACCACACCAACACTTAGAAGGGAGCCCTCTATAGTGAGAAAGCCGTTTGTGTTCATGTGTAAACCTAAAGATGGAGCTATTTGTGAACATGGGGAACAGGAGAGAATCAGGTTTCAAACCTGCTCTCTTTGCACATCATGTAGCAGCTGGTTATCATTCCATAAAGCCTGTATGTTACTCTGTCAGGTACTTCATACAATCCCCCAACTGAAACTTTACCAGATGTACCAGCTATGTCAACACATCTCTCTCACTCTCAACTCAACAACATTGACGTGCTTTGTGTAGCGAGACGGAACGAGGGACTGTTGGGCTGCCTTTTTCAGCGGGCAGTAAGGAAAGGAAGGACGATTTCCAGTGAAAGAACCAGCAGAATAAGCACTGGTATGGGAGATGGGAGTGTGGCATGCACGTGTCTCTGCAGACACACCTCAGTATATGCTGCCTCTATGTATATTTAGAATATTGAGTACATAGACCCAGGACTGCACGAGCTTCAAAACACTTGATGCGTGTCAAATCGTTGAAGTGAGCCGCAGAGATGGCCCACTTCAGAGAAATGACTAAGGACCGGTGCACGGCAGGCTGTTCACATCACAAATGTCACATTTTAAAGTACCTTAAACCAGGATGGGAATGTTTGGTCAAACCTAAAAAACACAACAGAGTATGGACACAGTGAGACTTTTGGATTGTTAAATTTGTGATTTTTATTACTTTTTTTTTCACCATACTGTTGTCCATTGTCTCCATAGCTCCACTCACCAGTTGCTTGGCAACCAACTCCTCCTAGGAACTGATGCAACAGCTCATGTCTTTATAATTACAAGCTCTTTTACAATATTTAGCAGAAACAAAATCAACAAAAGGAAATGCATGCAGAGAAGGTGGGGCCTTGCGGATGCATTTGGCTCCTCTCTGCGCCGATTACACATCTCATTGTCTCCTAATAAAAGACGGAATGATTAGGCTGCTGCTTGAATGACGCATGCACGTGTTGGATATGCGTTGGTATTATCCCTGTTCTTCCTCATCTGGCAAGTGATTTCTCCAGCCAGATGTTGGATACATCCCCCTGTGGGAAGGCAGACCTCCGGCGTCGGAGGGGTCTCTCTGAGCTCGGGGAAGAGCCAGGCTATTGACAAAAAGACCTGCAAGATAATTAAACATCTGTGAGGTGTGGAAAAACTAATCATTTTTATCTCAGTCGGGTCAAACAATTTCAGCTGTCAGATGGTGAAGTTTTAAGAAACAACATTCCCGTCATTCCAGTTGTGTTTAAAGCAACTTAATTACCAACGTCTTGTTGTAATTATTTAATGTAGCGCAGCCTCATTAATGGAAGCGGTGACCTTCGGTGGGCTTCTGGCCACAGCGGGACCGTGACGTCCGAGGCTGTGATAATCATTTTATGTGAAAGAGGGAATGTAAACAAGCTGAAATCCAACTTTTAATTGTAACCTTTAAAGTCTTTTTAATAATCGGTTAAATGTCAGCAGGATGATTATCTTAGCAAAATGTTTCGGTGTTGTAAAGCATACAGTTTTCTTTATGGGTTATAATTTAACCTTTTTTTTTTTGTCCACACAATTAAAAAGTGTCACTTTGATGCGATTTCTGCATGTTTTTCAGCACGTTTGATAGTCCTACGCGTTTTTAATCATTGTTGCCATTGAGCTGGCAGCTGCGTAGCGCCCTCCTGGTTCTGTTGGGTTTTCTCACCCAGGTTTGGTCTCCTGCAGGATGAGTCTCTCTGGCTGGAATCGGAAGAAGCTGATGTGCTCTCTGTGGAGCTGGACTTGACCGAGCGCACCGATGGTATTGTTGCTCTAGGAAGATTTTCCTTTGGTTTGGCCTGGACTCTGACCGATGCCGAGTTGCTCCACTCTGGACAAAGGTGTCAGACGCAGGGAATACTAATCACACCCAGTTACATTTAGTTAACTAAGTAACTACATAAAGAGAACTGCTCTTACAACAGACTGATGACGTAAAACACCCTGATTCAGACATTTTTTGTTTCATATATACTGTAAGTGTGTGTGTGAATGAGCAGTGTTGATGTGTTGCTACCAGAGTGCTCCTCAAGTCGAAAACGTCCGAAGCACAGGTGAATCCTCCACTGTTTCCTGACATTCTCCTTCATCAGACAGTGGAAGAGGAAGATGAACAGACCTGGAATAAACACAAGTGTTGAATCTTGGTTAGAGGCCGTCTTCTCTCAGCAGACGTTATTCAGTATATTCTACTTCTTCTTCTGTGGGCCAGCGAGCAGACGACAGTACGGTGACTGATGTCTCGTCTCGAGGTAATAATCGGTATTACAAAAAAATACGGACTGTGTGTCTTGGCTGCATATTTTTCATCGTATTTAATGCTTTTCCCAACTCGGTTGGAGGCAGCAGTTGAATTTTTTTTTTTATACAAATGGCACCTTTAGGTCAATAAATGTGACAAGTTCCCACCACAGCTGCCAAACCCTGACATTAAATGTTAACTTGTGGTCAGATGTTGTATTTCAGCTTTAAAAAGCTAAAGCCTCCCACGAGTTTGGTGAAATGAGATCAAATTCCATGTTCAGTAAAATTGCTGAATGTGATGAGTTCCCATGTTATTGCTCTGCTTTATAGACATGCTGGACGTCATCCAGTTTTCAATGAATAATGCAAAAGAAAAGAAATGTCAACCTTGCAGGGTGTTCAGTCCAGAGAACATGTACAGCAGAACCATCCTTCCTGGTCCCCAGGTAAAGAGGCCAAGAGTCCATGTCAGCCCAAGTAGCAAAGTGAGACTGGCAACTCCCTTCAAGTCATGCAAAAGTCCTCTCCGGGTTCCTGCTGGACTGTTGAATCGCATTTGACGAATCTGAATCAGAACCACCACAAAAACCTAAAAGGAGGCCCAAAAGAAGGCTTAGAGAACTTATAATTCAGGAGAACTGTGATAGATTTAAATGATGGAAAGTATGCAGGACAACTGAGTTTCAGCTAATGGTAGATTAGATGTACAAAAACTGAGATGCACTATCCTACATGGGCCCGGTCTGTCTTTTTTTAGAGATGGTAAAATAAGTTGTATTGCACACTGTGCTGAATATCAAGTTAATGATAGTTTTTCTCATTAATATTTTCAGTCTAAAACGATACTTCTCCAAAAGTGATCTGCCTTAAATTTTATTCGGATAATGTGTTGTTGTTGTTTCTTAGACATATATACTTTAATGAGATAGTTTAATGAAAGCATTTACCCCGATATTAAAGAGAAAGAGCAGCGCAGCGTAGGCGACCACTGACACATAAAACGTTACGTCGTCCTGGATCCAGCAGCTGAGGGAGCAACAATGGAATGGTGTGGGGTTAGTCTTACTGTTGATTAAAACTCTTATGTTTAGGTCAAAGGACAAAGCCTTGACTCACAAGTTGTCAGAGTTATCCAGCGGCTGTAAAGCAGACCGAGTATCTGTGTAGAGGTGACTGCCGTACGCCTCTCGGTTCACAATGAGCACCAGGATGCAGATCCCCAGAGGAATCCCTGTAATCATCAGTCAACAAAACGTGTTCGAAGCTTAAAAAGATCTTTACAGCACCAATGCCAGTGTATTTCAACTTTTATGGGCTGCTTATTGAAAGTCAGCCAGGCAACAACATGGCTCATGGCCATGGCTCACCCCATCCCACAGCACAGAACTTCAGGATGTATGAGGGCACGTAGACGTTGAATACTTTGACGAGGGCAAAATACATGTTAACAGCCTCTAATCCCATCCAGGTGAAGGATGCCAGGAGGAAGTAGTGCAGCGTGGCGGCCACAGCCACACAGAGGCCGTGCAGGCCCCACGACGACAGCCAGGAGTTGACCAGAAACACCAGGTTCAGGCACAGCAGGGCCAGAGACAGGTTGATGAGGATCTGTGAAGGATAGTCCCGACGCAGCTTTCTGAGTTGGAGATGGAAGGGTATAAATAAATGTATTTGTGTTGACAGGGCTGCAGAAAACATTCAGGAAAAAACAACAACTCGGTGGTCTGTCTTACTCCAAAGCCACGTAAGTGAGAACGGTGATTCCCAGGAACAGTGACGAGACTCCACAACCAACATAGGTTACAATGGTCAGGATCTGTTCGTTGGCCGTGTCCAATGGAGTCCTGGAGACATCCTGGACATACACACAGCTTTGTCAACGGTAGTAAATATGTATTTATTGACCTACTGGTGGCTCACAACTGCTCCGGTTCCCACAGCTAAGTGTAAGCTAGCATGAAGATCTTCAGTAAAACTGTGAAAATGAATATTATTGTCATCAAATCCAATCAGGACAAAGAAGGCGATGACTCAGAGCTGGAGGGTGGGGCTTTTTACACCAAACCACTGTGCTTTAAGGCTCCGCCCATGACGGCTGAAGTGATTTATTGCTCATGCAGAGTTAGTTGTAGGAGATATTTGCACTCCCACTGCTGTGCTTCTGAAGTCTAAATGTGCTTCCTAAACTTCCTAAACTACACGTGAACAAAGTAGTTTGTACCAGAAGAACCCCGAAGTGTGTGAGATGATCACACAGGCAGGTGGTGTAGTCGGAGCTGCTGTTGTATATCCGGCAGCCATCATCATCCCAGCCTCCGTGTCCATCTGCACGGAAACATTGACACATCATTTGTCCTCGTTATCCAGCATTTATTACAGTTTGAAAAGGAGTTAAACCAGGACCTACTGTTTTTATTGAAGTTCCAGTAAACACACTTTACTTCCTTGTCAAGCTTCAACAGAAAAGAAAATGAGATGCTCTAGTACATCAAAGGCATCTGCTCCCAGCAGCATTGTAAGCATCGCAGCATTAAATGAGAGACTCCCCCACCGTATTGGGCTTCAGATGTCGGAGCATGACTTTGACGTCTTCCTCCAGGTCTGTGATTGGACAGCTGGCGTTGGTCACGCTGGCAGACACCACAAAGGTGTTGAGGATCTGCCCGTCCTGACTGCTCTGAAAACGGTTATAAGGAAACCTTCAACAAAGCGCTCAGTGCATGGGAGCGGCACGTTTGTTTGGTGCTTTTCGATGTAAAGTACCTGGAAGAGTAGTGGGATGCCGAAGAACTGAAACTGCACTCTGGGTGGGCTCTGGTTCAGGCCCGGCTGTGGGAAACTGTGCTGCAGAACAGGAGGCAGCGAGATGAACGCCACCGTGCCATTGAAGGGGTAGCTGTTGATAAAAATCTACGACAAAAAGAGAGATTTATCCTTGAAGCAGATACTTTGTATTTGAACTGCAGCAGGGTCTTTGTGTGTTTCGATGTATAGATATACACTGTATTGCCAAAAGTATTCACGCAACCACCCAAATAATTAAATGCAGGTGTTCCAGTCTCATCCATGGCCACAGGTGTATAAATTGCGGCACCTAAGCATGCAGACTGCTTCTACAAACATCTGTGAAAGAACGGGTAGCTCTCAGGAGCTCAGTGAATTCCGGTGTGGTACCGTGATAGGATGCCACCTGTGCAACAAGTCCAGTCGTGAAGTTTCCTCGCTGCTAAATATTCCACAGTCAGCTGTCAGTGGTATTATAACAAAGTGGAAGCGATTGGGAATGACAGCAGCTCAGCCAGGAAGTGGTCGGCCAAGTAAAATGCCAGAGCGGGGTCAGCGGATGCTGAGGCCCATAGTGCGCAGAGGTCGCTACAGACCTCCAACCTTCATGTGTGGCCTTCAGATTAGCTCAGGAACAGCGCGTAGAGAGCTTCATGGAATGCCCCCTTCCTGTTCCAACATGGCTGCGCACCACTGCACAAAGCGAGGTCCATAAAGACTTGGATGAGCCAG
The DNA here is from genome assembly GCF_027942865.1 of Odontesthes bonariensis. NCBI lineage: Eukaryota > Metazoa > Chordata > Actinopteri > Atheriniformes > Atherinopsidae > Odontesthes > Odontesthes bonariensis. Next base: position 27,766,026 of record NC_134521.1, read on the forward strand.
TTTGGTGTGGAAGAACTTGACTGGCCTGCACAGAGTCCTGACCTCAACCCGATAGAACACCTTTGGGATGAATTAGAGCGGAGACTGTGAGCCAGGCCTTGTGTCCAACATTAGTGTCTGACCTCACAGATGCGCTTCTGGACGAATGGTCAAAAAGTTTCAGAAACATACTCCTAAACCTTTTGGAAAGCTTTGCCAGAAGAGTTGAAGCTGTTCTAGCTGCAAAGGGTGGGCCGACGTCACATCAAACCCTCTGGATTAAGAATGGGCTGTTCCTGAAGTTCATGTGTGTGTAAAGGCAGATGAGCGAGTACTTTTGGCAACATGGTGTATGATGGTCGCTGCCCCTACATATTCTGTTCATTTACCCTGATCTCACTTCTTAGTCTGTTATCTCACTTCGGGCTGCGGCTGATCCATTTCACCCTAATGGCTGTAAAGGATTTACGAACTTTTATGAGTGAATTCTTTTCAAAGAGCAGACGAGACAGATTGAAGAGAGCGGTTCTTTAACCTCTGGTTTGGTGCCAGTCGGATCAGATGTCACCCCGAAACTCAAGCTGCCAAGCTGGTCAGGATCTACATCCACCACTGAGATGGCAATAGCTGGAGCAGCCAGGGTGTAGGAGCCCTCATAGCCTATCATTCTGTCTCCCACTTCTTCTATAATGTTGAGGATCCTGGAGAGGGAAACGGAAACAGATTTCTGATCAGGAAGGGCTCTACTTGCATTTCTGATTCTGTTTCCATACTTACGTGTTGGTGAAAGGCACAAGGTTGCTTTCAGACTCCAGGATGTATGAAATGACGTCAATCAGAGCTTGGCCAAGCTGGGGCGTGACAATGCTGACGTTAAGAACGTCCTTCAGCTTGTTGAGTATTGCGATCAGGTCTTTGTCGGTGAGAGTGGAGGGCTTTCTGAGTAAGTCTTTAATCATCCCCACCACATCCTGTGCATTACCTGCAGAGAAATGACACAACCTTAGCACAAAGATGAGTGTTATTGTGTGTTTTCCTGGGCTTCTGAATGTCACTCTGTCTTCACATTTTTAGTTTGCAGATTCATCTGTGAAGCGAAATCCATTCAAGCAAATTTGACCTTAACTTACGTAGAACATCAGATTCTTCTGGGTGCATGTTTAATGTTGGATTTGGAACCCCACATTTTAGATTCAGGTGTGAAAACAGCCACGGCACGCATGAGCAACAGAAAGGGAGAAGCAGGTCAACATACCGGCAGTGACTTCAACATGGTCCAGGTCGGGGATGGTCTCCACCACTGGATGGCAGACCTCCAGGTCAGGATCGGTCCAGTGGGTCTGGAGACGCAGTTTGCTGTCAGGTGTAGACGGACAGAATTCCTTTACAAGACATGACTGTAAACAGAGTTTCCTCTGAATATAGAGCTTTATATTTCAAACTTAGTCTGCCTTTTTCCTCATTCGAAATGTGTTTAAATTCGTGTGGATCTGTGAATGGAACGGTCCATATCACCGAATGTGTTTAAAGCAGAAAATGAGCATTTATGAGACTTTCAACAGCTGGTTCAGGGAATCATTGAACACAAATCTTTCATTATTGCCACTGAGATCCTGACTAATGCTTTTACAGCCCAGCCATTATTTGTTGCTGAAACACAGAGTCAACACAGAACGTCTGCTGAGCACATATGTACCGGTGGACCTGATCAATAGACGGGTAAACTCATTCTTATTGATACATTAGATTAGGGTCATCCAGCCAAACACGTTAAACAGCCGCTTGATATCACCTGTAAACATTAGAAAGACTACCAGACGGAGCATTCAGCGGCTTATTCCACCCGGCTGTCAGCGTAGCTCTTCAGGTGGAAGCGCCGGTGCAAATATTAACCACATGAAGCCCACTGACTCTGCTGATGTGTGGTGAATGTTTGTGGTTCGGCAGAAACCATAGATGGGTCTGCTGCATTATTTAGTGAAAACATGTATTTCTGTATCTCATACACCAGTAATCTCCCTTCTGAATTTGATCCAACTTCCTCGACAAAAGAACAAGACATTTACATTAAGTGTACATCCTGTGATCCTGATCCTGATCTTTTTCCACCTTCTGGGATCTAAACCAGGCGAGCTTCTCCTAATGATCGCAGGTTTACTCTTGGCGGAGTTGCAGATATGCCCTGTAATTAATGCCTTGCATGTGTGTGAACAGAAAACTCTCACCAGTGTCGGGTGGCGGAGCTGTGAGGGTTTTCTGGGCACGCGTGAGTGGCGTTTTTCCCTCCCGAGGTGTCCGGCCACGTGAAAAGGCCTTTCAGGGTCTGCTGGGCCTCTGCGGTACACTTGTATTTCACTGAAAAGGCGAATAGAAAATGAAAACCCCAGTTTACTTCATCTTTGACTGAAGTTCAGCCGTACTCACATATGCGGCTTATCTCCACGTCCTCAGTTGCTATGGAGATGGAGCCATCGTTATAAGGCATCAGCAGAAGGTGCCGTATCTGCTCCTCCATTTCCTGTGTGTCTGACAGCGGCATCATGACTTCAACCTGGAAAACAAAGCGCTCTCTGCAGACAGTAACAGAGTTATTGCTTGCACAAATTTGATGGATTTCACATCAAAACTGTAAAAAGATATAATAATTTATAAAACATATTCCAAAATGAGTCCATTTTGATATAAGGTGGACAGAAATTGACCAAACTATGCATGCTGTGGAGCTTGTGACATAATTTTTGAGATTGGTGTAATTTGTTTGTGTGCCATTTGAAATAAAACGGGGACACGTGAGCCCTACCTCGACACTTTGTTTATGAATCCCTGGATAAGAACAAAAGTAAAAGGAGAGTTTTAAGGCAAAGTCGTGCAGAATTAGTTGGAACATTTAGTTTCTGACACTTAGTAGCTGAGAAGTTTTAATATTTAGTTACCTTATCGGAAGTGAAGGAATGAGACTCAGGGTCATGTTGATGCCTGGAACTGAGATCATTGCTTATTAATCCACTTAAGTTCTTCATTTGCATCTTACTGTGTCATATATCCAGATTAAGTGAGGCTGTGTCCTACCTTTCATCTTTGGGCAGCAGCTGAAAGTCCAGGACAACCATCAGTTCATCAGGTAAACTGCTGTTGAGCTGGAAAGAAGATCTACATATAAACATGTTTCACACAGTACTGGAAGTCTTCTGCCGTTCCAACTTCTTCACTGACCATAATTAAGATGCATGAAGCTAGATTTGGAATCTGTCTTTCGAAAATAAGAGCTTATCTGTTTTGTGACACGCACCCAAGTGGGAACGATGTGTTCTGGGTCACAGTCTCCCGTTATGGACACGTTCACCTTAACCTGAAAATACAGTTCTGCAGGGAAGATGGAGACAAATCAGAAGCTTTCCTCACGGCGTCGGTAGAGTTGGAGGCGTGAGCTGACATATCAGACTGACCGAAGATATTTGCAGGGCTGGTGGGGAAGGCTGTGACCGTACTGGTAGACAGGGATATGTTGGCGGCTTGGGTAGGGGATGATGTTGTGCTTGTAAAGGTGGGGGCTGTGATGGAGGAGGACTCTGTAGGAGGGTTGACAGTCGTGCTGGAGAAACTTTCTGGAAAACAGTTTCAATATCAGGTTTTCTGCACACATCCATTACATCACCAATTCTATCTTATTGCTTTCAGGAAGTTCTTCCTACCAACAGGTGTGATATAAATGCTGTTGGTGTCAGCCCGCAGCTGCAGCAGGCCACTGGGGTCGTAGTAGGGGATGGTGAGGTCTACGTACATCTCCTTTATCACAACTGCCACATCTAAGCTGGGGATGACGTTGACATGAACCAGGCAGCAATACCTGCAGGGCAAAGGGAGATGGATGGTTTTACTCTCTGCTACAGCTGTGCTTTCCTAAATATTGGCACGGGTTTGAGCTGGTGTCATCACGGTTTTAACCCTCCTCAGTTTACTTCGTTTATAAGGATTTTTAGAGGGTTGAAAATGAGTATAACCCAAAATAAGAAAATGCAAAAATGTATTTTTTTTATTAACAGTAAAATGAAAGAACAAAAGGTCAAAGTGAAACTAAGGATCACTGTGCTGTTTGTATCTTCCATAGAGTCCCAACTTTGTCTGATTTGGGCTCGTGGAAACATGGACGAAGCACTGCCTGGATGGAAATGATTTATTTTCAGGGGATTTTCTAAATCATTATTTAATGCCATTATATCATCGTCACAACTTATTAGTTCTGTGTCAAGATAACAAAGCTTGTTTTGTTCTGATAATAAGCAGATTTCTTTTTTATTGTTATCTCACTCGACGACCTGATTCTCTGGTTATCCTGTGATCTCAACATGACAAATCTCATTTTCTCATTAGAATTTAATGTGATTTCTGGCCCTAAGAAAAACAGATTATTTCTGTAGATCCTCCATTATCATAAGAATATGAGCTTCGTTATCACAAGATTTAAGATAATAATCCGGTGACCTTGATCTAAAGGCACGGGGATGCGTTATTGCAGGTTATCTGCCTCTGTGGCCCTGGACTCTGAGTGTAAAAGGACACTTTGTAGCGTGTGCACAGCCTTCGTGTTGAAAGGTTTCTCACGTTTTGTACAGAAGACGGCGACACATTCCGCATGAATACTTAACATGTGCTCTCATTACTCTGATAAAAAGATTATCAGCTCTACAGTGAGTTGATCCTGCTCTCTGTAGTTTGGCAGATTGTTGCCCAGCAACCATGAGATGATAGAAACGGGGAACTTGAACCACGTTACCTGTCGATATTGGGGGCAGCCCACAGCATCTGGAGAATGAGCCGAACGAAAGGAGCATTATTATCGGGAAATGCAATCGTAAAAGTTACTTTAGAACAAAATGTTATTCTGAAAGGAGGAATTATTTTGGAAGTCAAGTTTTTAGGTTTTCCAAGCAGCTCAAACATCGTTTTGAACTTTGTGTCCAACTGAGTCTTGTGTCTTATCAGCCAGCTAGAACACAGTTGTGTTTGCTTTAAGCGAGCTGTGGCTCTGTTATGCTTACCGACCCGTCTTGAGATGATGGTTTTATCAGGTCCTCTTTGCTGGGATTGTTGGGTGGGAAAAAACACAGTTTAATTGACGTGACACAAACACATTTTATCCAAAAATAAATGAAAAGCCATCGATCTGTTCCTACCTGGTTACTTCAAACACAGACACTCCGTGTAAATAGACGCCCTTCGGTAAAACCTCTCTGAGCTGCAGGAACATCAAACATCAGAGCAGTCTTATTACACTGCAGGCCAACAAAGCAAACAGGTAATTAATAAGTTATTAACTCACAAACCATCTTTTAAAGACATTAAACCTGTGTTGCAGTAGGGTTAACATAGACATTCTTTTGACCTCATCTCTTACTTCTCTTGGTCTCTTTCATGACTTGTTAACACTTGGAAGCCTCCAGCATTAGCAGGAGTTAACCACAAAGTCACGTATGAATTTACTCAGTAACAGAAGGACTTTGCTTTGTGTTACCCAGCGATGTGCGACGTCTGTCGCTGTGTAGAGCTCAGTGTTGTTCCCATCATGACGGATGATTCCAAACACCAATCTCGCATCGTAAATGGACCATTCTGCCAAAGAGCACCACCATTAGGCATCAGTATAAAAAAAACTAGCACTACATTAAACCATGACCCACAATTTGTATAGAAATGCACCTTTTTAGGCTCAAAGCCCTTTACAAAGCTGTTCATGCACAAACACTCTGCTGCAGTTCTTGTCAGTGCATCATTGCACTCTACATATGCGGTGCTTTTTTTGGTCTATGATCCCACACTGATGTTCATATTTGAGCCCGAGCGAATAGTTTATTTTTCCTGCTCACGGTAAAGGCCGTAGTTGGGACCCTAACCCTAAGAGCAACATCAAACATCCCTGGTGTAAGTCACACGGGTAAATTGCTTTTGCCTTGCAGAATAAGTCATTTTGTAGCCATGTGATTTGCGCTTCAAAGCCCAATATAATAGATCCAGAACGACTTTTATAGAGTATTTGCTTAACTGACAAAACGACAGGTGGTCAGTGTGTAATTGAGCTGTGAACGTTGGAAGATGCTGTAAAAGGTTTAATGAGCGTGTCGCAGCCATTTACTGCATGCGAGTGCATCTGTGACTCTCTTTCAATTCAATTCAATTCAATTCATTTTTATTTATATAGCGCCAAATACAACAAATGTCATCTCAAGGCACTTAGATAGTAAGTCCAATTCAAGCCAATTGGAATTCAAATAATTAATAATAATCATAATTCATAAAATAATCCAATTCGTTGATATAGAGCCAATTCAAAAACAATATCCTAGCTAAGAAAACCAACAGATTGCACTGAAAACTTTTTGTTTTTCGGTCCAATCTCCCGGCCTTTCAAACACTGGCAGGCAGGAGGGGGGAAACTATGGCTCGGGACTCTTCTTGCAGAGCCTGCAGAGGACAAAGTAAATGCAGGGTTTTATCAAATACAAACCGAGGCACACTCACCACACTCCAGACTGGAGTCCATTACTGAATCACAGGGCCAAGTCTCCCAGTTGCTCACCTCCCACCTCACCAGGTCCCCCTCTGTGCAGCTGAGTGATGTCACTTCCTGTTCGCTCCGTTCCCTCGCCCACATTCGAAACAGAGACACCTTGCCCAACACACTGCTAAATGGAATTACCTGGATTTTCCCATCTATGAGCTTGTGTTCTGCGCCCAGAGTGAATGATCCATTGGGGGACAGTTTGCAGCATGAAGTGGAAGGGGAGGATGTGTCTGTTTTAAGAGCTAAAGGAGAAGAAGGTCATGGTCACACAGGAGAGGGTCCGGTACGGATTCCAGCTGAAACAACTGAAACTCCCAGCTGAAAATATACTGCATTTCATCAGCACTTTTTAAGTCTTCTTTACCACAACAAGCCACATTCTCCTATTCCCACTTTTACTCATACAGCCCTTCTCAGTTGGTGCAGTCTTACAGGCTTTGTGGTGCTATTTATAAAGCTATCATACAGACACCCAAATGCCAATGAACACATCAGAGGAAAAGTTGCATTTTAACATCTTGCCCAAGACACTGGGGAGGCTGGAGTTTGAACCACCAGATGACTTCTGTTTCTCCCAAGCTACAGTTAACGCTGGACCATAAAATGTTAAAAAAATAAATCAAAACCTACCTGGCGTGATGTTTATTGGGCTCCCATTAACATATAGGGAAGGCCTATTCGTCGTATGAGACCATGTGAGGCACAATGAGTGCCACTGTGACAGATGGAGGTTGATCTGCGGGGTGGTCAGCTCTGTACCAAAGAGCCAAACCACTAAGCGCCCCTTCTTTCCTCCCAAGCCCAGCTCAGCATGCTCAAACTTAGGATGACGGTACATGAAGATTGTCCATGGAGTGGAGCCTTCCACCTGGATGTGTTTGAAAAGGGCTTTTCTAACCTCTTAAACAATGCAATCCTATTTTTTTTTTCATTGTAATTTAGAGGCAGTATATCTTTGAAAGAAAGTTTCTAATCAATACCTCAAGCTTCAGGCGGAGGCAGACGGTGAACTCCTGCAGAGCAGGAATGGAAACATGATTCTTTAGCCTCCAGTGGCTGCACCCAGATGTGAAGTCTGCCACCTTTCCCCACAGACTGAGCCAAGGGGCTGTAAGAAACATGAAATCTTGTTAAGAGGAGGTGTTCCCACAGCAGAAACGGAAACCTTTGGAGGAGCGTAGTTTGCCTAACTCACACACACCTTGCCATACCTTAGCTTTGGCTGAATTGACGCCGCTGGTTTTATGCATTCTTGGGAGATAATTTCACTCCCGAAAATGTTCCTGTTCCTGAGGAAGCACACTCTGAAGTTCAGGAACTTTTGCGAGCTGAATGCCGCTGCTTGCTCAAGCATTATAGTGTTTCTTCCACTCACACTGGGTAGATGACAGGCTGGCCCTGCCACAAAGCATCCCCGTCCTCACCAGCTTTGATTTAAAAGGGACTGTAATTTGCATCGAGACCATGCAGCCATGAAGTGAATGTTTTTTCAAGGGACTTCTTTCTTCCATGGACTTCTGGACTCCTTGGGCTTTGGGGGAACACTGCTGCATGTGTGTATAGTTGTATAAAGCATTTATTGGCTTCAGAGGGAAAGGTGTGAAGTCTGTTTTTAAATTGGAGGAGTTGTGTTGAGGGAAGAATATGGGGCACTTTGCTGTTTGTCCTGTGAATCTGAATTCATTCATTCTGACATTTCACTCCTGAATCATCCTAAATAAGGCGGCAGTTCTAGTTTTTCTGAATGTTCGGTTTGATGTGTTCCTGTTATGTTTACTAATGGTGCTATTTTCTGAATGTCACACATTTCGTTCTGTGGACCTCATGTTCTGAAGAAAGATCTGTGCTCACATTGCTACAAAATAAAAATAACTTGTTAACTGTACATTTCTCATCCCTAACAAACATGTCCTCCACTCTTTAACCTTTCATGGCTTTAACAACTGCATGTGATGCTGGTTCGCATGTTTACAGCTTCCTGTCACAGTGCAATCATGAAGACAGCGAGTTTAAAATCCAAAACAGATTCTCTTTTTGTCTGTTATATATTATATATTAGTATAAATGTAGTCATGTTTCCTACCTCGCTTCACAGTAGAGGCTTGTCTGCCCAGCAGAGACAGAGTCATCATCACTTTTAGGAATTTGTGAAGGAAAATCATCTCAAATCTATGGAGTAGGGGGAAAAGAAATATGCTTTTTTTTTTTTAATCTAGATTTGATTTTTCAGATGTCATTTTACCTCAGGTTAATAAAAACAACATCTAACTCTGACATGATTTAATTCCATCTCCTCAATATTTTGCCTTTGCAGCTGAAGAGGTGCTTACCTTTAAGTGAAATATCCTTCAGAGGACCAGCTTCAGAGGACCAGCTTCAGAGGACCAGCTTCAGGGGACCAGCTTCAGAGGACCAGCTTCAGAGGACCAACTTCGGAGGACCAGCTTCAGGGGACCAGCTTCAGGGGACCAGCTTCAGAGGACCAGCTTCGGAGGACCAGCTTCAGGGGACCAGCTTCGGAGGACCAGCTTCAGAGGACCAGCTTCAGGGGACCAGCTTCAGGGGACCAGCTTCAGGGGACCAGCTTCAGAGGACCAGCTTCAGAGGACCAGCTTCAGGGGACCAGCTTCAGGGGACCAGCTTCAGGGGACCAGCTTCAGGGGACCAGCTTCAGGGGACCAGCTTCAGAGGACCAGCTTCAGGGGACCAGCTTTTCGGAGTGCCTCTTCGTCTCAAACGACCACGGTGTGACTGTTTGTGGAGACGAGTGGCATCTGGCCGGGATTGGTCCGATTGTGTAATTATGTGTGCGCAGGAAACACAGGGAAGAGGGAGGGCGTGTGTACACACTGAGTGACCTCTACGCCCTCAAATCAATTCAAGTTGAAAGTAATTCACAGCCACAAAATGTTTGTAATGAGCTCTGCCAGTCGCTCGCTGCTCTCTGTAAACACCGTTCAGGTCTTTTAAAGTCGTGCACAAGACCTGAACGGGCTGAGCACTGGTCCCTGTCGTCGTGTCATCATCTGCATTAGAAAAGAAAGACCCATCCAATCATCTCATCGCTCTGGATCTAAATGAAACCTGCTGCAACAATAAGAACAATGCAACGCTCAGATATTTGTAGAAAGTTTATTTCCTTCCAGCGACACATCCAGACATGCTGTTTGCACACAATGTGACATTTATTCTCCCAAGCCTGTTTAGAAAAGGTGCATAGAGTTTGTTTAACTTTCATTAAGTATAATAGTCCTTTGGCATATAAATGGTCAATTAAAAAATATTGTAGTTTGGACGATTTGGTCTGTAGATGACTTGACTTTCCTAATGTAGAAAAAAAAGCAGCATGTAGACGTAAAAGACACTAAAACAAGCAGTTATTTTATGATATAGAAAAGAAGTTATGTGTACTTAATTCTGTTGCCTTCCTGCTCCATAACAAGCACAGACTTCTCAACTTAAAAAAAAAATAATAATAATAATAATGCAAGCTATACTTGAGCTTTATGCTAACACCTCAGCGGGTTGTGTCCTTAATGAAAGGGAGAAGCTCCCAGGATCACGTTAGTGAGTGATGAATTTCATCTTCTCTTGTTATGTGGAACCAGTCTTGGACAGGAAACGGACAGACTCCTGAGCCTGTTTCCACCATCTCTTCATAAAGTTGCAGCACAAAGCTTGCTGCTCCGGTCACTCGGGCCCAGCGTGTGCTTGAAGTGTTAGCATGCAGCATCAGAGCTAACGGCTCACACACTACATGCAATCTCTCACAATTCCAGCTGAACGCGTAACAGGACATTGAAATGGAGACCCTGGTCTTTATATATATAAAAAAAGAAAGAAAATACTAAATTGTTTGCGTAGATCACTTTCTGGAAGCGCAGCAGTGTCTTCCATCACTGCTTGTTGCTGCAGTCAGAGCAGAGGATGTCTCCGTCCTTGGCCACAAAACGCTTGTTGGACAGACTGAGGGAGCATCTCTTACAGTTGAAGCAGTATTCATGCCAGGAGCTGCCCTCGTAGTTCACAACGTTCACGCCTTTACCAAAACCTGGAGGGACAGAAGAGCATTGTTTTACACTGAGCCGATCGGTGCTTTTGGTCTGCCTGAGTGTGCCATCTGCTGGTCTGAGTACAGCTGTGGATGTGCAATGGTTCAAACTTCAGACTTTACGACATACTACTCAATTTAGCGTTCTGTAAATACGTAGACAGGACAGGTCTTCCTCCTCCCTGACCTGTACAAACCCCTCAGTCAGAGGAGCCTTTGAGTTTTTACATGCTCGAGAGCTGGAATGTAGTGATGCAATCTTTGTTTTCAACACTAGATGCCTCCAAATCCTACTCACTTGACTTTTCGCTTGGCACAGTATTTGCCAGTTTTATTGTGTCGATTTTAAAGTCACAACTTGCACTAAAAAAAGAAGGGCGTGACCATTTAGCTTCTTGGTGGTAAAATGTCCATTTCTGACTTCATGAAATAGCAAAGAGCATTCAAATTAATTCGAGCCTGTGAGGCAGGGATGTCTCATTTGGGGAGGAGCTACAGATAAGGCTCTGTACAGATGAAACAAAGCTGATATTGTGTTTAATAAAGGTGCTGGGAAGCAGTTTTTACTCATGTAGGACTCTCCCTGAGCCACACTAACCCATCGGGGTCAGTCTTCTCACCTGGTGAGCCCCTTTCCTAAAATATTATATGTTGGAACATGTTTGTAACTCTTGAGTAACATAACAGGTTTAGAATTAAAATTCTACTGTAAGGTTTTTAATAGTCATGACAGAGAGATGAGGCAACCTGTGATGGGATTCTGGCAGCCGCTGCACTTCTTCGCCACAGAGCTCTTGTAGCAGTCGACACAGAAGACCTGGTCCTGGTGGTTGGTGAAACTGGACCCCGCCAGAGGCTTGGAGCAGGAGCTGCACACGAAACAGTGGGCGTGCCACGGCTGCTCCTGGTAGTTCACTCCTCCGGAGGTTATCGGCTGGGGACGCAAGTGTTGCCATCAAAATTGAATCCAAAAACTACATTTTGTTTTATTGGAATGTTGGCATCAGTAGGAAAAATATGACTGTCTGAGCAAGGAATCCGATCCTAACTGGATCAGATTCCGCTCGTCAGCTGGTGGGTTGGTTTCCTAGTTGAAAGCGGTTACCTTTTTGCAGCTGACGCAGTGTTTGGCAAACTTCTTATCATAGCAGGGACTGCAGTAAACGTCACTGCCTTTAGAGAGGAAACTCTGCGACCCTATTGGCCGTTTACAGCTGCAACAAGTGAAGCATTCGTCGTGCCAAGAGTTCCCTTTGTACTCCACAGTCTCTGTGCCTGAAGGAGACAAGAAATGGAAGGTAAATGGATCATGCTGCTGCTGATAATTAGTCTACAGATGACTGTTCTTCAGTCACTGATCCCCGCTCCCATTCTTGGATGCTGTAATGCATTTATGAGTTAAATTTATTTGTAAATGTAAATGTAAATGTATTTTATTTATACAGCCCTTTACATACAATCCTTACGATGTACCAAAGTGCTTTACAGCAGGTGATAAATAAAGGGAAGAATAAGTAAAAACAAATAAAAACAATAAAAGAACAGTGAAAGCAATAAAATACAACAAATCGAATAAGATAAAATAAGACAAAAGTGCCATCATACTACTTGGTATTAAAAGTCATCCTAAATAAGTAGGTTTTTAGCCTGGATCTGAAGAGGCCCAAGTCAGAAATAAGACGCAGCTGGACGGGGGGGCTTATTCCAGAGCCTGGGGGCAGCTTTGGGAAAAGGCTCGGTCACCCCAGGGTTTGTATTCTGAGCTGGGCACTTCCAGCAGAAACTGATCTGTTGACCTCAGAGCTCTACCAGGATTGTTAAAAGCTCAGATAAATATGATGGGGCGAGGCCGTTAAGAGCTTTAAAAACAAATATTAAAAGTTTAAAATCAGTTCTATAAAAGGACAGGAAGCCAATGGAGGGAGTTAGGAACAGGAGTGATGTGCACACGTCTGTTGGTGTTGGTTAAAAGACGGGCAGCAGCGTTCTGCACCAGCTGAAGGCGGCTGAGAGAAGACCGGGAGACGCCCACATAAAGGGCATTGCAATAGTCTAACCTTGAACTTATTAGGGCATGGATGGCTTTCTCAAAGTCATGACGACTTAAAAACATTTTAACTTTGGCCAGGAGACGCAAATGGAAATTGTTTTGTATGTCTCACTCTTTTAATCATCACCCGAGCAATGTGACCACAGGGCTACTCTTTCCTGAGGCTTTTCAGTACTGAGCTTCTCAGTTGAGGGTTTGCAGGCGATGGGTCGTACCAGCCGGTATGGGTTTATAGCAGCCGTGGCAACGTGGAGCGTCCTCTCTGGAGCAGCACTTCCCACACATGATGCGGTCATCCTTGGTGCTGAATGGCTCCTTGGCCAGAGGCTTGTAGCACTTTGCACAACGGAAGCACTCTTCATGCCAGTAGCGGCCCTTGTGGCTGAGTTCCTGATGGATAAAGAAAGAGCATTCCTCAGAGGTTAGTGGGAGACAGGCCTGGCGACGCCAATGCATACTTTGTTCACCAAACCTTTTCTGGACACAGACCCAGAAATGCAACCTGAGAGCACACCTTTGTCTCCACGGAGATGGGTCGATGGCACTCGGCGCAGGAGTTGGCGCAGAACTTGGTGTGGCAGCGAACGCACACCGGCTTGCCCTCGTTACGGACGAACCTCTTCCCCCCGAGGTCCTCGCGACAGTAGAAACAGTTTGAGCTCTCTGCCATCGTCACATCCACATCGGCTCACCTATGAGAGGAGCAAGAAAAGAGGTGACGTTTAATCCTGCTACTATAACATCAAAATGTTAGAGGTAAACCTGCCGTTATGGCTGAACGGTTAAGATTTGGTCCTTCCGCCAGCTTCCCAGCTTGTGTGGAAGCATCACTGCAGCGATGTGTGCAGCCTGAATGAGAACCCTATTCTCACAACTCCTAAAACCACCACATGGGGGTGATGTTGATTCACTTTGCAGCTGGAGTGAGACACGGAGCTTTCGAAGGAGCTTGATATTTTTGTTTTGAGATTAGGCATCTTTCAGTACTCTGACTTTTTAACATGAGAGCGATGTCAGTTTGATGTTTACGAGTGAAACAACACTGAAACAGATGTGCGTGCGTGTCAGTGTTTATGTGCATGGCTGATGTGCCCTGTGTAGGGGTGCGCGATCTGACGATATAAAATCGTGACTGGCGAGGAAGAGTGGAGAATCGCAGGCGATCTACCAAATTAGAGAAACCGTATAGATCGCCTTTGCCAATCAGCGCAATGATTATTTTATTTTTTTTAATGCTGGTGTATGGTGTGTGTCCCCGTTAAAAGACACGGATACAGATGTCCAGTTTGTGGTGGATTTATTTGGCTGTGGTTCTTCTGGCATTTACACACAATAAACCCAGGGTGTACAGGCTAATGTTAGGTGAAAACAGCAAAGGGAAAATTACAAGCTGTTCACTGCTGCATCGGGAGGAGAAACGAAACTTTACAGCGACATCGTCTCACGCACAGGTGCGGTACATTCAGGAACATCGGAACGTCTATGGTGCGTTCACGAACGTTGGACGTATGAAAACTCACCGTAAAACACAATATAAATTAATGTATTTAACTGAAAATAACCAAACAACATGGGCTTTCTAACAGGTGGAGTCAAGTCGTCATCAGTGGTTCGTTTTTCTATTTCCGGTTGCTTCACTCTCACTGTGTCAGATGTCATCAATTAGATCATTATTTTTCATCTTGAATCGGCTTACAGTTGAAGTACAATGTGTTGATTGCCAAATTCTTTCTTTTACTCCTTAGCTCTTCTGTGGTTCAGCATGTCGACTTAACTCTACTGTAATTGGTCTTTTTTTTTTTTTTTGGATAGAAGATCGTGATAAAAAAATCAAAATCGTGATTTTATGCAAAAAAAATCGTGATACAACATTTTTTCCATATCGCCCACCCCTAGCCCTGTGTGTGCGCTTTGATCTCTCATAAAACTTCTCCTGATGAAGGAGCTCATACAATGTGGAACATCACATTTATGGGAGGTATAAAAGTCACACATTACCAAGAGCACAACTTTGTCTTCTTTGATCAGTTATATGTAGCACGTGGTGTTAGGAGTTAAATGATAATCTGGAGGTCGGCTTGTCCCAATGATTCCTTTGTAGCCCGTCAAAGTTTCAGAGCACCACGGTTTTTATCCCCAGTAAAGCAGGTCAATTCAAACACTCACTCCAACACCTCAAAGTTTCCCTGGAGAAATCAGAGTACAGGTAAGCATGTAGTGCTGTTGCTCCAGCCTTTGTGGCTTAGTTTTCACCCGTCTCTCCAGTTAATCCCAAGCCGGCTTGTTATGGTTTCAGTGTGGGAACACTGCTGCTCCCCCATCCTCTGAAGCACTGTGTTCAGCTCCTTTGCTGTTTTTGGTCTTTATCCTGTCTTTGCCTGTTACTCGCCTTTTTCTTTCCATTCGTGGTAGCGATATACTAAATTATTTGTACCTGTGTACACTTAAAACGATTTGGCTTTTAGGCTTTAATTGTTGCTCCAGGAAAGCTGTAAATGAACCACTTCTAATCCCTCAAGAGGCATGTTTTTTTGTTCTGTAACTTGCCTTAATTTGGGTTTTTATCTAACTAACAAAAACAGTGGCTCTTAACCATCATTATTGGACTTTAACTGCTACATTTCAATAAAAGCCCTGCATGGCTCGCACCAAACTAGAAATTTGATCTCTTTATGTTCCTTTCCAACCTCACAGTCCCTCTGACCAATCGCTGCTCTCCATTTCCTTTGCTCGCACCACACCTTACCAAACTCCAAGAGTTGAAACCCTCATCTCTTAAAGCTGAATAAATAAACCCATCCCACATCCATGCACGCTTGTTCTGTTTGTCCACTGTGCCACTCAGCCGTGTCTTTGTCCAGATGTTCGCTTCTTTTCTTTATCTGGGACCTCCTGTTTCTTATTGAAATATTAGAAATGTTCTGAAACTATCACCTCTCTTTCAAAGAGTTAACTCTCTGTGGCGTGAAAAAATGAAGTCAATTTATTTGGAGTCCAATAATCACTGCGTCTAAAGGAACAACGCATAAAAAGGCCCTAAACATAGCAGCAAAATCACCATGTTGGGCACCATAACTCTGATCCCAGAGCTGTGATTACAGGGTCAGGTCATGTGATGGTGAATAAAACACATCATGGCACACAGCTACACCAACACGGGAATGTGGAGGCAGAGATGTCCGCAACCAGTTCACTCAGTTACTTCCTGCATCGAGTTCACGGTGGCTGACTACAAGGAATTCTTCCAAACTGTGTGTGTGTGTGTGTGTGTGTGTGTGTGTGTGTCGGCACAGTGAGGTGAACACACAAAGGAATGCCGGGTATGACCGATGTGGCGAGATCTGGAATGCTGACAGCTCTTTGACACAACCTCCACCCATACACTTTAACATGAACCACTCCCTTGCAAACCACAAACTGTGGCGTTCTCCCGGACGGAGCAGCATGTCAGAACAGATTCACGAGGAAGTTCTGGTTTTGGCCAAGGACATTTGGACCATGTTGGCAAACAACTTTTCCTTGTGTGCCCCAGTTCTCAGAAAAAGACAGAGATGGATTTAGGAATTAGTTGATAGATTCAGGGACTGACAGATGGTGGTTTGTGACTGATGAGACAGATAAAACCCTGAAACCACAGTGATGCTTTTGGATGGAAGATCGTGTTTGTCTTCCAGCAGCAGGTGGCCAATGGGAGCTGTTGTTTATCAGGTGGTTAAATGGCATCTAAACAACAGCAAGGTGTAGTTTTGTTAAAGATTTAAGTTGAATGTAGCTTTGGTTTATTGACTGGGCTGCTGAAAGTTCAGTCATTCCTACTGGTTACAGTCTGATTATCCGTGTTGTGAATGCCAGTTTGTTGATTGGCACGTGAAAGCAGCTTCTCGTTAACCAAAAGGGAGGTCTGCTTTGTACAGAAGTACCCCATAAACTACAAATATTTCAAATTAGATGTTTCAGAGTTGAACAAGACGGTAAAAGTATCATCTAGGCTAAACCTTGTTTATTTTCAGTGGACGTGTGCCACGTGTTAAAGATCATTCAAAAGCATTCTGAACCGAGGAAAATAGTCTGACGTCGTGCTTTCCAACAAAGAGGATAATTAACTTAAAGCTCCTAATCATAGCGGTTTTTTAAATCTACAAAAGTAAATAAAAAGGGAGAGAGAGTTACTTTTGGCTGAGTTGTAATGTCGAGGGATCACCAAAGTCACGCAGAAAGAGTTACACAAGCACCAGTCTGCGCTTTTTTGTAAAAGCATGTGTTTTTGTTCCATTTGTTATTCCAAATCAAATATCCCGGTGACTCGTCACTGCAAAATAACTACTTTGGAAGCTTAGTTTGTCACTGACCCTTGAACAACCTTTCACTGTGTCCTTTAAATGCAATTGTGGTTATGAGGACGCAAAATGTGTCATTGGTGACACAACATGCTGTGTAATAAATTAAATCAGTCCACCTCGTTATCGGCAGTTTGAGCTGTTTGCCAGAGGAATGTGGCTGAGGATAAAGGTGCTGCTGTCTGTGGAGAAGATAAACGCCTTCTTTTGTGCTCTCGTCTGCTGGGCAGACCAACCGAGGCTGACATCATGGGCAGTCAACAGACATCTTCTATTGAGTTCCTGCTAATTTATCACTTATTACTGCGGAGGAAAGAGCAGCTGCTTTATTTGCAGGCTGGGTGAGGTACTCATCCATCTGTACTGACAGCAGGTCCTAACTGCTTCACACCAGCTAAAGGTGACGTCCTTTGTGTCCTCTGTTTTCACTCTCTCCATATTTTGCCATTTGCACCCTGCTGACAAATGAGAATCTGCACTTTTCTCTGTTTAGGCCCAAAACTATGAATCAAAGGGTGTAATCTGAAGCTCTGTGCAGTTTTAAACACACAAAATAATCCCGCTGGGTGATAAGAACAGGGAAAATGTTATCTGATGGGAGCTGAACAATGGCTGGCAACGGGACGCCGGCCAGCATCCAGGCTGGAGCTAAATAAGCGAAGTCTGGCTGACGTCAGGCGGCTCCGAGGACCTTGTTGCTGCATGTCTGCGCTTTGCTTACCGGCCGTAAATATTCGTGCTGGGTAATGGAGCGGTGCAGGTAGACGTCATTTCTTCCTATCCCAGCTGCCCGTACGCAACTCTGTGTTTGATCACCATGGAAACGGTGGAGTTATAAACTGGGCTGCGTCGGGTGATGCTGATGGTAAAGAAAACTCACATTGTGGGAACGTGAATCTGTCCAAAAACCTCCCATTATTTTGTCCACACAGCGTTGCTTTTTCTGGGTAAGAGTTCCAGTTGGCGCCGGCGTCATGCTTCCTACATGTCAACACGTCAGCTCAGACAGCAGTCCGATTTGTTTTCTTATGTCTGAAAATGAGCTGCAGGGCCAACAGTGCGGCCGCACGATGGCTTTTTGATGGTGTGTAACAACACAGCAGCTTTGAGTTCTTCAGCAATAAGATGGTATCGTGCTTCAGAAGATTGCTTTATCGTTTGTTTTGGTATGTTTCTGGCATTTGTGAAGAATAAGAAATTATCATTATTATCCTTCAAGACCCAGTTAGTTCCTTAGAGGACATGCTATAAGTCTTTGGGCGCTTGAGTTTTAAATCCTTCAGAATCATCCCATGTCTTCCATTTTTTTTTTCCTATCCCTTCTTCTGTGTATGTGTGTGTGTGTGTGTGTGTGAGAGAGTGTAAGTCTAAAGTGCAATGAGGTGACATCATGTCATGTGGATGAGGCAGATATCACAAGCATATTTAAAAAAAGAGCGAGGGCAATGAGAGACTGAGACAGACCGCATAATAAAGAATAAATATGGCTGCGTAAACATGACTGGACAAACTGAAGAAGTGTGTATTATTTTTGGAATGTCTGCATTTACCAGCCGTGTGTGTGTATGTGTGTGTGTGTGTTGGCATGATCTTATCGCTGAAGAATGTAGTCGAAAACTGAGTAACAGGAAATCTTGGAGCTGTGAAGCTGGCACAGTCCAGCCACGTGCACGTGTGCACACACACACACACACACACACACACACACACACACACACAGGATTGTTTAACATGCAGGTTAGAACGGTCTGTTTGCATCCGTGTGTCATTAATGCAGCTTCACGTTGTGTAAACTCTCCTTCAGTCTGAGCTGCAGCTCAGCTCTCTGCTGACTGGCCTTTGAAGTAACTCTTTAATCACAGATCCGGTGTGCCAGCCAGTAGAACATGTCTCTTACTGGATTTCCTGGTGGTTTAATAACAGATAAAGGCTGTTAACAAATTATCCATTTTTTCTGAACCTTGAGCTCCAATCCACTTTGGAGCGGTGTTGATCTTTGAAACTTCCCTTGTTCATATCTGCATTTCCACCCAGAGCCATGGCATTTACACTTTAATGAATAGAATAGATAACAAAACAGTTATGATACATAGAGTCACCCCTTCATTGTGCTTTGTGGAAAGTCAGGGATCATAAGTGGTGACACTTATTGTTTAAATGTCAAGGTATAAGAAATGATGGTGGGAAGAAATGGCCTTTAAATTGCCCAAGTCTAAAGGCTTGTGATTGTAAACACATCCTGTTTCTTCAGATATAAAGGTGAAATCCGCACAAATATTACAGAGCACCGTTTCTGCTTTTTTATTTCTCAGAATTAACATTCACAACCTTGTGCCGTTGTGATGGAAGGCAAATGCAGGGTACAAGTGTTTCTATATATATGTTGCCTGAAGTTTCTGGCAGAAAAATGGAAAAATGACCAAAAAAGAGCACCGCTATGGAGCTAAATCAGTCTCCATTTTTACAAATGCACAGGAAAAGATTCACACATGTATTTCTGATGCACACACAAATATAACTTGATTTATAAACGGCTTCTGGTTTGAGGACTATGCTGCATTTGTGTATGATATTTGAGACTCCCCAGACTTGCGTCAACCCACAAAAGTCTTTTCTTTTTTAACACAGAATGATCTGCAACCTATCGGATACCTTCCTTGTTTCAGCCAATCATAAGAACGCACCCAACGTGGGAGACGATTTACTCATAAGCCAATCACATTTTGCAACAATTTCAGTTATCATTGGGTACCTTCTTGGATTTTGATTGGTCGTATGAAGTAGAGATCAACCTATTCGCACTCTTTTCCTCTTAGCTCCTCAGGGTTTTTATTAACATGCTTTTTTGGGCAATGCCTAACAGGCTACCTAGATAAATCAGGAGGTGCAAGACCGGACAAATCAACACCGAAACACCTGGCGCACCAGATGTTGTAAAGTAATTTTTGCCAAAGAGCCACAAACATAGTTGTGTGAGGGCACGTCTGAATGTGATCCTCCAACAAGCTAACAGCGCAGCACTCCTTCATGATTATGCAATGCATGGTTCTCAGTGGGGGAAAGGTTGGCTTAAACTGGAAAAATGAACAAGAACAGAGTTCATCACAGTCCCTAAGAACTATTTGAGGTCGATGATGCAAGTATGTCTGGCTGTGACCCACATCCTACTCAGCCCAAACCCAACTCCGCCCTGATCCAGTTTGATTGGCTAGGGGTCAGTATTTGTGGCCTTTGGATTAACACGATAAACTACCTGGATTTGGGAGGAGTGGAATGGCCCCAACAAAAGCCTGGATTGACATGAAGGTCACTTTGACTGTCCTCCATGTCGATCCAATATTTTCAGCATCCAATAACAAGCTCTTTGATAACTACATTATGACTTCAGTATTTTCAGCAGCAAAGAAAAGGACCAGCAACAACGCAAACACTCATCTGGAGTACCCTACATTCTTTTCAAAGACACTACCACCAAGTGGAAGCAAAGATCTACTGCAGGTCTACGTGCACCTCCGATGGCATTTTTCCATTACATGGTGCAGTCCTTATGCTGTAGCTGTTGGGCCACTTTAGCTAAAAGTTAGAGGAATATTCGCCCCTAACAAATTCCTCTGAGAAGCCTTGGTCTCCAACGTGTTGACGAATAGATCTTCATCTCTGTCACCTGGTGCACTACAGCTCAAGCTTCTAATGCTAAAACCATCAGCGGGAAAACACAAAGAATCTCAATGAAGCAAAATTTGAACGGTGGGTTTGTAATAACCAACAACACTCAGATTGCATGTTGTCATTTGATCCGTTCCTCCAAACATTTAAAGTACCTTTGAGGTTTGTAGCGTTGCCTTATTTACCCAACATTACACTGGGAGACATTCCCACCCCTTATTCCTATCATCCCATCTTTAAAAACACACAGACAGAATAGCTTGAAACTCGGCAGCAAATTCAGCTAAACATTTGTGCACGACATCGACCCACAGTGAAACTTTGAATAATTGTTTTATCTGGCTCCTGAGAGCCACATTCCAGACAGCAGAGTTAAGCCGGTGCAACAGATCAGAGTTATGTAGAGTGAAGTTGTAGAAACACGGCAGGTCCTGCTACAGCAGGACAGACATGATGGCTTTACCAGAGGCTGATGGTTAGCTGTACTCAACCCATCTCTCTTTGTCTAAACTTACACACTCCCCCTTTCTCCGCTCACCTCCCCGCTCGGTCACTTGAGTTACTCAGCGTATGTCTTTCGTAGATGTATACCCCGTCCACGTTTGCACCAGAGCACCCCAGCTGGGAGGACTGGTAGAGATCCAAAGCTGATGGTAAAAAGTTAATGTTGAAATTTATCGCGTTGTCATTCGCCTCCACGTTGTTCCATCGTAAATCTCCAACCAACAAAACTCCCTGCAAATCTAAATATCTAACCATTCCTCCAGGCTCCTGCTCCAACAGTGAGCCAGTCCTGAAGAAAGGCTATCCGTCTGAGAATGATGCAGCCACACACGGGCTGGTCCTTTAGCTAAGCAGACAGCAAGCACAAGGCTGAACAGGCTCACACATGGGTGAATCATTAAGTCACATCAAGTGCGAGATGCTGAGTCGACAAAGACAGCCAGCAGCCTTAAACAGCCGAGTTTCATTCCTGGAGGGATGATGAAGCGCCATTATCTGAAAACACAATTCTCTCCCTTTTTTGGGGGTTTCGATGACGCTGATGGAGGAAATCTCCCTACATGTCCCTCAATCCGGTGTTTAAGTTTCTCTTTTTCTTCTCACACTTTTGCACTCGTCCTACAACCATCCGATTCTTTCTGTGACCTTAAAGAAATGTTGGAACTTTTTTGATTCATCGCACCACAGGATGGTTTCCCTCTTCATCCCAGTCCGTCTTTAATTAGCTCAGGCCTGGAGGCTGCGGCGGCGTTTATGAAACTTTTTTAAGGATTTTATTGTCTTTGCATAGTTTTTTTCTTACAGTTTAAGAAAAAAAAGAGGCATACAGAGCTGCAGTGTGTTCACTCCCAATGTTTCCCCCTCGGAATGTTTTTATGCTAAGCTACGCTAAAGGTCTTAGACCGTCAGCTTCCTATGCATCCTATGTGTTATCCTGCTCTGAGCAGATTTACAGCACAGATTCATCATGTCAGCGCTCAGTCGTGCAGTCGGTTGGCCAACTGCTTCTCCCTCTCTTCTTGACTCCTTTGACCCATCTGTCTTTGTTTCCTTCCTTTCACAAAGCACAAGAAGAATGTCGCAACAAATCATCTGTGTCAGCAGACCCAAACACATCGCAACAGGTTGGGATGGCTGCAGAACAAAGACAAGTCAAGTTCCTCAGAAAGCTGTCGTATGGTAAGAAATCTCAGGTAGAATGCGTCGATGGGGATCAGTTAAGAGAGCAGTCGCAGTGTCTGTATGGTGGGTTCCACTCTATCCCATTGAAATGAACATCAGGGAGTTGCATTGTGAAGTCAGCCCAGTGGCATACAGTTTTATGAGGCTGTCATGGCTCTTAAAGGACTGAGCTCATGGTGATTTCTTTAACATGCAGGCCCTGGCCCTGGCTCAACTTGAACTTATACGTCCCTGTGGGCCATTCTTGTGTGTGTCTGGCTGTGAAGGGTCAGAGTTGGTTATTCTGTGCGATATTTACTCTCATCATTCAGTTTTTAGAATATATTTGCACATGTCGTATACCCTATAACATAAGGCTGCATTTATGCTTGAATATGGTGCATTACGTGGGATCTGCTGTTCCAAGTTAGCCTGGGAGGCAACAGTTGAAGCTATGTGCATCACTTGCATGTAAGTGAATATGAGCACACACACACACACAAGAGGAGGACGATGAAAAATAGCAGGGGAGGAATTTTAATTGACCTCTGCGAAGCATTTTTTGGCCTCAGAGGTTCCATCATTGGATGAAATAATAGAAAGAAAAAAAAAACTCTCTAACTGGAACCAGATTTCAGAAGCAGCCCAGGCTTTCACAAAGTTAGCTTGTAACTGTAGCTCTCACACACATTCACACACACACACTCCTATGAAGTCAGACAGACAGACAGCCAACGCCCCAGACACATCTGAGTCTTTAGTTTCCTCTCCGGATACAAAAAAAAAATGCTGCTTTTACAAATCGAGTGTGTTTGAACTCAACAGGTAGAAAGAAAGAAAAAAAGCATCTGCTCTGCCCTGCCGGTTAAATCAGTAGCCTCACAGTGGTAACATCTTTACAATGAAAACAGAAGCGTATCTCCTAAAGTTGGTTCATTAACCGTGAAAAAGCCCACAGCCCACAGTAACAGATCAGTTCAGTTCGAGCAGCTGCAGAGGAAGAAGAGGCGGCTTCAGCCTGCTTACCGGGATCAGAGGGATGTCTGCAGCGGGGGACGAGCCGCGGAACTCCGCTCTGCCGACCAGCCGCGCGTTATAAATACTGCCATCTGCTGCGGTCCGCTCCAAACAGCTCGGGCTCAGGCGGCCGCCTTCAAAGTAAGACGCTCCGGAAGAGCAGAAAACTTTCAAAATATATATATATATATTTATATCCTTACATCTGGATGCATATTTCAGTTTAAAAAGCAGAACAATGAATGCGATTTTTTTTTTAACAAAGTATAATACACTTTTTTTACATTACATGTGATCTGTTTACCTGGAAAACACTGACTTAAAGCTCCGTTTTAGGCCTTAGACACATTACTTATGTCTTTTAAACTTTTAAGTATTTAGATTAAACAGTAACTTTATGCATGCTTTTGATGTCCAGTGACTCCCTCTAAAGATGAATAGACTTTGCATAACCAAACTATGAAGATATCAAAGCATTTAAAAGCTCTTTAGCGTCAGTTGTGTGGACACTATGTTGGCATAATTGTAACTCTGGATGTTCAAAGATCATTTAAAAAGTCTCCCTCTCAGTAAACTTACATTAGGAGGTCATGTGACTTAAGTCACATAAACCCCTGCTTCCTGTCCAGCAGCGCCACGACGTTACGTCGTTTTTCTCTGCGGACTTGCATCAGTTATTCTGACTGCTGTTCAACTTTGACCGGCTGAACATCGTGTATCTGCCAATAAAGCAGAGCTTTTAAAGGATAAGTCGGTTTCAACTTTAAAAGGTGTTTTTATTTGTTTTTTCATTGATTTTTAGTACAACTTGCAAGATGTACACACACACAGTTAATAATAACCAGTCAGGATTACACTCAGAATCCATTTGAGATCATCCTTGAGACTCGGAAAACATTCAAATATGGACCTATTGCAGGTGTACTCGTCACAAATACGGTCTCCACAAACAGCAGGAATATGAAACGTGTTCACATCTTTAGCTTGAAGGTGTAGTTGTTGTTCCTTTAAAATTCCCACAAAGAGAAAAGCGTTTATTTTAGTTTTAGATCAGTAGATAGACATGCATATCTCAGGATGAATCTGCAGGAAACACTGCAACAACCCATGTGCAGCTCGACACAAATAAAACATTCCAGAACTTATCTGATATTGTCATTTAAAGAAGAAATAAACTTCCACCTCCTTCGTAATAAAATAGTTTTTTAAAAAAAGCCAAAATCATTATAGTGGGAGGTGGGGTCTTAATGATCTGAGGTGATATTTTAGTGAAACTCATCCCCTAAATGAAGTCAGAATACACTTATTCTTTTAAGAAAAGAAAGAAAAAAAGCACGATAGCATCAGTACAAAGTCGGACACATCCTCTGTACCCTCAAATTTAGCTCCTTATTGTTTCATAGTGCAACATGAATATTGTTTTACAACAAAGATTAGTCCACTGTGCAGAAAATGCTTACATCTTAGTATTACGTTCCATTAGTGTAAGCACAATGTGTTAGTTTGCTCTCCTATAGGCTCTCTGCCATTTAATGCAACAACAGTTCAACCACAGGCAGCCTAATTACACTGAAAATACAGGAATTATTCAGAATAAATCTAAATATGCCGCATCATTTATTCTTTTTTTTTTTTAAACTAAACAAAAAAGGGCACCTAAATGCACATCAGCAAATCAAAACATGTACAAATCTGCAATACTTGGGTAGAATAGGCACTTGAATTGAAAACAGTTCAGCCAGCCCTCTGTTATCTTTGACGACATCACAAAGACGCGGCAGTTCACTTTTTCTTTGTTTGTTTGTTTTTTTGCTTTTTTAAGAAAGAATTTTCAACCAGATGACGGCAGAAACCCCAAGAAACAAACATTAGCCCTGATAACTCCAATAACTACAACAGACACGGCCAAGTCAGCCACACACAAGTTTCAGGTACGGAAGAACAAAAAAACTGGGACCAGGAAGCTCTAGTTTCCGAGTATAAAGTAGAAGCGTCTGCTACAGTATGGGAGGGAGACTCGCTCCAGGAGTAGGTATTTTCATTGTAAAATGTACCGCGTGGGAAACGTTGTAGTGCTTTTTATGACTTATTCTAACAAACAGAAAGGGTTCATCGGCCAGGTAGTAATGTGTTTCACACTACGACACAATAAATAAATAATAAATTAAAAAAAAGAAAAAAGATCGTCGTATAAATAAAACATTTTGTTAAATAATTCAAAAGGTAAAAAGAAGCAGGCGGTGCTAAAAATCATCAAACATGTGCTCCTGTTCACTGTTACAGTGTTTAAGGTCTTGTTCTGTTGACCGGTCGCTATGACAACACGGCAAAGTTCAGGCGGGGGTTGTGATCTTCAACCACAAATAACTGTCACCATGGAGAAAGTGATCAACTTGCACACCCAGAGAGAGCTGGGCTTTTTTTTTTTTCGTACAAGTGAAGGAGCACATACATAAAGCCACCTTCTAGCCTCCTTAAAAGCTGCAAACTGTGCATGTGTTGTGATTCTTAGTTGAGATGCTCTTGATTTAAAGTACCGTAACTTATATTTGTCGTGTAAGAACATTTGAGATAACAACAATCTACCAACACAAGTTAAATTAAATGGCTCCAGTTCATAAAAGCTAGAAACTACTTCACAGCTGCATGTTGGACAGAGAGGTGCTCCCGACTTTTCTGTGACTCCAACCATGAGAGCAGTTTGTAGCTGTCATGAAACACTAACAGATTCATTTTTCAGCCGCAAATAACAAACCGAAACCCGAGCGTGCGAGCCCTCTTACAGTCTGTGTCTGCGAGGTTCGGAGCGTGGCGGGGAAGGCGGCGGCGGCAGGGTGACGGTGGTCGGGGGCTCGGCTGCGTCGTCCATTGGCAGGACGAGGCGCGTGCCGCGGATGGCCACGTCGTGCTCCGCCAGGACGAGCTCGTGTTCCAGACCTTCGTTGAACTGTCCTTTCCCGGCGGTGGAGGAGCGCGTGGGGTTGATGGTGCGGGATCCGGACGCATCGGTGCTGACGGTGACGTCGGCGTACAGGGAGCTCACGTTGGCATCGTTGGAGATGATGTCGGAGTCGTCGTCGTGGAGCTGCCCTTCATTCTGGTGGGTGGAGAGGGCAAAAGGAAAAGAGGAAAGCGGGAGGAACTTCAGACGCTTCAAACAAAAAGATAAATCCAAAGCCACAGGAAGAAGAATTTCAAGGATTTTGAAATCCTCGTCACTGTTTGGGGTTTTTAAAGCAGTAGCACTTGAACTATAATGAACTGCGCTTTATGTCCAAACCTCATAGGCCTGCGGGCTGGTGAGGCATCGTGCCAGCGGTCCACAGCAAGCCGGCAGAGTAGCAGTGAGAGGCGGACCAGTGTGGGTCAGGAGGGGTTTCAGATAGCTGGAGAACAAGGTTCTGTCAAGGAATCAACCCTTTAAACAACCCACTTTCAGTTAAATAACCCGGTTAGGCAGAGATCCAGTCTAATGACTAATGGATGTGAACTTTAGCTTAAACTTTTCTTCACACTTAACTGCATTCCATGGCTTGCTGAGAAACATTTTGGGCAAAATTTTTAAACTACAGGAATAAAATTGAGACTTTGTAAACATAAAAAAATGTTGTGGCTACGTCTGTAAAACGTCAGTACAGACACAAAGGTATAGTGTTGAATAGCGCCCCCTTCTGTTTCAAGCTGAATAAAGCATCCACAGTTCAGAAGAGACAACTTAAGCTCCACGGCTCCAAGGATACTTGTGGTCAAAGTTATACCAGATCCTGAAGGGCCAGGCGCTCTCGTGTTTGGTGCTCCTCAGCTGCGAGCCATCCAACGCTGAGCTCTGTGAAGCAGGACATCGCACCTTTTAGTCTCCCTGCGTTTAAATCCCTTCATGTACTTGGACAAATGATTAATAACATCAGATAAAATATAGGACTTTCAGTTAGAAATAATCACTCACAGAGTGTTCTTGGTCAGAGTCCACGCCCACTCTGGAAAAGAAAATGTGCAATAGTTACCTAGCAACAGTCCAACATACGCACAGAGAGAGGCATGCAAAGGGATGTCCAGCCTTACGGTATGCTCATGAAAGACAGCATGGGCATGGTGCCCCCTCCACAGATCCACACAGTGAAGAAGACAATCAGCAGGGTGGTCGAAAACATCATTTGACGGGCATAAGTTGCTGTGTCTCTGATAGAGAGCGCAAAGGTCATGGCCCCGCGCAGACCTGGAAGAGACGGAGGACGAAACAGGAATTCTCTTACAGTCACTCTGAGGGGACGAGGCAGAGACTAAGGGGAAGTCTATAAGGATAAGGCAGGCCTTTTTCTGTGTTGTACATTTGATTTACAGTTAGATAAAAATAGGGGTTCCAGTTTTTCTCAAGAAAAGCGGCAAAATATGTTTTAAGTTAACTCCGTGTTTGTTCGCGGTCTGAGTGGTATTACGCAACAGTCCGAGTGAAAATCCAGCACCATTAAAGCTGGTAATATGACATGTAGAGAATGGTTCCCTTTTATGCCTCATTAAGATTGCGAAAACAAAAAAGAACAAAACAAGTTTGAGCACATATGTGGGGGATTTCTATCAAAAATACCCGGCCAACGCAGGGGCTGTTATTCACAACAAAGCTGTTTCTGAGCTGTGTGGGTCTGAAAAAGAAGACGACCTCTGCACCTGATCAGGGCTTTTTGGTTGTTGTTGGGTTTCACTTCACAGCTTATTAAAATGGATCCAGGATCCAGGTGAGGAGTGGCACGCTGGGTCTGGGTGCCAGCCTGAGAAACCCCACGGGATCCTCGTCTTTACTACGTACCTGCGAACATCATAACGTGCTGAAAATTCGATCTGATCTTGTTTTTGCGACCCAGGTTGAGCAGGAAGGACAGGGGGTAGATGTTTGCAGCTCTGCCCAGAAACACTGCCACCTTCACGGCACAGCAGAGTCAAGGACACAACCCACTCATATCATGACACAGTGCAGGCAGACAGAGGTGGAGTGGAAAATCACTGGAGGTGGATGGAGGCTTGGAAATACCATTTAATGGCTGACTAATCGTCCCTTTGAATGTGGCCTCAGTTTCCATTTGCTTGCACTGTTTCTGTAATGTCAGTCATTAAAGTGTTCCAGCAGCATTTCTGCAGTATATTAGTATCAGGACATAAGAACACTTTTTGAGTGCTGACGGCTCAGGAACAGCTTCAAACTCTGCGTGACTGAGAATAAAAGCAGAATTAAAAGCTGGCGACAGTTTGGAATAAGCCTCAATGTCAGTGCAATGTCTGGATTCGTGTCGCC
This sequence comes from Odontesthes bonariensis, assembly GCF_027942865.1. Taxonomy (NCBI): domain Eukaryota; kingdom Metazoa; phylum Chordata; class Actinopteri; order Atheriniformes; family Atherinopsidae; genus Odontesthes; species Odontesthes bonariensis. The sequence continues at coordinate 27,794,637 of NC_134521.1, forward strand.
ACAGCGTGAAGGATACAAAGGCTCCGATGATGAACAGCGGGTTGAAGACGTGGGACTGGAAGGAGAAGAGCGTCAGGCCCATGTAGGAGAAGATGAAGTTCTCTGCCAGGAAGTTCAGCAGCTCGAACAACTGACGGAAAAGAGAGAAGGTGACGACAACATGAGCTTCTCAGGAAGTGTCAGTGTGCCGGTTCCACTGGTTGAGCGTAGGTGCTCGGGTTGAAACAGAACCCCACCAAGCTTGACGGAGGAGTTGTTATACTTCTGTATTTATTTTGGTTTTATCAATGCATTGAAAAAAAAAAAAACAAACAAAAACTATGTCTGTTGTTGTGTTTTTTTCTGAACATTCTCGTTGCACCATCAGAAAAAGATTTGAAAAGATTTTCCACGTAAAAACTACCTGTGATGCGTGCTTGGTATTTAGCTTAGCTTATTATAACCTTGTGGTGTCCTCATATAACCAGACATCTATCTGAATGATATCCGAGTCAACTATTAACCACATGTGCGCTTGTTTGTCGGCAAACAACACTCCTAAAGGAACAGTATTGCTTGTAATATCTTACCCTGCTCCTGTAATTACTCTTAAACTGTTCAATATTTGGTCCTAATGGGCCTTTGTGTCGGTGCTTCTAAAAACCTCTATGAGGTCAAACATGCAGCCGCAAGACCCAGCAGCTCTCAAGACACTAATGATAGCACCTAATGATTTCTAAGAACCATCTGCAGCGTGATCATAATCAACATCCTCTCTTCTGGGTATTTGCTACTGAAGCGTATCAGTCGTAATTCTATTTTTTCTTTGCGTCCGTTTGCAACTACGGCACTTTGTAAACTAGATTCTTTTAAATGGCAGAGGGTCTTTAACGTCCCACAAACAGGTGGGATGCTTGCTGCATTGGTTTGGACTAAATGTATTGATTGCTGGGGAGTAGAGCGGCTTAAAAAGATGGAGGAAACTGACATGTTTTCCCTTCCGTGCTTTACCTGTTTGGTCCTGTCTTGAGATTCACGGGAGAGATTGTTGTAGGTGTAGTGAGCCTGAGTGATCCCACAGAACAGCACCGCCACCACACCTGTAAAACAAAACGCACAGTAATCTCACCTCCACCTCGAGAGGAACACTGACGCTAGAGGAGGGATTCAAAGCATTTATACAACTGCACTAAAGGGCGAGTCTGGTATTACGTTGTGATTGTATTATTGTATTAAATCCCATCAAAAGTTATTTATCAGAATTATTCATTTTCACGTGCTGTGATCCATCAGCCACCGCTGCTGCACCGGTTGGCATGTTTTCCCTTCATTTCCCCCCACACTGCAGTACCAAATGTGTACCAGCTGACTCACTGTTGCAGTTTAAGTTGTGTTGTATGAACCGTGACGACTTTCAAATCAATTTTAAGAAAATACTGAGCATTTTGTGACTTTATGTGTCTTTATTTTTGTCTTCTTGAAGAACCGAGGAGAGCCGGAGAACGGGCAGATGGAACAGCACACCTTTGGTTTTGCTCTTTCTTTGGTTCAAATGTATTCTGGTTTTCTTTGATGCAAAAAAATGGATATATGGTCTATTTAAGATTGTGATCTCAAGTTTATCAACCACACTGCGATTAACCAGTATTACTAGTGTCTAGAGGATCTGTGTTGGGTGATCTAATCTGGCCTTGTTGTGCATGTCTCACCCTTCCTCTGTGTATTTACAACTTCTGCTAACACCATGCAGGTGCTTGAAAAAAGGTCCCAGTAAATATAAACACGCATGTCAACAGCCTAACTCTAAAGTGGAAAAACTACTGCTGTTTGAGCTGCATGCACGTGTCCTGGCTGCAGGTTCACCTGTAAAACCACAAGCCTCAGCCAGCAGAAAGGTGCTCCAGGACATCAGGAAAAACAGAGCCGTCTCCAGCAAAGGAAAGTCCCGCAGCTTTGTAAACTTAGTCACGTGAGGAGGGGTGAAAGTTAAGGAACAAAGCCAGGCGTGGCAAAAGAACAAGGACACAGTTCTGGTTACAACGGTTAAACGTGGCTGAATCATCAGATAAAAGGATATAAAAGCGGTCATAACTCCAGTAGCCACTCCGAGAGCAAAAGCTCCACTGAACACACCCAGGAAGATACCAAAGGATTTCAGCAAAGCCATGGCCTCAAAGCTGTGGCTGTTGTCCCCTGCAGGCTGATACCCCACAATGGAGCTAAGGGCAAGTAGAGTACACAGAAACATTTACATGAAAAAAATGGAAGCGGGCTCTCACTAAGAATTCAGGAAGGGAAAGTGCTCCAATGTCAAACACATGCTCTCTTTTTGTCAAAAACAGAAAGAGTGTCAGGCATCAAACCAAACCAGCAGCAACAAATCAAAAGTTAAAGGATTTCTGTGATGCTTCAAACCAGTTCCCAAGACAGACCTGGTGCCACCTGGACTGGAGGGGGCTTTTACTGGAATTAAAAGGGAGGCAACATTGCATGCTGAAGTTTGACTGGATCGCTCAACCTCGTTTGGTTCAAATTTGACCGCAGCAGGCACAGATTGGCAATAACCTTAATCCAGAAGAAATGTCAAATGTAATATTTTTTTTTATCATATGCAGGGTCTACAAAGCATAAGGACAACTGAAAACATTACAAAGGAGGCATAACAAAGAGCTGCGGTTGCTGAGGGATGTAGGGGAGGGCAGTGATGGTCCAAGTGGGAGGTGATTCAAGGCTACAATCTAAATAAGAGATCTGCATCACATCAGCTGAAAGGTTCTAATGCTTTAACAGCAGCAAATCCACACTGTTCAGCCACCCGTGCACCCACCCACCCACCCACCGAGGGGCAAATGTCAGGTTTTGTCCCAGCCATTCCTCATCCCCCCCGGACCAGACTGAGCTATTCTCTCCTGAGGAGCGAACAGCTCCAGCCCCCTGTCGGCCCTGCTTTTCCAAGCGGAGTAGGACACTACATACATACGTACGTACAGGCAGACGGTGAATGACACAGATGGGTGGAGAGAGGCGAGCAGTGAAATGACAGGGATTGGTGTTAGTATGGTTATTTCCACTCACAGACACTGCTGTAAAGATAAACTGCACAAAAACATTGAACTCCTTCAAGAGGCAAAGGTACAGAAACAGCGGCTGAATGCGCAGCTGATACTTACGAGGAGAGGACGATGGCCACGGCATCGTTGAGAACACTCTCCCCGAACAGTAAAGCGTACAGGTCCACGTCTACCTTCAGCTCATTGAAGATGGCCAGCACCGTGACTGAGACACAGAGATGGACAGGTGGACAGAAAACCCTCAGACAGACTGTCAAACGGTCCGAGTTATTCCACAAAATCTGGAAACCGTGTTTGTGTACATGTTTAATTATGGGAATCACATTGCTGCCTTGTTTTAATATCGCATACGGTGTGCTTGAGGCTCTCATGGCACTCTGTTACCTGGGTCTGTTGCTGAGACGATGGCCCCAAAGAAAAGGCAGTCGGTGAAGTAAAAATCCCCCCCAAGCTGACCCACAACTTTCATGAAGGACACAAAGCCATACATGATGAGCCTGAAAGAAGGAAACAGGCGGACAAGGCATTAGAGACACTGGCGCCTCTTTCCCATTCAACAAGCTTGCTTCAACCTGGCGCTGCACGCCCTTGTATTAGGCTGGAAGGCATAAAAACAAAGAATAAATCAAGAACAATAATCAAATGTGAAGGTACTGTCAGACATAGCCAACTGACTTACCCAATAACAAAGCAGGATATAACTGTTCCTATGAAGGCGTAGGCCAGGATGGAGCCAATGTTTCTAAAAAAATGCCTCTGAGGCAGGTTAGAAGAAGCTCGTTAAAACAGAAGCTGGAGAGAAACATCAGAAAAAATGCCAGAAGGTGAAAACCACACGCAAAATATTTGACCCCCTCTGTCTCCATATACCAGGAAAGTCGCACAAACAACAATTAAACTTGCTTTTAACAGATGCAATCTTTACTTCATGAATCATTTGGAAACTCTTACCCTTTTCAGACTGTAACCTGCATGGAAGATGATGGGAGGCAGCAAAATGTTGAAAAACACTTCCGGGTCAAAGGTCACCTGTAGGCGGCAGCAAGCCATAAATTAGTCATGGGCTTGTTTGATTGCATTACCCGCCCACTAAACACCATTCCAGCTGAACATTAGAGGGCTTTCTGTGCAATGTTGATTTTAGAGTATAGTATGGTACAGCCTACGGTCACCAATACAAAGCCACATCTGCTCTATCACAGAGTTAAAAAGCAAAATGTTACAGGTGAATAAACCAGACACAGTTTCCTGTCAACTCTGTGAAAGATTTCTACGTGCGCCCTCCTCCACTCAGCCCTCCATCCGATCATCCTCTTGCCTTTCGCAGCATCTCGTCGTCCTGCACCTGGTGGCCCTTGCCCCGGCTGACTTCCCCCCTCAGCGTGTACTCGTAGAAGCGTCCGCTGACGTTGACCAGCAAAGTGGCGGGACTGGCGTTGACGGCACAACTGAGGATCACGTCGGTCAAGCTCTGCGGCACATGGATGCCGAACCGCAGGATCACACCCACCAACAGGCCTTTAGGGGGAGGGGGGGAGAAGGTTTGAAGGCAGAGACACAAAACCCCAACGATGTCTGATTTCACACATCTCAAGCCTCACAACTTGAGTGGATGGGTGTCACCTAATACAACATTGTATTGGAGATTCTCAGACTCTGCAGCCTTGTGATCGACACATTGCTAACAACCCGAACTGAATGAGAGTACCTAAAGAGGTACGTTAGTTATTGGATAAAACAGACTGCAGCTTAAAAAAAAAAAAAAAAAAAAAAGTCTTTTATGGTCTGTGAATATTTAATTATGAATTAGAAAAATTAACAGCATCCATAACTAGACACCGGTCACATTTTTCTTTTCCATAGATAACCTGTTAGAAATTATACGGATTTTTAGGGTTTTTTAAGGGCTCATGAATCTAAACACAATGTGCCGTCTGAAGCAGCTCGTGTGTGTGCTGACACATATATAGGTGTCGAAATGAATGTACAAATGGAAGTGACCAAAACAGCACAATTCAAATCAGATTGAGATTTGAACTGAACCGCTGGTGTGTTCAACACACTTTAATTAGGTTTGGACCTTATAAAGATCAATTATCACCTGGCGCATTTCAATTATCCTACAAAAAGAAAGTTTCACTGCTATGAAAGAAGGCTGATTTTTCAGTTTCACCTTGGCAGCTGTCAGAGAAGAGACCCCAAAATGAAAATGTTTTTGAGTTAGCCTTTTATAGGTATAGCACGTGCAACATCGAATTGTACGACACCAGAGCACGTACATTACTGCATGTGAAACATGTACATGTGAGAGTTAAGTGTTTAATTGGCTTACTGGTTATGTTTAAGGAGCTAACGGGCAGCGTCACAGACAGCTAGCATTAACGCCAATTGATTGACATGACCGTTAGCTACCGTTAACGTTCTTACCATAAATCATGGCAAGTCCGGTTTCGTGCAAGAACCTAAATCGCCGGTGCTTGAAAAGCCATATCGTTAAAATGGTGAGTGTTAGTAGCATGATGAATATGAGCAGATTGGCACTGTCCTGTCGGTGGCTTTCCTCAGCCATCCTCTCAGTAACGACGTTATCGAACGCATTGCTGTCGCCTTGGCTCCCGACGAGCTGGACTGACAGCAGAAAAGGCAGCAGAAGGAGCGCTTTCGACGGTTTTACACCAAGAGAGCGTCTCGGTGTGAATTCCATTGCGGCTTTGAGAGAGAAAGTCACATTTGACGTTTAAGGTACTGTTGACTGAGCTGAGAAACCGCCTACTCCAACGCAGACGACAGCTCCTTCCGCACTCTTTATCAAAACAATGTGACTTCCGGTTCTTCAAAATAAACGTCAAGTCAAAACAAGTTGACGCTCTGGGACCAACAGCGTCCCCTCGTGGTGCCAGAGGGAGGCTAAAAATGCACAGTGGTAAAAGGGAACGTCAGGTGGCCGCGACATTCAAGACCCAACAATATGTCAGGAAATTCGGAAACATTTCACACGGCACGACAGCACAAAGTATAACACAGCAGAAGCAGAAATATGGAAGCACAACATTGTAGAAGACGAAAAAAACGAGAAAGTGTGGCATTCTAAAACATGTTAATTATGTGTTATCTGGTTTTTTTTCACTTCTTTTTTTTTTTTAGTCATAACTGAATATAACGCAATTTGTCAACAACTCCTTCTTGTCAAATTCTCTTTTAGTTTCTCAAACAGAACACAGGAACTCTTTCTTTCACACGGCCAGAATCACATTTACACCAAAGCCTGACGTGTGTGGCAAAGCTGCTTAGCGGTGCTTATGCTCCGTGGGTCTAAATTCAGACTCTCGCTCTGATATTTTGATGCCTTCACTCTGTAAATACAAGAAAATGAAGACCTACTGCACTTTCTTCAATTCATCGCACATTTGAGGATCAAACAGTCATGCTGGAAAGAAATTAATTTTACAAATTGGGTGAAAGTCAAACATTTTATGGACAAATGTACCTATAGCTTTGTTTTTCTTCAAATATTTGATAACGTTCTCTTGATCTTTGTTTAAAAGTTTCCTTATTATCATTGTATGGACTATTACTAGTATTAAAAACAGCTATACAGATACATATATATATATACATGTATATAGCAGTATAACAGTCATTTTAAGTAAGTGTTACATTTGAACATGTATTTTTTCACACATGATACTGAGACATTGCTTCCAAATCAGATTTCAGCGAATGCGTGACAGATAAGAGATGTGAGGAACAGTGCCTCTTCCTTTTTTGAGCTGTAAGACCGCAGTTTGGTGGTGTTTTTTTGCATTTTACATGTACACACAAAAACCCCTGACCGATTCTCTGGAAATGAAGATCAACTGATAACCAACAGAGCCATTAGAGATGCAGCCTGTTAAACTTTTGTCACAAATGTGCAGGCTGACTGCATAAAAAAAAAAAAAAAAGATCTGATACACTAACTCCACTGGTAATAATGATAATTCATAAAAGACAACAAGCAGGTTTGTTTGTATGTTGGGGCTAATTATGCACTGAAAGCCGCTGTTCTATTCTGATTTCGCAATTTTCCCCCTCACATATGGTCCCACCCAGGGCTGTAGTCAAGACCACCTTTGTCGAGTCCAAGACAAGTCCAAGACCAGGACCGGTCGAGACCAAGTCAAGACCGAGTCCAAATAGGTTCAAGTCCAAGACAAGACCGAGTCCAAAAGATTCAAGTCCGAGTCAAGACCGAGTCTAAGACAGAAAAGAACAAGTTGTATGCATGACAGTATAAAGTCAATCATTTTGGGTTATTATTTGTTGATCTAAAAGCAAAAATAGTGTCACAACACCCAGGATTTGTAAGTATAACCATTCCCCTAGATATCACATAATCTAATCTAAAGAAAAAAGAATGATATAAGGTGATACCTATAGTTACAACTGATACAAACACCAATCCACTAATATTACCACTGCTAGGTACTAGTACTGAGCATTTGAGCAACTAAATTACAATATAGCTTCACTCCAGACATAGACAAGAATGACCAGTATTACCAGTGTACTCCTATGGTTGGTTTATGGTCGAGACCAAGAACCATATTTGGCAAGACCAGTGGCCGAGACCGAGACAAGTCCAGGTCAAATACCAGCGAGTCCGAGACAAGTCCGAGACCATAAAAAAACGGTCTCGAGTCCGGACTCGAGTCCAAGACCGGACTTGAGTACTACAGCCCTGGTCCCACCACAGCATTTCAGACACGTTGCATCATTGCAACATCTTGATTTTTTTCTATTTTTCAAACATTCTGTTGTTTTCAATCATTCTCCTGTTGTATGATCCACTTTCAGCAAAGCTGTAGCTGTCAGACAGGCGGTCTCACATTTGAGAAGATTGAGGAGTTTGTGGTTGACTGAATGACTGCAAGGTGCCCAGGTCCTGTGGCTGCAGAACAAGCCCACATCATCAGCCCTCCACCACCGTGCTTGACAGCTGGTATGAGATGTTTGTGCTTTCTTGCTGAGTTTGATTTCCATCAAATGGGACACTCTGGATTCATTAATTCATCTGTCCAAAGAACATTGTTCCAGAAGTGTTTTGGATTGTTCAGATGCAAGCTGAGTTGTGCCACCATGTTCTTTCTTTTCAGAGGGAAGAGGCTTTCTCCTGGCAACGCTTTAAACACATGCCATACTCACTCAGTGTATTGTCAGAAACTGTAACGTTTAACACAGTAACTGAGGCCTGTAGAGTCTGAGATGTAGCTTTTAGGTGTTTTGCAGCTTCTCTGAGCATTGCGCAGACTGTCCTTTGAGTGAACTTGCTCGGACTTTCATTCCTGGGAAGACTGGCGACTGTACTAAAGTTTTGCACTTACGAATAATCTCTCTTGTTGTAGATTGATTCATTTCAATTAAGTTTTTTTTAAAGGTACCATTACTAACTCCTCCCAGATTGATGGGCAGCAACAATTGCTTCTCTAAGATCATTGCTGATGTCTTTCCTCCTCAGCATCGTGTTAACACACACCTGAATACTGACAGAACCTCTGCTTTCATAGAGGAGCTCACATTCGCTGATGTTCAACAAATCCAAAACACACCAATAAAGTGTATATTCTTTAGCTTACTTTAACAAAGAATTATACATAAATATTATGTTGAACCAGATTATTTTAGTGCTGTTTATGAAAACAGAGGTGGTCAGAGAGTCTTTAATCATCAGTAAAGACTTCACAATGTGTCCGTTTGTTGTGATGCACGGATGATATACCGCAGCACATTAAAGGCCCCACTTCAGATATAACTATGCAGTCTCTCTAACTCTCTTTTTGAAATGGCTTCCTGTGACAGGAAACCCACAAAATTCAGTTTTAAGTGGCACAGACGGAAAGTGACATGGTAGAGATCACATGATGCACACACACACACACAAGGCAACCTGCAATGTTCAACATTTTTATCCTGCTTTGAATTTTTGAAATAAATAACAAAGCATTTTTCCAAATATTCAATAAATTTGACAGTTGAATCATGAATCTGTTTTATGATGTGTTGAAAGGAAGTCCTGTCTATTCCATCCTGACTTAAAGGAGAAAACAGAGGGGAGGGAGCAACCAGCTGGGATCAACATGTAACATCTCAGATCTTTAATGTTGTTCAGACAATGTTTTTAAGTGTAAATGTGTAGAAGTAATAACATCTCAAGTTCAGGAGATTAAACACTGGTCATTTAAATGAGCCGACTATTTCTTTGCCATCATTTCATACGTTTCTGTTAACAGGAAGCGAAACCCACGCTGGTGACGTGGTCATATGTGCAGCACAGCGACAGTCAGTCAAACAATTCGACCTGCGCCCATGCTGAACGCATCCTGTTTCTCTGCGCCATGATGCCGACTCGACTGCTTCTGTTTGTCTGTCTGACAGGACATGTGCTGGCCAAAAAAACGCCTGGTAAGAGCATTTAAGCGCTTTCTATCCAAATCTCTAAATCATAAGCTTTATAAGATATTAAAGATGTATTTTATATTCAGTTTGGATGTGTGATGGACTGTCATTAGATCTGCTGAATGACTTTTGGCACATTAAATCATAATGATCTGAAGCTTCTGTCAGTACCAGTTCTTTTTTGAATGTATACTTTACTATCTACATTACATACAAATGATTGAATTTTGTATGATTTCAACTATACGTTTCCTAAAAACTAAAAGCAACATTTGGCAGGGGAGGGGACACAAAATGCCTGAGATATGATCAGGTCTTACTCATCATCGTTCTAAAACTAAATCAACCAGTTCACGACCGAGCCTTAGTTCCTCAGTTCTGTGTATTTTTTTTATTTTTGTAAATTCCCTGTCACGTCACTTCTCCCTTTGATGTGTGCATGTGTGTGTGATGACAGCGTTGCTCTCTGCCATTAGTTAAGGTCCTTATAGTGTTTGATAGAATTCAAACACCAAAATATACTGCATCACTTCACGTTACAAGCAATTAGTTTCCTTTGAAGTTTACGTGGAAGTTAACCAGACATTTACATTTACTATTTCAGGGACACTTTCAGTAAGAACTGAGCGCGACAAAAAGTCCGGACACCACTCTAACTGAAATTTAATATTTTACTTTTCAGTGCTTCGAATATCCACCTTTTTTCTTGTGGTACACGTATGTCACAACTCTTTTTTTCCCCCATCCGCCCTTTTCCAGTGGACTTGTGTCGCTCTACCTGTCAAACCCCAAAAACGTTCTACTGGATTCAAGTGTGGCAATGTACCTGCCCACATCCGAGCTTGAATTTTTTTCCCATCTCTGTTCAGTTTGGCTGGGGGTGTGCTTTCGGTCATCATTATATTCCTCTTTGGTAAAATGTCCTCCTTGACAGCTTGTATTTTGGAGTATTCACAGGCATTTGTGGTGTCATAAATGTCATCTCCTCAAACACAAATGCAGCCCAGATCACAACACTCCCACATCTGTGCTGCATTGTCAGGACTTATTTCTTTTTAGCTCACTGAAACACTTGGCCTTGGTTGTAGCTTAGTCTGTGGAGGGCTGGGATTAGTGGAATTATAGCTTGTTATTTCATAGTCCATGATTAATGCGTCTCCACTGATTTTAAGTTGGCTGATGGTATTCCTGTCTTCATTTATTTTTGCACAGTCAAATTTTTCAGGCCCACGGGCAACTGTTTCCATGTGAAGACATTTTGCAGACATACAAATAGACACAGTTTTGTTTCTGTGGGTTTAATCTCTGTGGTCTCTATTTTGAAATTTTGAAAAGTGTTTGTTAATAGGAAAAAATATCATCCATATAAATATAGGATTAATGTTGTTATTAAGAGGGTGGACAATTTTCAGTAATTTGAGGGACATTGCAAAGAGCTGCAGTCCCTTCTGTTTTATATCTGCAAGCACAACTATCTGTTTGTTTGATACCGTTCTCTCCTGTGTTTCTGACAGATGTGGAGTGTTTGGTGGTACATCTGGAATATGTTTCCTGTTCCTGGAAAGGGCAGGGGACTCCAGAGGTCAATTACACCTTCTCCAGCTGGTAAGTAACTGATCACAACAGCAGTAGCATAACTTTAACCAGACAACTGATTCCATACTGTCATCTGTTTCTAATTACAAAATACTGATGTCTGGCAGGGGCCTGACGGGTCCCTGCTTGGTTCTGTATCCTGGGATTTCTTTTTCTCAACATAAGATAACTGCTTGACTCTGATTGGCTGTGCATGCTTTGTGGTTGATGATGTCATTACTTGTGTGCTTTTCAGTGGTTTCTGCATGAACATCAACCCACGGTTTTATTAAGAAAAAGAGTGTGTCATAACTAGAATAAAGGTTGAGGGATTAAAAGGAAATGTGGTCTTTGTTACCTGTTTGGCAACTCCCAATAACCAATACTCCCGCTGCAGATTATGAGATTATCAATTCATATGTGCGCCTGATAAGGGGCATAGCTTGGTTTGTGTGAGTAACAGGATAATGATTTATTTGCAGGTTCAGCGGTAATCCTGTCAGGAACTGCACTGACTACCTGTCAGAGAACAGCATGAACACTGGATGTAACCAGCCCTACACAAAAGCCCAAAGATTCAACACATTTTATACTGTACTGACACACGGCAATGAGAAGTTTGAAAAGGAGCATGACCTCAAATCAAGAGGTATGCACCTTTACCTGAGTGGAATGCAACATTATGCTGTACCATTCAAGTAATGAAGAACTTAACGAAGGAAAGATGATTTGATTTGACTTGACACGAGACAGATTTTATCATCTAACTTACAGTTAGAATCTTTTACTAAGGATGAACAATGCTGCTATTTTGACATTTAAAAAGAAGTATAAAAGTATGCAATTATCTAATTTCCTGTCACTAAATGTCTGTGTTGTCACCAGTCAAGTTAAATCCACCAAACAACCTGACTGTCCAAAATGGATCTGACTTTAACCTGTGGTTTTACTGGAACCAGACTTTTCAAAATTGTGTGGAGAGTGAAGTTCGCTACAGAACAAAAAGCTCGAATTGGGAGGTCTGTAAAAAAAGAGAAAAAAAAGTATAATTGCATCAATCTCTTGTCCTTCTATTCATATTTGTCTTTTTTTCTTATCTTAACTCTGCTTTACTTTCCAGACCTCCCCAGTTTTCACTGGGAAGCAGAAATACTGCATCAACCTACCCTCAAGCACCTCCAGATATGAGCTGCAAGTGCGGAGCAGAGTGAGCAGCTCCTGTGGAAAGTCCATATTCTGGAGCGACTGGAGCCAACCTGTGGTGTGGGGATCCAACAATGGCACAGGTAAGACTGCTGTGTAAAAGGTTCAGAAGTTTCCTGAAATATTTACATATCTACAAAAAGATTTCTCCTTTTATCTCTCGCAGACACAGATCAAATAAAGGATTCAATGCCCGTGTGGACACCAGTGCTATATGTGGTTGGTGGCATCACCCTCATCCTCCTGGTTACCATGTTACTGCACAATGAAAGGTGGGTACCATCATGGTTTTGGGTATTGACATCAATTTTTTAAAATCTTTTCTTTATTTTCTGTCACTTTTCTTGTGTGTCTTGTCTTTTTGTGTGTTATTTCTGCCATCCCTCACTTTAGTGAGAACATAATTTATCAACTCACAGTTAAAAGTTTCAGTTTGATAATTTGTGCAAAGAGTGAGGTCAAGAGCTGGAGCACGAAGACAACCAAAAGTCACGTCATCCCTTCCAAAACACAAGCTAACTTAACAACAGAGGTGAGGAGAGAAAGCTCTTGTTGGTGTGATTATCTGAAGGGAAAATGTCTCTGTCTCCCGTACAGGCTCAGAATCATCCTCATCCCTGTGGTCCCCAAGCCATCCCTGAGCTCTCATGACTTTGAGGTTAGTAGCATCCGGAGCTTTCTTGCAGAGTTCTCCAGTCGCACAAAAGATTTGTATGTATTTGTCATTTTATAGACAACTAGCCAGGCAAGCAGCTCTGTGAGACTGGGATGATAGTATCAGCATCATGCTGACAGGCTCACACCGACACTGATGCTAAATCTTAGTTTAGCGTGTTCACATGCAAGGGTTGCTTGATTTTGCTCTATTTTGCCCAATTTTTTTGTCTTGATACTGAAGTTTGGGATCTCTCAAGTGTTTACAAGTTAACCTAAATAGGAGCGAAAGAATGTCTGCACCACATTTTCCTGACAATCCGTTCCGTTGATAGATTTCATTCAAAATGTGTGAACTTCATGGTTGGCTCAAGAATAGAGCTCAAACGATCACAAAGTCAGTGGCTCATGTTATCTGGAAACTCTGAATGACAAATGCAACGTCATCAGTTCGGCAGTTGTTGAGGAGTCTCAGTGTCAGCAGCTGCCAAACTGAGACTTTAGACCGAAGAGGGGAAGCAGCGAAATGAATCACGGCTAAAAACTACAAGTACAACAAAAATAAAATTCCTCTTTGGTCCACTTAGTGACGAACAATCTCATGAGGTGATTGATAATCTTTTCTTTCCCCTTTTTCTCAAAAGTTTCAATTCTCCAAAGGCCTGAAAGAGGGTTTCAAAGCTAACTACAATGAGCGAGCCTGCCCCGTGCGCGAGTACACGTACGTCTCCCGGTCTGAGAGCGAGAGCTCGGACAGCTCCGGCCTTTCTGTTGCCACCAACCAAACCGATTGCTCCGTCTCCATCGCTGTGAATGAACCAGAGGATCTGTCTGTGCCCTTTACCTCCTCCACAGCCTCACCTGAAGAGAAACAGCAGATCACTGTTTAAGTCAGAATTGGGTTGGTCTAAACTAAATGATCCAGACTTTCATATCCTAACACTTATCCAACTCAACTGGGAGGATAGGAAACATGTTAACGACCTGTGGTCAAAGTTCCAGTTGGGAAGAACCAAGATATTTGAAATATTTGAAAGCAACGAGTTAAAAAGAGAATTAGAGTGGGTACAGATTTCAAAGGTTAAAATCATCATTTTAGGAATTTTCTGAAGCCACTGCTGACATTAGTTCTACCTTAGCTTTCTCACTTTATCAGTGTTCTGCTTAATTCAACTCAATCATACACCAAACGTTTTTCATGTTTATCTGAAATAAACAAAACTTATTTTAATCAGTCATTTGAGGTGAGTGCAGATAAAAGCAACATAATAAGGACCGCCAAAGAGCTAATGAATCTGTTGCATGTTTTTTGGTCACAGTCACATTAAAAAAAAAAAAAAAAGGATTTAAAAAAAACCTCTAAAAATATGTATCAGTGACGCAAGACATTTAACCAGTGGTTAAAAGATGAAGAGGCGTAACCCTCTTAGCCAGTAATGAAGCAGAATGTGAGGCCTTGCTTGTGAAAGAAAGCTGTGACCTTTGCAGGGGCAGCCCCAAAGAGAGATGTGTGGGAAGGTACTATTATTCTATCTCACTATTACGATAGGGACCTCAAAAATGCCTTTCCCAAAACGAATAGACCGGCTAAGACTAAGACTGGCTGGGCCTTGGTGGCGCTGTAAACGTGTTGGACTGATAGTTCGATATATATTCCTGCAAGTGTATTATTTGAACTGTGTAAGTGGTGTAATACTTTCAATTGTAAATGGCATTTTGTGATACAAAGAGAGGATGTATGAATCCATTCTAGGCAACAGTGCCTTTTTTTTTTTTTTTTATGTCCAATGAGGGTAGATTAAAACTATGGCTTTAAAGTGTAGATTTTAGATGTGTCACCCTCTGTGTTGGGGGTCTAAAGCAGGCCTGTTATTGATAACTTGATGAACTTTGAGTAAAATGTCCCCTTGACAGGAAAGGTCAGTTGTTCACCAGTGTGTACACTTTTTATATATTTAACCAGCGTATCTTCAAAAAAATGATTATTTTGTTTTGTAACATTGTAATAACTACAGTTATTGATTATGATAGCTTGTTGTATCCAAATATTTTTAACCAAATACTGTAGTGTTAAAGTGACAGTATGTTTCTTTTCTTTCTTTGGTATTCACGTAGTATTATATGTTCTATGTTATAGTATTATATATTATAGTATGTTAGCTATAATTCCTTCCAATTAGGCATCAGGTATCAAAAGCTTGTAACTTCTAAACTTTGAGCTTGTTAAAAGAGTCATTCACCAATGTCTTGAAGGAAAATCGAGTAAAATACTGATGGGAACAAAAAAAAACAAACACCTATAGACATAAACAAAGTTCTATTTTTGTGCCAATGGGTTTGCTAAAGCTATATAACCTTTAATTACGTGTCGTATTCCTCCTACATGGTGACTCTGGTCTTTAGGATTACCAGAGAAGACTGGACCGAAATTTCTATTTTTAACTGTTGACTTAATGGCTTATCAGAACACCTGAGTGTTTTATTTTGCATTGGTAAAACCATGAAAAACTACCTGTCTTCATAGAATGCAATACAACAATGTAATACCTATATAATGATGTTTATCATGTTATGATATTAATACTTATACATATTATGCAATTATTCTATCCCAACATCATAATCTGTTTCTACCTGTTTGGTTCGTTTGAATGTTTCTGTAACCATCTTCTACCTTTGGTGTTAGTGTCCTTTTTCTGTGAATATCATTGCTGATCCAGCTGTGCAATGTTTGCTGTAGAGTTGCTTTTTCCATTTTTCTTTAATAAATTGGTCTATTTCCATAATCAAAGTTCAATCAGATTAATTTCACAACACAACAGGCCTCTGAGTCACAGGCTTGTCTAAGACACGAGACAAGAGAAGACGCCAAACCTTGAAGCATTCAGATTGGCTATGACAGTCAGTTTGTCCCTCTTCTTGCAGATGATGTATCATTTCAAGTTATTACTGTCTGTTTTATGTATTTCATTGATGGTTTTTATCCCATCTCGCTCATTTTATGTCTCATTCAGATGGGGCGTGGGGTGAGGGCAGTTGGGACCAAAACAATTTCATTTTTGAAAGTCTTTTTTTTTGTTTGTTTTTGTGGTTGGTTTGTCTCTGTTCAATTACTTTGTGCCCCATTTGTGTTATTCTACTAATATTTGTGGTAATTTTACATCTTGATCTGGCTGTGCCTCCTCTCTGGGATTATTTTGGGCATAAAACCAGGGAAGCCTTCTCATCTGAACCTGCATTCAACTGCAGCGGCTAATATTAGTCCAGCCTGTCCCGTGCAGTTATCTCGTTGTCCGTTAGGGGGAGTGCAGAGTGTCCCGCACAGTACGGAACAGAGTCAACGTATTTTCCAGATTCAAGAAGGGTAGGGCGCAGGGCGGCTGGCCCCCGCAAGAACAGAGCTACTTCCCCAGCTGAACCGATCAGCTATCGCAGCCAATTGATGTCTTCAGATGAGATCTAAGACTTCACTGTGTACTTAGTTGGTTTGACGTTAATTATCCGTTGGTCATTCAAAAATCACAGTCCGACAAAATGACAGATCCTGTGGTTGCTGACACTCGCCGGTTGAATTCCAAGCCCCAGGACCTGACGGATGCTTACGGCCCCCCAAGCAATTTTCTCGAAATAGACGTTTACAATCCACAGATCGTTGGAGTTGGACGGACCCGTTACACAACTTACGAGGTTCGCATGAGGGTAAGTGTTGAACCGTTCATTAAAATACCTTGTTGCAGAATGAGTTTTATCCGCTAAGCTAACTGGTCATTACAGTGTTGTTGCTAGCCAGATAGCATGTTTAGCCACTACGTTGAAGTCAAGGTAGAAGCGGCTGTGACGTCGACATTAGGCGCCTACAGCGGCTTAAGATGGCGCGGGAGTAAAACTCAAGAGCCGAGGATTGGCAGCGGCCTGTTTTCTTTTTTTGGTTTCTGAGTGATTTATGCAGGGCTGGTTAGTAGAACTTTCTTGAATGTGAATTATGGGAGCAGACTTTAAATTTCAAGCCAGTCCACTCGAGTAGAGTTAACGTAGTTAAGAGTCTTTTAAAGTCACTGATATTTATTTGCCTAGCTTGAATTCATTTCGGTGAAACGGCTTCTTTGAAAAGGAAGACGAAGAAGTTCAAGCAAACACCGAGAAGCTAACCGCTAACACAGGTGGACACTTGATAGTACTGTCAGCAAAAAGACACATTTAAACATTGTCTGATTACCTTAAGTACCTAAGTAACGATGTTAAATAAACCACAGGTAACTAACTTTTATTTGTTTTGACCGTGTTAAACGTGAAAAAATATAAGAAAATGTCAGGCATGAAAACGCTGTTTTACATGAAAAAGATCAAATTGGAGGTGAAACAGAATCAATCTGTTAATTATTAAAGGGCTTTGTTATTGTTGTATCGATAGACCACGAGTTATATCTGCAGTAGCCGA
The DNA here is from genome assembly GCF_027942865.1 of Odontesthes bonariensis. NCBI lineage: Eukaryota > Metazoa > Chordata > Actinopteri > Atheriniformes > Atherinopsidae > Odontesthes > Odontesthes bonariensis. The sequence goes on from NC_134521.1 coordinate 27,811,992, forward strand.
AGTAGCATTGTAAATGTAACTTCCTCTGAAAATCTCTGAAAGTGAGAGATAGAAAATCTCTGACGAAGCACATTTTTAAGACTGTTTTCTCGGAAAGTTGATGCTGACACTGTACAGACACAATCATTGCGTAATAGCAACTTCCCAGGAGTGTCTTTCTTAATTTACTGGTGTGACACTTCACTGTTCCCACCACTTGAATAATTTCTTTAAGCCAAACTGTCATAGATCCATTTTCTGGTGTTCAAGCACTGTTGATATAAGCAAATTAAACACAAAGTCATGACAGCCTGCACTGGTAATCAATGCATTTTATTACATCCCACTGGCTGTGCATCTGCACCTGGTAGTCACTGGAAAGTCATTCAAAGGGTCACATGTTCTGTCAGGACTTAAAAAACACAGGGCTATAACCAAACAAATGAATCGATCGATACCAGCTGAAACCAGAATTTGGTTGTATTCCTGATAAGCACATGACATATTAAAAACTATAAACAAACACAAACTTTAGCTGCTGACTCGTCTGCTTCGTTTACTTCTCAGAAGCCTGGTGAAGTTATTTCTGGATGCGTAGAATGGGTCGTGAACGTAGTTTGAAAGATTTCTGAACGAAATGTGAGCTAACAGGTGACATTTACATGGCTCCGACCTCTCTGAACTTGGAGGTTCTCACAATGCACTGAAGCGCTGCGAACATGAACCAGTTGTCCTCCCAATAAGGAACGAAGAAAATGATGTGGCAGCACCAGGTAGCATGCTGATCTTATCGCAGATCTGATCTCGTGTTTTTTTCCCCTTCTCTGTGTAGACAAACCTTCCCATTTTCAAATTGAAGGATTCCTGTGTGAGGAGAAGATACAGTGACTTTGAGTGGCTAAAGAATGAGCTGGAAAGAGACAGTAAGGTGAGTGAGCAGTAATGACATGTTTCAGGCTGATCTTTTAAGGAGCGATCCGATCCTGAGAGGTGGACAAATGAAACCATTTATTGTGATACTTTAAGTGTTGTTTTCTTGGTAAAGAGAGCAAGGGAAAATCTATCTCTCGTGGTGCACTCTGATTAATTCTTTTGAGCTTTGGTGGAAATGTCTGCTTTTTTGGCCTTTTAGTCCTTTAATAAAATCCTTTTTTTTTTAAAATTCTGTATCCTTTTGTTTGTGTCGACCCCTTTCATGTTCAGATTGTAGTACCACCTCTGCCAGGCAAAGCCCTGAAGAGACAGTTGCCATTCCGCGGGGACGAGGGCCTTTTTGAAGAGTCCTTCATTGAGGAGCGGCGATCGGGCCTTGAGCAGTTCATCAACAGGTCAGCCGGCTCAGCACTCTCGAAAAGAAAACAAGCATGTTTGTCTCTTAAATTGTGTTAGTGTGTAAAGTTTGGACCTGGAATTATGTTGGCATGCTGACCAAAGAGCCACAGGGCTGAATAAGAGACTGATTTGCGTTATTCTATCACGAAGCTATGCGGTTTAAAGCTGCCGAGGCGTCTATCAAAGCTGTTCTTGTGTTTTTCTGCAGGTCTGTTTAGCTAAAAAAATTACCTTGGCCTTTAACTGAATTTCCCAAATTCACCAGAGTTAATGCAAATCTGTGCCGCTCCACACAAGTCTTAATCTAATCTGATGAAAAGCGCTTCCGCATTTCGCTGATCCACAATCACATTTCCCCAGCTTCCACGAGAAGCATTTGAGAAGAGCAGAGTGTAATGTTTTGTGTTTTCTGTCTGTCTGTCTGTGTTTCTGTGCACATGCGTCTGTAGAATTGCAGGTCACCCTTTGGCCCAGAACGAGCGCTGTCTTCACATGTTTCTGCAGGAGGAAACCATTGACCGGAACTACATTCCTGGAAAAGTACGACTCTAGGGTTATTGAGGGAGGTGGGCAGGTGGGGGTTAAACTATGGGGGGGTAAACACAGACTGCCTCTTGCCTTTCTCCTCCCTCATGACTTTTGTCAGTCTGTCTCTCTTTTTCTGCTTTCTTTGCCTCTTTCTCCCACTCCGTATATCATTACAAAAGTCGTATACTCTCTATCTTGGAGTTAGAGTATGTTTCCTCTGTTGTACGTAACAACATGTTGATGACGTTACAGACAACTCTGTGACTCCTTTCAACTTGTGCATTTGTTTTGTAACTGTACAATAAGGAAAGCACCCCGCAGTAGTTGTCATTGTATCGTAAATATTTGGCTCTTAATCGCAATTTTCAGGAATGAGAAGACTGTACGATACAGCCAGACTGTCCCCTATGAGTGTCACATATTCATGATTGTAATATAATGTGAATAAAGTAGAACAATGTCTAAATGTGTGTGCCGGCGCTAATGTTTACCGTAGGGATGCATGAAGACTGAAGCTGATGATTCTGACTTTGTTTTGTTCTCTTTGTGTTTTTTTGTTGTTGTTTTTTTAGGTATGAGTGAAGTAAGTTTGCTTTATTTCATTCTGTCTCTGAGAGCTTTGTGATTAGAGGTGGTTGCATGGGCACAAGAGGCGATAGTTCACAAATTACTATGTCAACGCCATATTTAGATTTTCACAGAGATCTGACTTTAATCTGTAATTTAATCCTGTAAACATGCCCCACTCAGTTGATGCTTGTCGCATAAAAACAACTGCTGGTGTAACCGTGGTGTTTTGCTAAAGGAGGATCTTTCTGCAAGCCATTGTTTTATTGTCATCTTGCATATGAGTGAAATTGATTTGAATAGGCTTCCAATTGGAAGTTAATTCCTCATTTCCTTAATAAATGGCTCGCAGAAGTCTCTCTGGACCTCAGCATCGGGCTCCTGAAGGGACAAACCACCCCTACTTTTATGAAGTTATGTGAACTATTGTTTTAATGGGGAACAAGTATTGTACATCATCTACAACAAGAGCTCTGTGGAATGCTTCTGCACTAATCACTGCCTGCACGGTGCACTCGCACGCTCTCTTTGCAGTATATTTGGCACAATGATTCATTTCTTTTAACATTCTTTGATCACCATTCTGTTGCCTGGTCTGTGGATTCAGATCTGGCCTTTTTTATATTTGCATCTTTATTTTTCAGACGTGGATGCACTGCGTCTGAAAACTAAAGCCACCAATGCTGCCATGGTGTGAATCTTCCATAACCTTCGTGTTAACACCCTGCATCTGCGTCTGCCAGCTAAATATTGTGTCCGTGCTCAGGATTCATTAGACACAGTTCGTGTCTAATGAATCGGTTCAATTTAATGTCCATAGATGTGACGGCAACTAAAAGGTGTTTCTCTCTGCTTCCCATGTATTGGTCGTAGGAAAGCAACATGGCATGTCTTGGCAAAATGGAAAAAACAGACCCGCTTTGCATGATGCTTAATGGTGAAGTCTGCTGCTCGGTGACCCCCTCAGCTCAGGACGGACGTGTTTGGCTTTTAACGTTGTGTTGGGAAAACTGCATGCAGTATAATATGCCATATAAGACTCGTATTAAGGTTGCGGTCACATCTTTTGTCACCTGCTGCCTGATTCAGCGAAACTTGAGCCTAAAGAAAATTGTCCGGATGTCGGCAAACGGTAGAAATGTGAATGCACACGGGCTGATTCTGATCTGATTTGATTCTGATTCTGTCGGTGAGAAACTGTGGGGAAGCCAGGAGCTTCTGCGCCTTGTTTGCTCATCGTGTGCTAACTACTTTGTGTCATCACTTTAATCAGTGTGCACCTCCAGACTGTGTGAAGAGACCAGCTCGAGGAGCTCTGACTGAATCCACCTGTTTGTTTTCTCATGTCCTCTTTTTCTCTCCCTTTCTCCATCTTCTTGAAAAGACGAAACAGACCGCCGCACCTGCCCTATGTACATTTATTTCTACACACCATTATGACGCTGATGGGAATGTCAGAAGTGAAAAGTGTCAGCGGTGTCGGGGAAACGCCGCTATCTCACCGGGACAAAGTATAAATAAGTTCTTGTTGTGTCTTCCTTCAGTCATTCCACCTACCGTATGTACATTTATCACATTCAGCCATCAGTTAAGGAGACAACATGCTTCATGTATTTTTTTTTAGTCGTTTCATCCTGTTTTTTTTTTGTTTGTTTGTTTTTTTTACAATGATTGCTATGCTTTGTGAATGATTATAATTGATTTGATCACCTGGAAATCACCTGCTGTCATAGGTCTTTTCTTTAGCTAACGAAGATGTGATTTAGAACAGCAACCTCCCAAAGTCGAGCAACATGTAGCATCTTGAATAAGACGCCGACACTTCATTCCAGTCGTTCCCCGAGTTTTCTGTTCTGCACACGCTCTTATACAGGACTACTTATTTTCTGACCCTGCTGTCTTGGTTACTGTATCATCATGCCGACATTTTGGCTGTGCATCATCAACTAGTGGGAATGTTTAGTTAGGCAGATAACCATATCTAAGCACTGTGACAAGAGGTTCATGACATGAACGACATCTCGTTGTTTAAAGGCATAATCAGCACCCGGTTTGTTAAGGATCAAAAAGGCTTCTTTTTTTGCTTTTTTTTCAGCTCTTTAATTCTATATTATTGTGAAAAGTATTAATACATGCTGTCATTGCAGTTCCACTTTGGGTAACAAGGAGTTTCCTTGTCAATTCTGTCCACCAATTAAATTTCCTGCTGCCTGCTTTTTCTCGTCTCTTTTCGGTGTTGGGGAGGAGGAGTGAAAAATAAAGGAAACAAAAAAAAACAAAAGCTCACCTTTCAGTTTGTGATTGGTGCGATGATGCTGTGACTAAGCGAGAGGATCAGAGGGGGTGTCGGGCAGCTGGGCGGACGGCATGAGAAGGTGACCCAGTAAAGTGGGGAAAAACACGAAGTGATGGGAAGAATACATTTGAAACACTTCTTTTTATATCTGTCTGGAAGTCAGTGGTGTGGTAAGAAGGGCTGAATGTTGTGGAAAGTGTTGCCTTTACAAGATGGATGAACATTTTCTGTAAGAACAGCCGTACAAAATGCAGTTGAACTCTGCTCTTAGTGGTGCGGCAGTCTTGGATTTGAACCCGAATTTGAGACATTTGAACATTGAGTTTTTGCCTTTCAGCAAAGGCCTGTAATTGTACCCCACCATATTAAATGTTATAGCTTTTAATAAGCGTTCTTTTAAAAAGGCAGGGTACATATCCATCTTGGGCTGTTCTGCACCTTTTTTATTTTCAGTCGGTTGTATTTTTTACATCATCTGGTGAGGCTGCTCCTTATGAACCAAAGTGCAGGTGAAGCCATTCCGTTGGTGCCTGTTTAGAGCTAGAACTACTCATTGATCGGAGAATTTGGAAGTCTACATAAGATTCATCAGCAGTCAAACACTCCATCTTTTTATATAGATATATATATATCTAAACGACTGAACTGAATTTGACCTGCAGCCATTGTGTGTAAATGTAAGGTTTATTTCTTATAAATGGTATTTACTACTTCTTTCTGTAGACAGAATCATTGCAAAATATCTTCATCATTCCTATGTAGATACATATGTATGTGTATATATATATATATATAAAGATACTGCAACAGATAACCAAAGAAGATTAAGTGACAGGAAGAAAATATAATGAGAACCAGCAGTGGCACTTTACTTTACATTTCCCTTAACATGAATTTTTTAAGTCCTCTAATCTTCCCCTCGCTGTTGTTGGTCTTCAGGAAGTACAGGGATTAAGGGGAATTCTGGCCAAAGGTGGATTAAACTTGTCCCAGAATAGTGATCTTGTGATGTAGGCCTTAACCTGCAGGTGATCCAAATCAGCTATTACTGTAATTAGACACAACTGGTTTCTGCTTGAATAGAGAATAAAAAGGTGAAAGTGATTTTGTCCAGCAGTGCACACCCTGTGCTGCCACATGCACGTCCAGATAAAAAAAATAAAAAAATTGCCACTTTTCTTCTTTGATGTTCGGAAATAAACTTGTGTCGAGGCTGCTGCTCGAACAAAGAAAAAGAGCGGGCGAGAGTAAATAATGATATGAAAGAATGTGCGGGAACCCTGGGATACACACGCCAACCACGACGTTCCTCGTGTGAGAGGACTGTGACCTATAAAAGGAGTTTGCTTTGATGTGTTGGCCTTGTCCCGAGTAAAGAAAAGTGGGCAGACAGGATGGGAACGGAGGGCCAGTCCAGAGATTAGGCGGTGTTTTGTTAGCCATTTTCACTACGGAGTCCAGTGTGCAGCCATGACGCTTGTTGTATTTTCTGAGACACCCGGTTGGGATAGCTTGATAAAGTGGAAGTAAATTGAAAGAGCAACCCAAAGCAGTGTGACTGAGCAGGAACAAAAGTGGAGACGAGTGGCTGCTATAGCACCATCAGACAGGGAAGGACAGTCGGAAAGGGAGAAAATACAGATCCATTTACTTCAAGTTACCTCTGGTTAAGTCAAATCTATAGTAAAAAATAATAATAGTAAGAAGGGAGAACCAATAAAACAATTGTTTTGTGTTAGTAATTCACTTTATATTGTACTTTGCAGCACAAAAATCACACAATTAACGCAGTCCAGTTTAATGCAAGTTTAAGTCTGCTGCCACAGACATGCAAGGCCTCATGCACACACAGCAACAAAAAGAATTGGAAGAGCACCATCCCAGCGTTCAAGCGTGGAGGGAGGGAGGGAGAGTAAACTTGGCCATGTGACTGGCATCCTGGAGCCTCTGAAAGGACAAGGGAAGGGAACAGTGACATGATCAGCGCGTGAAGCCTGGCGATGACTCATCATCATAATGGTTCAAGCATATGTTCAAGATATGGCCAAACTGGACAAGGTTTCCGGAAGGTGACTGAGGGTCTGGGAAAAAAACTAAACTCTTACATGTTAAAATTAGAGTGGAACAATCTGGCATAATGTATCATGGTACCCTCAGTAAAGTTCCCAAACTGTAAAGCATCCCAACATGCCAAGGCTCTGCAGTTTCAGTGATGTCTGCGAGCCCGGAGGATAAAAACACCACCCATTCCAGCCTGGTCAGCCTTTTGTCTTCGGGCAACTGATCCAGAGGCCCAGCCACCCCACCGAGGCCATTTCACTCCTCAGAATTCATCCACAAAAGGAATTAAGAACTTATTCATTCTTATATAATATTCATATGTCACAAGGAAGGAAAATACGCCTGTATTTGTGTGTGTGTTTTAAAAGTATTTGGGTTGAATTTGCATCACACAGCAGTGATATTCAGTCCACCTGAAGGGGATTTCACAGAAGACACACACACGTAAGTGTTTTTTCTAAAAGTCACATCGTGTGACACCGCCACCTGCCTGGCTGTATGCTGAGGTCGTTGAGTGCATGTGCACGTGAAGCAAAGTGTTTGACTTTCCGGCCCCCCACTTTTCTTTTTTTTTTCATATTCTGTAAAACAAAGCCCAAGCGGATAGTGTTGAGCCGCCGCCTATACATAGCTCGAAGAGGAAGGAGCGCGCACAGTTTCCATATATGGGTGTAGTTACTACGGTAAACCACGTGCTCACAAAGGCACGTTCACTCCTCTCCGCCAGAGCTAAAGAGTTTTACATTTTACATTTTACACCACTCTGCTCTCCGCCATAGACATCCTATGATAGCCGACGCTGACATTTTGATGCATTTCTCTTCCTCGTCCAAGCCAACCTCTAGCTTCATTGGCTTTATTGACCACTGCGCTGCGGACTTCAGAGGTGGAGACTCTTGTGTCTATACTTCCATTCATGAGTGGAAAGCTCCACCTTCCTCTTGCGTCAGTTTGTTTGTACACATCCCGCCCCTCACAACTGCTGAAAACCACACACACGCTACAACCAGGCGGGATATTTCATCAGACACCACATACATCGCTGCTGTCTCCCGTCTCTTACTGTTACCGACGAGAGGAAATTAAAGGTAACTACCGCCACACATCCCACCGATACATCCAACTGTTTTCAGATATTTTAATCGAGTTGTTCTAATGACATTTTTCCTCCAGTTGTAACGTTTACTGACGCTGAAGTAGACTGATGCAATCGTCCTCGTGCGTTGTCAGTTGTATTGGCGCTCTGCTCTTAAAGGACATGCCGTTTCTCACATCCATTTGATCATTTGTTTGGGGACCGAAAGGTACGTTACTCGTAGAGATTGTCGATTTTTTTTTTTCACGCTAGTAAACGCTTCGTAAAGGGGCTTAATGTGTCATTTGAGCGGGGAATCAGCTGATGGAGTTGGTACAGCGCGTAATGGAAAACCGACAACAGAGCAGAAACTTGAAACGTGGGGTGAACAATGTGAGGGGAAAAAAACTTTTAAATGGTCTCCTATTTTTTTAAACGCAGCTCTTCTCACTTGTCTTGTTCACACCCTTGGTTTTCAGCTATTGTTTTGGTCTGAAGCGGTTAGCACACCTTGCTACTAGCGAGCGGCTACCAAGGCGTGGGATCACCGGGATGTTGCTTTCATAGTCCCCCAACAGCGCCGAATTTCTGCGTTCCTCTCAGATAAGACCGATCCTGTTGCAAACGGGCACAAATGCCTTTTCTCGTTGTATGCATGATTAAATCAGGTACACCAAGCTTATTAGGACCTACAAAGACTGATGCAATCGGAGACAAAAGGACATTGCTTAATCTGAGAAAAAAGAAAAAGAGTTTTACAGAAGAAAAAGTCATTGGTAATGACGCAACTTTTATTTTCAACGTTTAAATACGGTGTCTTAGACTTCCAAACACGCAGTAGAAAAAGGCAGCTGTCCAAACTTTATCAGCCCCTCCGCTCCGCCTTTAATGAGTTTAAAGAACGCAATCGCCACTTCTCCTTGGTGCGAGAAAGCAACACGCGAGAGATGAGCACACGGGAGCCACGTAGCAAAGCTGGTGTTTCACTCGGTACCGGGCGGACTTTCACCCAAATGGACAGCTCAACGTCGACCAATATAGTTGGCATTGTTAGTAAGTGTGGATTAATGACGTTTTTTCAGTGATCGCGACCCCGAACAGTGTCGCGTATCATCAATGTGAGCCATCCTTCCGGGTTACAGGAATGCTGTTTGTGTTTAGGGTGTTGCCATGTCGTTGCATCAGCCGTCTCAAAGTCACCACACAATCAAATGTGTTGTACACGACCATGTTTTGTCAAGAGCAGGTATTCGGGGATGTCTGCCACGCTGTAAGCCTGCTTGGCATGGCGGATGAGTGGTTGGATGGAGCAAAGCGGTTAAACATACCTGGCAGCTGCATGCAGCGTTGTTCAACACGAGAAAATGTCACCTGCGGGAACTTTTTGCATATTTTCCACACAGTGAGATACTTCAGATGCAACACGCATACAGCGCAATCTTCTGCTTCTCTTGGTTATTTAAGAACTGTTGGATTGTGTTGTCATCTCAGAGTTTTTGTGTTTTGGCTACCACAGCTTTATGTCCCTGGGGTTACCACTTTACACAAAGTCAGCAGCTCTCATAGAGGCAACCTTTACTTCTGGGTCGTTATGATGGATGTCTGCATCTCACCCATGTAGCTGCATGTAACATCACTGCAGGCAGTGCAGGATCTGCTCGGTGCCTCTCTAAGTTTGTTCCGCCGTTACTGTTTTTTTTTTTTTTTTTTCGTGCACATCTTTATGTTCTGCAGTTTAGGGATCACACCTCGACATGCGTACGTGCCAGACTGGCAGGTCATGCAGCATAGAGGTGCGCTGCTGCTCTTGGGTCTGTTGGTGTACGTGCTGTTGGAAGTGGTCATGGGAAAGTGAACAGGTTCTTCGTGTGTCACATTCCATTTCTCACCGAGGGCACTTTTTGGCAGGAGTGGTGGTGTCCTGCCAGGTGACTTAAAAGGTCGGTCGGTTCAGTCTCAGTGGTCTGTCTGTCCACAGATGCACACAAAGTCCTCATGAGACTGAAGTATGCCTTGCTGTACAATTATACTGACAGACTGTGGTGAACCTTTCCAAAAGCTGTTTGTTTTTTTTTCCCTATTAAATTCTCTTTTGTTTTAACAGTTTTTGCAACTTGTACGTACTTTTTTCAGGCAGGTTTGCACAGTCACATTTACCTGCACTTATGGATGTGCAGCCCTGCAAGGTACTCGACGTGCCGTTTGTTCAGCTGCTGCCCTCCCAGATGGCAGATGTTATCATTAGAAATTATGTGGCAAGTATGGATACAAGAGTTCCCACTTTCTTTTTTTTTTTTTTTTTCTTTTTTTAAATGCACGCTTTGAGTAGAAGAAACGATACAGAGATTATTCTGGCAGGAGAACACGTATACATTTACATTAACGTGTTTACTTGAGGGACAGTATGGTGGTAACACTGTTATCTCACATTATGAGGGTTTTTGTTTTGAACCTGTATCTAAATTAGGGTTGTCTGTGCAGAGTTTATATGTTCCTTTGGTGGCTCCGTGAGTTTTCTTCTCCCGCCATCCAGAGACTTGCACATCAAGTTGATCGATGGTTCCTAACTGGCCACAGTTGTTGGTGTGCTTGGTCGTCTCGGTATGTCACTCGGACAGGATGTACCCCGTCTCGCGCACGCTGCTGCCCCCTTCCTAACACGGGCCTGCGGAGGATGTTTTGAGTGATTTTTCGTTTTCTTGCAGCTTTAGTAAAGTTTTTCGTCTCTTTCCATAACCAGTGAGCAGGGTCGTCGTCAACAGTGGCACTCAAATAAAACCCAAGTGATGTTAAGGTTAGACTGAGGAACAGCAACAAGCTATAATGAGGTTAGCAGGTTTGTTACTTCTGCAAATAATCCTCTTACAGTACGTGGCAGTTGCAGCAATGTTAAGTCAAGTAACAGCACCTTTATCCTGGAAGCCTGTTATAACCGGAGTGCTGCTGGTCCAGGTTGTTGGTTACAGTCTTAGAAGATAATCACTTTAAAAGAAAAAAAAGTAACCGAGCCGTTGTAAACAAAGAAACAGAAATCACACGTTCACACTTGTTTATTTTCGTCCAGAAGTGAAAGTTGCTTTGCCTTTTTTAACAGCAGGAGGAGCGTAAAATGGCGGCAGGTATCATCGTTTCAACACTTGTGTGTGTGTGTGTGTGTGTGTGTGTGTGTGTGAGTGAGAGTTGTGGGGCGGTGGAGTTTGCCAAATGTACTTTTGTCAACCACACCTCTGAAACCTGGAGTGAACCAGCCTCACTTGCACAAACGGCACCCTCGTGAAAACCACAAGGAAAAGATTAGCTGACGTGCCGGAGGTTGCGTCTGCAGCTAAGGCAGCCCGCTCTTAATGAGGCTGCTGTACAGCCAGCAGAGCCTTTTTGTGAGTTTAAAGTAGGAACCGTGTCCAAACGAGTTGCTTTTTTGTTGTCGTTTGTTTTTAGATACCTCCCCATCCTCCATTTTGTATAGTTGCCCTTGAACACCTTTGTCCTCGGTGAAGGCCCGTGGTGTGCTGTGGTGAGGAGATCACAGCAGGCTGGGCACACTTTGGTAATGAATGTTTATTAACACACCATGGACACCCTCAGATCTCACTTCCTGGTGTGCGAGGAGAAAATGCTACTGGAATGTCACACCAGGCGGGGAGTGGGGGCATTTCCACCGTGTACCAGTTTCCCATCAGTCTTCAGACGGATGATTGTTTATTATGGCAGTTGTCGGGCTCTCTGTGTTGTTTGCATTTCATTGTTTGACAGTGTTTGTCTTCATTTCTCGCAACATTTAACTGTACTGGGCAGGATATTCTCTTTTGAACTGTGAAGACTGGAAATGCTTTGGTGTTCGGGTTGTTATTTCTGCGATATTGATAGAATATTGCCATTGTACTGCAACATTGTGAGAGCTTGTACCTGTGTGTTTAAAAAGGAAATGGCTCAAATTAGAGTACAGACTACAGCCAAAACCGTTTTGGTCTTGTTCTGCCTTTTAGAGATTGTTGAACCAAAGAACGGAACCTGTGAGCCTTTTGTGACCTCATTTATGCCTCTTGGCCTTTCCACTGTCACCCGGAAAAAAAAACAAAAAAAAAACCTGGACCTTTTTGCCTGTGTGCTTTATTTGGACTCTAACTTGACACAGACCCACAAACTTAAACACAGATTGAATTGGTGGCACATTTTTGCCCAACCTTGGATCCAGGTGATCCAGACTCGGATGTCCAAACGTTGCCACGCAGTCGGCCTGATCTGATCTGTGCTGCTGGGCTAAGGTTTCACTTGTCTTCTTCACTGACAGAGCGGTGAAGTGACCGATCAGCCTGAAAAGGGAAGGACTCGAGTGTCAATGCATCAGTGGCCCCAGACATGGTGCGGCGTCGCTTTGTTGGCACTCAGGAACCCTGCCGCCCTTCTCCTGAGATCCAGTGTAGCCTTTTTTAGAAAATGTCAGTTTTATCAAGTCAATTTTGGGCTCTCACCCAGAGGAATTTTGCATAGATTTGATAAAAAAAATTTCTTAATCCAATCTATTGTTTTATTATCTTTGTGTATTGCCAAATCCTCCCGCTTGTTCCTCCAATCTCTATCACGAACCTGTCCTCATTGCCTGAAAGGCCAAACTTCAGTCTTTTGATAATCAAAATGCTGATTATTGTATATTGCCTTTTACCTTCAGGGCAACAGAGTTGCATTATTATACAATGTTGTAATTTAACAATTGCCATAGCCCATTTATTACTATGGTAATGATTCCTGAATAGTGTAGGGTTTGCAGATGAGATAAACTTGCAGCGTCCTTGACATTACAAGTAAGCTTGAGCTGGCGTCACAGATCCCGACAGGAGTGTTGCTGTCGATGAGAGTGAGCTGTTACACATTCATCCCATTATCACCCTGCTTGTAAGTTTGAGTTCATTCTCCTGTGATCTCAGAAAGGAAAAGACCCAAAAACACGTACAGTCTGTAAGATGACTGTGTGGGATCCACTTTAACCAAGACAAATGTTGGATTGTTGCTTCCGGACATTCCCGCTCATTCACACAAGCACTTCCTTGTTGTGCATAGCTTTGATTTCACATTTTCTCCTCATAGTCTTCTAAAATTCCCAAAGCTAACTTCATATCGACGTTAATCTGAGCAGGAACTGTTTGAACAAGCACTCGCTCAGCCAGCCGGTCTTAAGAATGAGGGGTTTGTCTCTCCCTAGCCAACAGCTTCCAGTAAGTCACCTCTCATGTGACCACATGTACATGCTAACAATTTCCTTATTTGCATCTACAGATTCAGCCTTGAGTTCTTGAATGGTACTAATGGGTGCAGAATCCGGCAGAACCGGCTGCATCTCACTCAAGCACGCCCTCATAGTAGACCAGCATTCTGTTGGGCGTTTGCTCATGTTCATCACGGCTCACACGTCCATGTCAGTAGCCTCATTCTTTTTTTTTTTTTTTGGGTGTCTCAAGTTATTGATTTGTGTCCTCTTTTGGAAATCTTTCCATTTGTCCTGGCCAGATGTCCTTGGCCTGTTCTGAACTGTTGGTGTGTTTTTCAGGGTTTTTATCATTCGCACCCGCCTGAACTTGACACACCATCGCTACTGACGTAAAACCAAGTGTTGTCGTTGTCCTTGAGTCGAGTTTTTGTCTGTTCTTCTCTTATTCAAACAGTAACACGTGTGGCAATGCTCCACGTTTCAGTTGAGGGAAACTGTGCTAAGAAAACATTTATTTTATTTTCGTACCGGCCATTTTGTCCAACATGTTGTGGATTTAAGGTAAACGCAAGAAACTTGTTCTGAAGACTTTTATCTGTTGCTCCCGGTGCAGCAGGTTCAGCCTATCACACTGCTGGTTCAAGCTGTCCTCCTCTCTCTTGCTGATAGTAGCTTGATTTCACCCACCGCAACCTCTCCGTTTCCCAGGCTTCTCCCCATCCGCTGAGAAAACACCACACCAGAAGTGGAGTGCCCTTTCTTGCGGCGAGGCAGGTGTCGTTTTGTTTTAATAAGGGTGTGTAATATAGCAGGTTTATTTGTAATGGCGTGATTAAGAATAGTTTTGAGCCTAGCGGGGTGGCGTAGGGTTTACTTTGCTCTTCGTAAGGTCTCTCTGTGCCCCACTGAGTCTCATGATGTTACTAAGCTGGAAAAGGTGGAGGTATGAATTCCTGGAAGTTGTGTAACCGATAATGATACAGGTTCTCATATGGTCAAATAGATTATTTTTTCTTTTATTCAAACCTGATGACTGACTATCTTTACCAGCATGTGTGGGGCTACCCGCCATGACAAATCCCACTGATATGTTCTAATCTTGTTTGTGTAGCCCTTCTTGAAGGTTGACCTGTTCTATGAGCATTACTTTTTTTTTTTTTCTCCGTATGAACGCCCTTTTCCTGGAAAGTTTTACTCACTGGAAAGAAAGGATATCATAATCCCTCTGTTGAATTCAAAGTGCGGAGCTGTGAGAAATGTAAGCTTTGGGAATTACTGAAATGGGCCTCTTTTTTTCTTCTGTTTTCTCACAGGTTCTAATCTGCTGCTCCTGCTGTAAAATACTGCGACCACACACCTGCCACTTCCTGTTCTGTGTGCTCAAACCAACGCGCACGCATCAGAGGACCAATTGTAATCGAGTACTTGAACCCCATCTGTCCAAAGCCCTTGTGCAGTCCCAGGTGTTCTGTCTGAAGCGTGTCAGTCACACACACCCACTCACCAAGTATTTAAAACACAGCCTGCTTCTGCGCCCACACACATCACAGCAAACATGGCCAGCAAGCTGTCCAACTTTGGAAGAATCCTGCTGCGTCGCCGGGCGTTGGGCTGTTCTGGTGAAGAGACCCAGTTCGCCCGCTGTTTGTCCACACTGGACCTGATCGCTTTGGGAGTGGGCTCCACGCTGGGCGCTGGAGTTTACGTCCTCGCTGGCGAGGTCGCCCGAGAGAAGGCGGGACCAGCTATCGTCCTCTGCTTCCTCATCGCCGCCCTGTCCTCCATGCTGGCCGGCCTGTGCTACGCTGAATTCGGCGCCCGCGTTCCCAAGACAGGCTCTGCGTACCTTTACAGCTACGTGACGGTTGGAGAAATCTGGGCCTTCATCACAGGGTGGAACCTCATCCTCTCTTATGTCATAGGTGGGCTTCAGCTGCGGAGGAAATGCTGTTGAGCACTTGCAGCTAAAATAAGATCCTGGTGAATCTCGCACACGTTGACACTGTTTTCGTTGCATTTCAGGAACGGCCAGCGTGGCCAGGGCTTGGAGCTCAACCTTCGACAACCTGGTGGAACAAAAGATATCTGGCTTTTTTAAAGCCTCCATGGCAATGAAGGTGCCGGGTGGGGTGCTGGCACAGTACCCCGACCTGTTCGCCCTAATCCTGGTGCTGCTGCTCACTGGTGAGTTTTGCTGTGATGTTACTCAATGCTTAAAGATTCCCCTGCTGCACCTGTTGGGCTGAGCTATTGACGCACCTACAAAAAGCTTTTAGCTAAATGAAACTTCTGACATTTAATGGTGTCTTCTTAGTCATCTGAAATCCGGCAGAACGGAACAGTTGTCACACTGATCTGGCAGCTAACGTGGCATGTCAGTGGCGGTGTTAGGAAGAAATGAATGTAGGATTGGTGTTGCTGGGTGATGGTTTGTTGAAAGTGTTGAAGTATGAAAGTGTCCACCCACATAGCAGGACATGTTGTTATTGTTGCTGATTATGAATTCCGTCTCCTCACTTCTTGCACTTTCAGGGCTTCTGGCCTTCGGTGTGAGTGAGTCTGCGCTGGTGAACAAGATCTTCACAGGCATCAATCTGGTGGTTCTGGGGTTCGTTATTATCTCTGGCTTCGTTAAGGGTGACCCAGCCAATTGGAGCCTCACAGAGCAAGACTACATTAGCTTCCTAAATGACTCCGGGAACAGCAACAAGACGATGACGTGAGTATCTGACAGTGGTCTCTGTTTCTAGAAGAATGTCTAAGTAGGTGAACGGTTTCATCTGCATTCGAGAGCTAAACTGAGTCCCTTTCTTCTGCCGCCCAGGGAGGTATTCGGCGTGGGGGGCTTCGCTCCGTTCGGCCTCACTGGAGTCTTGTCTGGTGCAGCCACTTGCTTCTATGCTTTTGTGGGTTTTGACTGCATCGCCACAACAAGTGAGTGTTTTTATATTTTCATCACAAACAAGGTGGAGAACACATAAACATGAGCGGCAGGTTGATGTTAAAGATATCAGCTCAACTAATGGTTTTTCTAGTTGGGGATGCATCATTCGTATTAAATAGAAATGGACAGATTTGACCACTCACTGATCCAATCAGGCTCTTCATTTAATCTATTAGAGGTTTCTTTTTATGTTCCTTTGCTCCTGGTTTATGTGGAAGTGAATAAATGTAACATGAAGTTTTCTCTAACATGAGAACTTGCTCTCGTAGGCTTGAACAGTCGCAGCTGCACCAATATTTGCTCCGCGCACACGCAGTGGTGGAAGCTGCCTTCCATAACGCTTTTTTGTTGGCTATTATGCAATGTATGACTTTGAGCAGCGCTGGCCTGACGCAGCATTCTTACCCAACTTTGATTGAAATGTGAGCAATGTCACCCACTGCGTCAAGGTCACAGGGGGTCATTCACGTGCAGCTCACGCTCATGCTCCTCTTGTTTCATTTTTTTTTTTCCTCCCTCTTTCTTCTTCAGGCGAAGAGGCAAAGAACCCCATGCGGTCCATCCCCATTGGCATCGTGGCCTCGCTGCTCATCTGCTTCTTCGCCTACTTCGGCGTGTCTGCCGCGCTGACTCTGATGATGCCGTACTACCAGCTGAACACTCAGAGTCCTCTGCCTGAGGCCTTCAGCTACGTCGGCTGGTATCCCGCCAGATACATCGTGGCTGTGGGTTCTCTCTGTGCTCTGTCCACAAGGTGAGGGGGGGGACCCATCTCTGTCATACTGCCACATTTCCACTTACGTAGCAGTGTAAAGGTTGTAATCCACATATAAAGCTCACTGATGACCTGCTCTCAGCCTCCTAGGCTCCATGTTCCCGATGCCCCGTGTTATTTATGCCATGGCAGAAGACGGGCTGCTTTTCCGCGTTCTGTCCAGGATGAACACTCGGACCAAGACCCCTATCCTGGCCACCATTGTTTCAGGCATCGTTGCATGTGAGCTGCTCTCCACTCGCCTTTTTCTCTCACTGCTTTAAGCAGCAGGCTGTTTTTGCTGTGTCACCCTGCTGCTGTTAAATGGTGGTTGATATTTTGCAAGGGTCACAGCTCCATCTCCTGCCTCAGCTCAGTGTGTTCAGGATCAATATCTCTTCCTGAACCAGACAGCAAAAGCAGCAACTCTGATGTTTCTCCTATCCACATTACCCTGTAAACTTGTTTACAGTGTGCCTGTTCTAAACTCTGGTGTCCCCTCACAGCTCTGATGGCCTTTCTGTTCGACCTGGCGGCTTTGGTTGACCTCATGTCTATAGGAACACTGCTGGCATACTCTTTAGTAGCCATCTGTGTGCTAATTCTCAGGTAAGCAGCTTTTTTTATTCTCCACTAAAGTCTCAAGTTGTGATCATGTGTCAAATTCTTTACAGCGTCTGAAGAGCCACAGAAGAAGTTTTACACACTAGTTTTCTCACCTTTCTCCACAGGTATCAGCCAGGCACCCTGAATTCGCCCAGTCAGATGGAGAAGTTGGTGGAGTTGGTGGAAGGGGAGAAGGTGGCCGTCAGTGGAGGAGAGAGTGGCGACGAGTCGACGGAGATGGACGACAAGCCGCTCCGAGAGACCTTCACCCTTAAACTGCTCTTTATTCCAAGTGGAAAAACTCCAACGCACACCTCTGGGAACATCGTCTACATTACCACTGCCATTATTTGTAAGTTTGACCTGGAAAGGGCTACAAATTCCTTGTGCCTTTGGATCGACTGACCTGGTTGTTAGCAGCGTGCTAACACGAGTTCCTCTCCCCTTCTGTCTGCAGCGGCTCTCATCACTGTGCTGTGCATAATCCTGGCTAACTGTCTGCCGCAGCTGTTCGCTGGGCACGCCGGGGTGGTGGTCCCCTGCGTCATTTTAGCTCTGCTCTGCTGTGTCTGCATCATCATCATCTGGAGGCAGCCGGAGAGCAAAGAGGCCCTCACCTTCAAGGTAGATATCAGACCTTCTTGACAGCTGATGTGCCTACTTCTCATGTTTTTTTTTTTTTTTTTTGTTTGTTTGTTTTTTTTTAAGGTTTGAATTTATCTTTGTTTTCTCAAGGTCCCCCTGCTCCCTTGGCTGCCCTTGTTCAGTGTTTTTGTCAACATCTACCTCATGATGCAGCTGGACTGGGGTACATGGTGCCGCTTCACCGTCTGGATGGTTATTGGTGCGTTTGAACGCCACACATCTTGTTGTCATTCCTGGTCCCCTGCACAAATGTAACCGTGTCACAACTCCCTGCTGCTTCTCTCCTCTCCCTCCAGGCTTCATCATCTACTTCTGCTATGGTATTAGGAACAGCACTGAAGCTGGAGGCAGGTCATCCCCACGCAAGTATGAAGCTTCGCTGCAGAACAAGAGTCCGATTTACAAGGGAGCCCCCGACGAGAGCGACGTGGAAGTGGGCAGCAGCCCCTGATACAGGCCGACGCAGACCTAGGGGGCTACTTCATTTGACTTGAAGCGCTGCTCTGGGTTTAAAGGGAGGAGAGGCAGGAAAATGCCACACACATCATACCTCTAACTTGGAGGCTGATTAACTTGATGGCTAGACACTGTGACAGAGCCTTTTTTTGGCTTGTGTTTCCGTTTTTAACCTGTTTGTACTTAGCCTTAGCCCACGGCAGACATTTACCTATAACACATGCTTTGAATGAACTCGACTAACAGAGCACTGTTGTGGTGCTCCTCTTGAAGATGGGTTTTGTGTTATTTGAAGCTGTAAACTGGAACAGTGTTACTCTTTAGCTGTTTATGTGCATTGTTAATTGTACTGAGGCTGTATGTGGAGCCATCTAGCGACTAGAAGTAAGAACTACAGCGTAAATAACCACGAATACCACTTGAGCCAGTGAGTTTACATTTAAGACACTCGGATCATTGAGCGAAACTTCTGCCCAGTAAGAGAGTGACGGCAGTCCCTTCTGGCCGTGTTACAGTAGAACCGACATGTCTAGTTTACTGGTCGGTGGTTTAGTCTACCAGGCTGTCGGTGTGTCAGCATGAACAGACCGAGGCTCTGCAGGTAGTTCAGCATCACCTGGTCGACGCCATGCGTTCAGTGTCTGGAGTTGAAGTACATGCTTTGTGGACCGATTGGATTTTTTTTTAAAACACTATCTCCCTCCCGACCCCCAGAGAACAGCTGTACGCCACATCCTTTAAATTGTATGAAGTCACTCGTAGAACACAACCCACGTTGTTTTAGGAATGCGTGTCGGTCCCAAAAGACAGTTTGTTGCTTCTAATCGTATTTGCCGATATTTTGTGGCCTTTTATTTCCGCCTGCAATCGCAGCCGTGTACTAAAGTCTACACAGCGTCCACCTTTTCCGATTGATTCCGATGAATTTGCCAGCTCCAGGCTTCACTGCCGCCCACTCTTTCCATGGCTGCATGCACATACGTGGCTCTAAAGCTCATTAACCACATCAGGTCAGGTCACGTTGGAAGATTACGAGCATGTAAAACCTAAAACACCCCGAGTGGTGTCATCTTCTGTCAGAAGGACGGGACGATAACCCACCGTAATGCTGGGTTATCCTCTTCTCCTGCTTTACTTCCTTGTGGGGAAAAATGATCTTTTCTTTTGTTTTTCTTCACAAAGGCTCTTGTTTAGTTTCAATTGAAACTTTTTCTTGGCAGTTTCGCCTGTTAAGAATCCCATCACTCTGTTTTTTTTTTTATTGCATTATTTCTGCCTGATAGAACGGTTTGTATTTAAATGTTGATGGTTAGTTTGTTTGGGATCCTTCTTTTTGTGTCATTTTGCCTTTTCTTATCAGTTTCATTCTATCGATCTGCTTTGTAGATGTCGTGCTTCCTCACTTGTACAGTTTTTAGAGCGCTGAACTTGTTGGTCCTGCTTGTGAATTGTTCTTCCCTTTTCCTTTGTTTTCTTTGTTGCAACATTTTGTCGTATAATTGTGATCCTTTCCGACCAAATTGAATTGTTATTTTTGGAAACTGCTTTCCAAAACTAAGACTGACCACTAAAATATTTCTGTAAATTATTTGAAAACATATTTTCACCCCAAGTGTTTGGAGTCAGTATGGTAACTTATTGTTAATATCTTTTTTGTTGTTGTTGTCATTATTATAGTAAAGTGCTTTACTGTAGAGTGTACAGTATTTGGTAAAAACCGAAGCTTTATTTGTATAATGCTGTAAATTATACAAATATACTTTCCTTGAAAAATGACCCTAAATGTAATCTGACTTTTTTTTTTTTTTTTTTTTTTTTTCGTAAATGACATTTGAAGGCATCGATGCTGCTTAACTCTTGTTATAAAAGTCCCCTAAAACATATTTTTAAAATGTAAAAAATTGGGATGTTCTTCCCACCTTGAACACATCTCAAAGAGGTTGAGGAGAAGAGAGATGAAGGTTAGAGATTTGCATTAGGCCAGTTGTTTTTCTTTTCTTTTTTTAGACCATTTGAATCTAAACTGGTGCCTAAAGAACCATCCGTCTGTCTGAGAACGGCACCGGGGCTGGTAGAAGAACTCTGCTCTTACACCTTCAAACTGAACAATGACAGTTCAGCGCTTTTTGCCACTAAATCGTTCCGTAAAGGTTACAGGAACAAAGGTGTGACTCACTGAAGTCATCCCACCCAGCCCTCGTGCCTTTTTCAAAATGGATCACTGTCTCATTAACGGTAACAATCAGTTGTTTCATATCCTGTACATATGGCCATTATGTATCATTTTTTTTTTAAATAAAACAGCAATTCATGCTTATGCCAGTGTGTCTTGCCCACGTCTTTTCTTTTAAAGACTTTTCTGAGCTGGCGCTGCACGCCAGAAGTCTTTCAAGTTTGTCCATGAGTCACTCACTTGGCTATGGCAGGAATGCCACCTTTGTGTATTTGAAAAATGATTCCACTCAGTAGCTGAGCCAAGTGTGGAACTACTTCCTGTTCGAGAAAAGCTTATTTTGTTTGTTTTTAAGTTGGTAGAGCAAATTCAAATGTAATTTAGGGACCATTTAAAGTTTACAATGTTCACACGCTTGTATTTATGTGATACTTTCGCTGAAATATTCACAGATCTTTTTTTTTTTTTATTAATGTTTTCTGCTTTAATGTTCCCACTAAGTACTCTGGTTCATTTTTAAGAACTATGGCTCCTACACAAAAACCAAAAACTGCCCCCAGTCATGTGTGGTGTCCTTGGCTGGATTGAACTGAGGCAGGTCCCACCTCGGAGCTCCTGCTTGTGCCTGGCCACAGCTTGATGTAGTTTGTGTGCAGTGATTAAGCTACTACACTCAGGATTGTGCTGGTATCGAGGACAAAGTCAGTAATAATAAAAAGGTCTTCCTCCAGTGGTGCAAATAGTTTAACTAGTGTAACTGATCAAACCACTGTGAAAGTGGGTGAAACCTTGGGTAGTTTTCCAGGCCCTGAAGTGTTGTATGTGAAATCATAGATGTAGAATTTCAGGCTTTAAACTAAATACATGTCAGTTTCTGAAGCTGATTATTCATCTCATTCCAGTTTCTGTAGAACGATAACACCAAATTACTGGAAATGCAACTCTCTTTACTTATGGTGATTACAGTTATTCACACAGGAAATGTATTCATGTGTTTTTCAGAGAGACACCAAGACAAAGTGAGCACGTCACTGGATGAGTAGAGTGCATGTGCACTGAAAATGGAGTTGATCATACCACACAACACATAGACGATCGATAGTTTTGTGTTCCTACGCAGTGTGGAGACCAATCTGAATCCAGTTCCGTTAATGATCTTTTTACAGAGTATATTTAAACACCACAGTCATGGTGGCAGGAATAGTGTACAGGAACATCCGTGCCGATAGTGGGAGATGCTTCCAAAGGCAGGGAAGAATGACAGAGCTGAGATCCAGTGGGACTTCCACATAAACTGTTGATGGCTCACCAACTGTGTCGACACATTTACATAAGGCAGAAATATCCCTGAGCAAAATGCATACATTATGTGCTATTATAAGCTAGATGCATGTGGAGTTAGACCTGTATGCAGCAGACGGTACACTGTGGAGCAGTGGGAATGTGAGTGGATTAATCCACATTCTTCTTATTGTTTTCCAGGAAACGTCAAACTTTAAAATCCCATTAAGAGGAGCTACAAAACTCCTTTTTTTTTTTTGTCATTGTTGTGCCGTGCGTGCCTGCATCTGACACCCTGCTACTATGTGCTGGACGGTCTCGGAGGCCTCTTTGCACAGCCTGCACCTGGGGTCCCGTCTGGTGTGGTGGACCACGGCCTCCATCGCTCTTATACCACCGTGCCGTTTGTCAGACCAGCCGTTTTAGCCACTGACGCCTCAAGCTGAAAAAGGGGGACCACCTTGTTTATATTTCCACATTTTCTATCTTCTTCTTCTTACAGATTTATTCTTTTTTATGGCCCTTCTATCATTCCACCTTAAAGAACCGTTTCCCTCTCCACACACTAAGGGGGCCTTCTAGTGGCCGCACACAGCATCATGTCAGCCTATTAAAAGTACAACCACCTTAATTCTCAAACAACAGAGTCCCTGCACTTTTTTTCACGAGCAAAGTCTTTTGTAATGTTTCCAGTAGTTTAATATCGATGACACTTGTGCTATAATAATCCCAGAGTCACAACAACATCAAACAGTCAACATTGTCTGGGTTTGGTTTCAAATGTATTATTTACACATTGTGTCATGTGATGTCGACATGTTTCCTGCCACCTTACAGTTTGGATGTCAACATTCACAGGATGGACACAGAGTTGTATCATTAAACAGCTGTTGACTGCGTGTGCTTCAACGTGTTTCCTCCTAAAGGCACTCAAAAGAGACGCTTCCTCTTTACAGGTAATGTAAATGTACTCGTCCAACGGCCTTTTATGGTTGAATATAACCCGCTCAACTGGTCAGTCATGATTAATGTGACTGCTATGAACTGAGGTGTTTGACCAAGATAATGATTTTTGTTTGTTTGTGTGCAATATTGTAATAGAGCCAGATGTACTTCATCCAGGGGGTGAGCGACAGGAACACTTATATTCTGTAAAAAATAAAGAGTCATTTCTTTCTTTGGAAACTTTGAGTTAGTGCTGAGGCATGCATCTACTTTAAATATGGATAGGATCGGGTCACGGATAGACTGTAGGCATACGCGTGAGAGGAGATTGTGACCATATGGTTTTTATAATGGGCTCCTTTCTCAAACATCAGCTTCCACAGGTGTGGAGCCCCAAAGTGTTTCAAGATGCCGAATAAACTAACCGTAGCATTTCATATACTGACGTAAATAAAGCGTGTAACACGAAACTGTCAAAGAATACATTTGTGATGATCTACGCATACAATATGTAGTATTATGTTTGGATTTTAGCAGCATTTTTCACAGGTTAAATTAGTGCCCGTTTTGATGTCACTACCCATTTTAGAATAACCACAGATGTACGTGAATATGTGCCGCGCACGACCCTGTGCAGCATTGTAAGGCTAATGAAAGGGAGGGTTTCAATTTCCGTGTCTGTGTTTGTTTTCAGCAGGTGCCTCGGGTGGTCGAGCTGGTCTAAAACTGGTGCTGTTGTCATAGCAACAACGCCATCATGATGAGCTGGCAGGTCAAATGTGACAGCAGTTGATAAGCTAGCTCAAGGTGAAAGGTGAGAGCTGTGACTGCTGTGATAAGACACCATAAAGATTAAAAAAACACGGGAAAACGTGAGCATGAAACCAAACCAAAAAAAGCCTTTTACAAAAAAATATATATTTCAAAAGCTGACAATTTGGTTTTTAAATCTTTTCTATACTACACAGCGAGGAAGGAAATGCTCATATCCTTAAGAAAATAAGCTCATATCAAACCGTAAAAGCAGACTTTTACGTTAAAGTTATTATCAAAAGTAAAAGTGCTCAATGCAGAAAAAATACTGTTAAATCCTTATTTTATAATTACTCATATATGATGAGCTACTGGAGCTGAATGGACAAAGTGGAGTGTGTGTGTTCAGTCAGAGGCTTCTTCAGCTTCACCTCAACAAAGCAACACAGCAGTAACTGTATGCAGTGACTGTTTGTAATGACAAATGACTTTCATTTCTTTATTTTCCACAGCAATGATACGATTTCCCTTCCCTCCGACATTCAGTTCAATTCAGTTAAATTCAAATGTAAAAGCGGGACTTTAATGGAGCTCTTAATTGGAACTATTTTGCATTTGGCTGTGACTGATGAGTATCGTCATGATGGATTAAACTTCTGATAAACACACTGATTATATGGTCGTAATAAACTTTGATATTATTATAAAATGCAGTCAAAAATGCTCTTAGAAGGTTTTCAAAATAGCTGTGAAGTCTTTTATCAGTTGATGGCTTGAGTAATGTTTTGAGTGGATGGGAGTAGTTATCTCGGTGACGAAGTGGAGCAGAAGCAGAACATGACAGATTCAAGTTAACTACCTCAAATGTATAATTACGTTGTGTGTTTCTGTAGAAGTTTTTAAATGAAACACTTTGGGGGTCCATACAAACGGCTTTGAAGTTGTGTCTTATGCACTCTCGACCGTAAACTAACAGCTAAGTTAACATGAATTCTAAACTCACCATACTGTTAAAAGTCCTTTCTTTGACTAAGGGATAAACGTAGTCAGTGAAAAGCTACAGAAGCTTTCTCTTCTGGCAGACTGCAGATGTGCAACTGAACCTTTGCACTGTCCAAACTCATTCCTCGGCAGCCTGATCCACAGACGATGGCTCGTTTGGAGTTCACCTTCACTGTCCACCAGCTTCTCTTCATGCCAATCCGATTTGCAGAGCAAACGTACGATGGTGAGGATGCTGCTTCAGCCTCATCTCCACACAAGGCTGCAGTGTATTCAGAGTTTAACGCGGAGGAGGTATGGCTCAGCCACGGCATCACTGATTCAGATGTAAATTAAATTCATGTTGATGTATGAGAATCACTTTAAGCTGACTTCATCAATCTGTGGCTAAAATATAACCAGCCACTGGAGTATCACTACGCACACCAGGAAAGGCCAAAAGTGGCATAAAGCTAAAGTGTTGCTAACAGCTACACACACACACACACACACACACACATGCAGACAGAAAAGTGAAGAGTCAGGATGCTTCTTGTGCTTCTATGCCTGTTAGGAATTTGGACGGAGCAGTAATCAGGTGCCCGAATGATAAATTAGCAACTTACATTTGGAGTAAAGCCTTTAGCTGAAACATTAAGAGTCCCAAAAGCTGATCTGAGAGCAGCTACGGTAGGAGAACTTAGGTCCACTCAGGTTATACCACCTGTCAGCCCGCATGCTGCAGCCGGGGCGATCAGCAGAAGCACTGCCGGCTGCCCTCGGTCACCTCTTCGGAAGACTGGACGGTGTTGGGAACGAATCCACTCTTGACGCCTTCCCAGCCGTCCTGGATCTTGATGTCCCCACTCCGCACCAGCTCAAAGATATCCCTCGTCAGGTCCACAAATGCCTAAAAGCAAAAGACATGAGGGGCAAAGTCAAACTAGAGATTATAAAAAGCGCCTGTTTAAGGCACCTGACTAAGAATGGCACACTGATTATGGTCTATCTAATCTATACAAACTGTGTCCATGTCTTGTTCAAACTCAGAAACAACTGGTTGGGGACTCAAACATGACCACCTTTTGAATCAATCTAAACCCTTTCCAATCAAAGGCTCAGTTACAAGCAAGAGGAAGCACAGTTCTGAAGAGTGCGATCCCAACTTTAAATGTACGCTCTTTATTCCTCTTCATCAACACTTTGGGATGTGCAGAAAACCAAAGACGTATAAGTGTGTGTGTGTGTAGGGAAACAGTAAAAGACAACATCCAAAACCTTCTCGACATTGATAGCGTCTCTTGCCGACGTCTCCACGTAACGCATCCCGTAGGCCCCGGCCAGCTTCCCTGCCTCGTGCTGGGTCACCTGACGCTGGGCCTCCAGGTCACACTTGTGGCCAACGAGCAGGAAGACGATGCAGTGCGGCTGGACGTGGCTCCGTGCCTCCTCCAGCCAGTTATGGACATTCTGGAAGGAGCGCCGGTTGGTGATGTCAAAGAGCAAGAGGCCGCCCACCGAGTTACGGTAGTATGCTCTGGTGATCGACCTGGATGGACAAAAGCATTGTGGGGTAGCTGCTGGAAATAACTGCTGGAAAACCACAGTGGAGCCGGTAACAGGGAACAAGCTGCACATATTCAGGTGACAGTTTCTGAGCTCAGAGTGGCACAGTCACTGTTTTTGGCCTTAGCCCAAGCCTTTAGACTGTTTTATCATATTCCATTTTACTTCAGCCTTCCTTAAAGATTTATACAGTAACACAGGGCTGTAAAATACCATCATGTGATCATTGTGGCCAAAAGGATTTAGAATAATGATATCATTGCAATATCAATTTAAAACGTGACAAAAAATTGATATCAGTTCACCTTTGTTTCTGTCTCTTTTTTCTTTAGGGGAATTACAGCCAAAAATGGGGGGACTGTGAAAATAGTACCAAAACCCTAACCTGAGATCAATAATATTTGATTTTATGAGCTCAGACCAAATCACAATATCATCATAAGTGAATTATCAACATATTGACATCATGATTATCATCAACACCACCGGTATATATCGTGACATCTCTACAACAACAAATCATTCTTCTCTTGGGGATTAATAAAGTATTTTTGAAATAATTTCAAATGATCACATTTATGTAAAGCTGTGCGAGTGACATGTTGGTATGTGTTCAAGATACTTTTCCATTCAATTTAATGTATGTCAAAGCATTACATCAATTCTGCTGACATTCTGTACATGAAACTCTAAATTAGAAGCGAGTAGTAAAGTAATAAAGTGCTTAAGTAGAAGGAAATT